>NW_022631002.1:2180647-2676058 GCF_010015895.1 Lontra canadensis
CCCCCCCCCCCCCCCCCCCCCCCCCCAGTTCACAGCCCAGGCCATCAGGACGCGGGTCTGGCCCCTGCCGTAATGGCAGATCGAAGTCTGGAAACTGCCGCAACCGGAGCAGTCCCAGAGACCACCTTGAGCAGGGATTGGCCAGCGCTTCCGTAAAGGGTCCCTTTGTTAGTATTTTAGACTTCGCCGGCCGCCATGATGACCACTGTCCCTGTGCCGCTGAGAGAGGGAAGCGGACCCGAACAGCAGGCAGATGAAGGGGCGTGGCGGGGCTTCGCTCCCGGGTTACGCGCAGGAGAGGCCGGCCGGGTTTGCTGGTCCCGGACGTGGGGGGACGTTTCTGTACGAGGAACCCGGACACCTGTCCTCCCACCACTCACCGTGACTCACAAGCTGCAGCCCTCAGAGCCCCCCCCGCAGACTGCAGGTCTTTCTCAAGGTCAAGTGTCATATTCCCCGTAGCACTGATGTATTTTTTAACCTTTTAACCGAGAAATGGTGCTGCCATTTTATTAGATTTCTGCTCTTCATCCTCTGTTGCGTCACTGAGGAGGTTTTCGCGTGCTGGGCCCTGACCGCCTTTTCTCGTGAGCCCCGTGGTGGGCGTCCTGCAGTTTTGCACGGTTCAGCGATCTTACGGAACGCACGTGCTGTGTTATGGGACTGACTCTACTCCTGACCCAGGCCTGGCCAGGCTTTGCTGCAGTCACAAATACACCCTCAAATTTTAGGCTGTCCCCGTGCTGTGACACGGGGATCCAGGCTGTTGTCCTCTGGTAGCTCCGCCTCTTGTCCTGTGGTCCCCATCGTCACTGACAAAGCGGAAGAGAGACTGGGGTCCTCTGGGTGTCTCCCATCATCCCTTCTGCCCACAGCCTGTTGGTCCCACCAGCCCCAGGGTCAGCTCTGAAGCTCAGCCTTCCCGTGTGTCCCAGAAGGGGAAGAGGGTTTGCAGCGTGTGCTCCATCATGGCATCCCGCGTCACCTGCCTTTTAGTGATTCACGGACACTTTATGCCAGGCTCGCTTCTAGGATCAGGGGATATGGTAGAGAAGAGCAAAACCCAAACAGAACTACAGAAATGAGCCCTGGCTTCCCGGGGGGCACGTAGGGGACAGATAGACAATCTGAAAATAAGTGAATTGCGGTCACAGATGCGCGCAGGTGGCACGTGCTATGGAACAAAAAGAAAGTGAGCAGATGGGGGAGAGTTGGGGCTGGGGTGGCACCGCGGCTTTGAATCCAATACTTGGTCCAGAACTCTCCCTGAGGACGTGACATTCAGGAAGTGCCTTGAGGCAGTTGGTCAGGGAGCCACGTGGGAGCTGGCGTTAGGCGATGCTCTGCTCCGGCACACAGCCAGTGCAAAGGCCCTGGAGTAGGAACGTGCCTGGACTGTCCAGTGAGCTGCAAAGAGTCCGTGTGGCTGAGGGTGGCCCGAGGGGCGGGACAGGGGTCGGAGAGCTGTTAAAGGGCAGGCTGCTGAGGAAGCTGTGGACTGTTCCCCTGACGTCAGCTCCTGTGACTGCTACCCTTGAACCTGGGGCACAGCTTCTGCCTCCCAGCCCCGCCACTGACCACAGGCACCAGGTCCTTCCCTAGATGAGGGAAGCGGGCTTGAGAGGTGATGAATCCCGTTTCCCAGAATCTGTTATAAAAGTACATCGAGAAGGTGGGTCTTGCGTGTGTTGGGGCTGGGTAACGTGCCCTGAGTATCGAGGTTGCTGAGGGGGGCATCCTGGGAGCCACAGAGTCAGCGCCTGACCCCCCAAGCTCTTGCCCCAGCTGTAAGTCCCGTGGTTCAGACCTCTGTCCCCAGACAGCATCCCCCGGCTCCCTTCATGGTGTCCCCTGGGGCTGCAGACCTGGTGAGACGCTGCACCCCTTTTCCCTCCGTGGGAAGGGCAGGTAGCAAGTAATTAAATCGAAGTTGACAGTTATTGCTGTGAAGGCAGTAAAGGCATCACGTGGCTTCCTCATAAGAAGTCGTAAGGCCTGTTTACAACCCCACAGTATTTCAGTAGTGATTCAAACCAGCAACGTTCTCTGAAGCCCTTATGTGTTCAGCCGGGGCAGGGGTGCACGTCAACCCCCTCCTGATGGGCGAGGCAGGAGCCTGGTTTGTTTGGATTCGTCTGTTTTATTGATTCAGGGCAGCCCAAAGGTCCGAAGCTGCCACCTGGCCTCTTGTGGGCAAGAAGCAGGGAGTCCACGTGTGGGCCACAGCACCCAGCGACTCCGAACCAACAGCGTCCCTCGGATCATCCACGGTGCCCTCTCACCTTCTGTGGCCGCTCGTCAGCCCTCGAGATGCGTTTGCACGAGCCCGAGTTAGGGTGGCTTCTCGGGAGAGCAGGTTGGCCACACGTCTCGGACTGTAAAATCCGGCCGTTTCTCACCCAGGAACCGGCCCTGCAGACGTACTCACACGTGGGCCCCGAGGCCCAGGAGGGTTGAAATGAGTATGTTTCCTTTGAAATATTCCAGCAGATATCAGAGTCAGTATTGAATATTGAAACACTGACGATGCTGAGATGCCCTGGAACGTCTGTGGTAGGGGTCGTGAATGAAGGGTGGTGGGTGTCTGTGCAGCGAGACCGGGTCCCCACCAGGCAGCCGAGGGTGGTCTGTGTGTGGACGCGGCATGGCCCCCACAGTGCAGGAGACGAGATGCCCAAGACTGTGTTTAGAATAAACCTGTTTATCTGGATTTTTAAAATCGTATTTATGCTGGCCCGTGCGTGGAGCCATTCTGGGACGATGTGCAGGTCACTGTTGAAAGTGGTTGGTGGGGTGGCTGTCCCGGCCCCTGCTCCACAGCGTCATCAAGGGACTCGGGCTCCTTTCTGCTGATGCCACGTCCTCCGCTGCCCCCTTTGGATCTGGCCGCTGGACACGGGAGGTGTTGACAGGCGGTGTGCTGATGGGCCAGAATCCAGTGGTGAGGCCCGGCCTCCCCACAACCCGGGAACAGTCTCCAGGGAGCCATCTGGTGACCAGCTTACTGTAGGGAACACAGCATTGAGCCAGTGACGTCCCTGGCCTCCCAGGCCTGACAGTCTGTGACTCTAGCGCTCTGACCTGAGGTGAGTCATTTCTCCACCCTGGATTTCATTCTCTTCAGTGAAACTGCTGGAGAAGATACAAGGTTTTTTTAACTTTTCTTGGTCCCAGATAACTTTCTTCTGAAGTCCATTGCAGAACCCAGTATCAGAGTAAAATAGAGGCTGCAGACAGGCGGTGCAGGTGGGGGCCCTGGAGCCCCGTGTGCTCACCCCCTGCTGGCCCCTGTGGCCCAGCCCTGGACCTTCTGGGCTCTGCAGGTCACGTGTGCGGGCCCTTGGTGGCTTCCGTAGCCTCCAGTCATGACGCGATCCGGCCGGTCTCTGGACTCTTCAGGGAACTTTCAAAACTTTGGTGTGTTCTTACTGTGGAAAAATATGAAGACGTTTGAAACTAGGACCACTTGGCTCTGCTCCCTGGCTGGCCCCAGGATGGGCCTCCTCGTTGCTCAGAACCACCTGCTTGGCGCTCCCAGCCTTACTCTACCACAATTTATTTTTGTACTGGGGAAAATGGTTAGCGTAATAAATTGTGCGGTCCCAGCCATCCCTGAACCGTTTCCATGGAAAGGGGCTCCTGAGGTGGCCTTCCTGTCGGCAGAAGCACCCACTTGCCGGGGTGGAACAGGGAGAAGGTCTTGTCTGGGACTTTCCAGGGTCAGTGGAACATGGGGCGCATCTGCTTTGATCAAATAGGAAAAGGGTCAGGGACAAAGTGGTGATATCACTTTGCAGGGTCGGGGACAGTTCCAAACCATGTTACAGACTTTTTTTATGACAATGATTTTGAAAGGGAAGACCTGTAATCCTGGCCATTTACACAGTAAAGTCTCCAGGCTCTAATGGGCCTAAAATAAATATATACATATTTTCCACCAATTTAAAAAATAACAATCCTAGACCAGAAACTACTTCAGTCTCGTTCCTTGAATCCACTTGTTTCCTTCCCATGGCTGCGGAGGCTGAAAGATGCAGAGCGAGGACAGAACCGCCCCAGCGCCCCGCTGGCCCTCGAACCTTCCGTTTGAGTCTGATTGAAGACAAAGGCTCAGCCGCATTCACAGTTGTTCAACTCACCAACACCCTCTTGAACTGTACAAACCTGAGGACGTCTTAGCCCTCCAGAGACGGCGCACGTGGTGAGCGATTTCTGCCTGAACAGGGGCCAAGGGATTTGCTGGTCCTGGTGTTCTCAAGTTCCCTAACCCACATGCCTCCATCAACAGGCAGCGTCCGCCCCATCGAGCTTTGAAACCCAGGTGAGACTGGATGTGGCTGTTTGTTGACTGACCTATCGTTAGGTCTCCGGGAAGAGAAGGAGATGCCAGTGAAACAAGCCACAGAGGCACCTTCCCCCGCATCCTCCGAGCCCCTGGCTCACGGGGCTGCACCTGCGTCTCCTGCCTCACCCACACCCTCTCCGTGTGCAGAGGAAGCGGCCCCCGGGCACACAGAGCTTGGACAGAGGCTTCAGTAACGTGGTGAGGCGGGTCCCGGGTGGGGAAGAAGGTGGCCCCGTGTCTGGGTCCCAGCTGTGCCTTTTCCTCTGTGAGCTCGGACACTGCAAACACAGGGACAGTAACAATCCTCAGAGCTGTCTGGTATTGCCTCTTGCATGACCGATGAATCAGACGCAGGCGTGTTTGTATCGCTCAGAAATGGAAGAAATTTGATTCCGAGGATGAGGAGCTCAGGGCTTTTGGAGAGCCGGAAGGAGGACGTCCTCGCTCACGCCCACGTTTGCCATGGACGTCACAGCCTCGGTGGCACTGAGCGGGTGTTTGGCAGAAACCCCAGGCAGTGGCTGCAGAACCTCCCCTGTGCCAGATTCCGCTCGTGCTAGGGGACCACTGTCCTCAGGTCCCCCCGAACTGCTCAAAGCTCTTGTCGCGGCAAATGGAGCTCCCAGTCCTTCAGCCCCTGTGGGCGCCGAGGGGCCATCACTTGTGGTCCTGAGCCATAAGCTTGACCGTTGGCATTTGAAAACCAGTCACATAGCCACACAACCAGGGCCACGGCGAAGACTCAGGGTGGGTGGAAGCGTACTTGAGAGGCTCAGACCGCAAATGCGAAAGTGCTGTTGGCGCCCAGGAGTCGCCATTGCGGCCTCAACGTTGGCCATCAAGCTTTGAGACCAGCTCTGCGACCTGGAAAGAGCGGGTCTGGGTTGTCTGGCTGGAAGAGGACCTAACCCTCTGGTGCTTGAACTCCCTGGCCTGACGCCGCTCTGGGCAGAGCCTTGCCCCAGAGCCGCCGCCTCCTCTGAGGTCCCATTACACACTTTGTCTAAACCACAGGCGAGTTCCTTTGCTAACAGTTCACCCGATAAGGTATCTTTTTCCTAGATAGAGTCTTTAGCCTTTTGAGGGCAGGCAATGTCCTTAAACCTTCAGGCCCCGCAAGGAAATGTTTCTTTAAAGTAACATAAAAATACATGTTCATGAGAAAAACTTGGAAAACACAGGGAGGTATAAAGAAGATAACGCAGATCTGCCGTAATCCTGCCTCCCAGAGTGATGACAGTGGCCCTTTGCATTTGCCCAGCCCTCGTACATGTATAAATGGGAGATTCCGTCAGCACATCGCTAACGGGGTCCGGAGCTCCTGACGCCCGCCGGGCACCAGCTGTGCTCGCTGTTGTTTGTAACGATTGTGGACACACCGACCGGCCGTCGTTGGGGAGACTGTGTCGCGGATCCTCCTTGTGGTCCGCTGAGGGACGTGGTGGAGGAGGAGGCACCCCTTCCTGGCCCTCCGTGCCCTGAGTCGTATGGGGGTAGACCTGAGGGGTCCTGCGAGTTTGCTCACTGGCTGGGTCTGTGTCATCAGCCGTTCCATAGACGGCTGAGCCAGAACGTGTTCTCCGTCAGCTTTGTGCCGCGTGAAAGTGGCCTGTCTTCCCGCGTGTGCCGGTCTCTCTACAGTCCCTGCCTGGGGGGCGAGGGGGGTTTGTGTACTGACCCCTGGCTGCCTGGCTGCCGCGCTAAGTCTCCGCACACCCTTGTCCAGTTAATCCTTGGATAACAGAACAGTTGTTACAAAATGGCCATTCTTTGTTCTGAAGATCTGTTTGTTTCCGAGAAAGAGTGTGTGCGAGCGGGTGCACGCACTGGGGGTGCGGGGCAGAGGGAGAGAGAGAACCTCAAGGAGCCTCCCCACGGAATGCGGACCCCGACACGGGGCTGGAGCTCACGACCCTGAGACCACGACCTGAGCTGAAATGGAAAGTCTGCGCCCCCGGCCCCTAAGATGGCCCTTCTTCTAGGGGCAAAGCTAAAGCATGGAGAGGCTAGTGACCTGTTGCAGTCACACAGCCGCTACCGGGGGAGGTGGGTTTGCCCCAGCTCCGCCTTCTCTTCTTTACAAACCGACCAGCCGTACTGGGGCACAGTTCCCGTAGCACACGGGCACACGTTCGAGGTGTCCGAGTCAGGATTTGGTGCGCTCACACAGAAGCACGACCATAGCCACGGTCACTGTGAGAACATCCCATCCGCTCGAGGGAAGCCTCGCACCGGCTAGCCGTCACCCCTCCCTTCCCGCCCCCTTCCCGCCGACGCGCCTCCTGCCGGCCTTAAGCGTGACTCATCGACCTTCAGACTCTGTGGATTTGCCCCTTCTGGACGCTTCACATAACTGGCATCACGGGGTCCCTGTGTCTGGCTTCTGTGCCCGAATATGAGGTTTGCAAGGCCCGCCTCTGCTGCGGCTCTCCATCCCTTTTTGTGGATGAATCGTGTTCCTTTGTGTGGCTGTATCCACGTTCTGTGTCTGCTCATCAGCCGGTGGACACCTGGGCTGTCTGTCCCTCTTGTCTACGCTGCACAGCTCTTTCTGGAAGAACTCTTCCTGCCTGCCTTCCTTGTGGGTTGGTGGCTTTAAGTGAGGGCAGAGTGGATGGCACAGAGCCCTGGCTTCGCAGACAGCCGATGACAGTCCCGTCCCCAACCTGCAATTTCAGCTCAGGCCAGGGAGGGGTACGGCTGGGGCCCTGGAGCCGGACCACCAGGGCAGCCTCGGCCCCGAGTGGGGGAGGGGTGGGCTCAGAAGCAATAAGACCGATGTCACAGCCCGCTCCTCCTCCAGGAGGCCGGTCTCCACTGTCAGCGCTGTGGCCCCAAGGGACAAATCCCAGGTGACATTGCGTTGTGACAGGAGCTCCGTTCCCTTTGAATTCTGGCCACCTGCACGGCAGAAGGCCCTGGGTGGGGAAGGATGGATGGGGAAGAGGGAGAAGACATTCGGTCCCACCCCAAAGAGATGTTTGTGCCTGCTGGGGACAAACCCTCCCAGAGAGTGGGGCCCTAGTGGGGCAGCCTGACCCAGTACCCTTGGGCCTTGAGGTTCATTTGGAATTGGCAGCTGGCGTCCCCAAGGGGCTCTGGCCCCCACATGGGATCTGTGTGTTCCTGGAGTCTGTGGTGAGTGGGAATTAGAGTGACCCATGTCGCCACTGTGACCCATGTCGCTGGTGAGGCTTGCTGTGCTCAGCAGCGGGGGAGGCCAGGCAGGCCATTTCCGGAAAATCACCCTGCTCATTACAGGCTTCGGGTGGGCTCCCAAGGGTCAGGTTGGGTTTGTTTGCCTGTCTTGGGAGTCAAGGAAACTGTGGCCCTTTTGCTGCTGGTTCAGCAGGAGAGAGGCTCCAAGATGGTGGCGACTGGCTGCCAGGGACAGTGGCAAATGGCGGCCCTGGGCTGACAGCAGAGACAGCGTGGATAGAGAATGAGGGCTGGAGAAGGCCGGCCTGGGCCTGTGTCTTCCTACAGGGGACTGTGACTTACAAACACAGAGGGACCCATCGAGCTGCCACGTAGTCTCAGCACCACCAGGGCTCAGGTACCACGAGCCTGCGTGGGGGCTGGTTCTACCTCTTTGTCTGAGGATGGAATGGACCCTCAGAGTGTTTAAGTGACCTGCCTGAGGTCACACAGCTGGCTGCAGAGCTCAGCCCCCAAGCCAGCTTCTGACCAGGTTCCTGGCCCCAGTCAGCTCTCATGTCCTTGAGGGTGGGGTTGGGGGCACAAGCTGGCGGCGGCCGCATGTTCTCTGTTTCCCACATGCCTCTTGTTCTTCTTTTTAAAATTGTGGCAAAACACACATGACATGAAATATGCTGTTATGGCCTCTTTTATTTTTTTTTCTTTTTCTTCATTTAAGAGAAAAAGAGATAGAGAGCACGCAAGCAGGGGCAGTGGGAGAGGGACAAGCAGGCTTCCCACCAAGCAGGGAGCCGGATGGGGGACTCGATCCCAGGACCCCGGGATCATGACCTGGGCCGATGGCAGACGCTTCACCGGCGGAGCCCCCCAGGTGCCCCCCATCACAGCCATGTTTAAGTGTACAGTTCAGGGGCGTTAAGTGCACACACGCTGTGGAGCCGTCCCTACCGTCCGCCTCTAGATTGTCTCATCTCCCCACGCTGGAGCTCCGTCCCCATGAAACACCCCTTCCCGGCCCCCTCCCAGCCCTCCCTCCCCAGCCCTCGGCACCCACGTCTACTTTCTGTCTTTGTGGATTTGACAGCTCCGGAATCTCCTATGAGCAGAATCGTGTCCTGTTCGTCTTTTTGGGGCTGGTTTATTCCACCGAGCATGATGTCCTCCAGGTCCATCCACGTTGTGGCCAGCGTCAGAACTTCCTTCCATAAGAGGCTGAGAAATACTCCTTAGTGTGTATAGACCACACTTTGTTCATCCAAACCCCAAAGGTTTTCAGCGTCTCAGTCCCAGACCACTTCCGTGAGCTGGGGAAATTACGGTGTCTCTCCCAAGGAAGCGTGTGTGGCCCTTTGTGCCAGACACAGTCATGGCCCCAGCATGTGCCCCATCCTCAGCCTGTGAAAACGTGAACGTAACGTGGCGGAAAGGACTACGCGAATGTGGTTACGTTTAGGATCTCAAGATGGGGGACAATCCTGGATGATCCCGGTGGGACCGGTGTGATCACAGGTCCTTGTAAGGAGGGCAAGCCAGAGGGCACGGGGGAGAGAAGGAGACAGGGCCCTGGAAGCCGAGGTGAGGGGGATCCATTGCCAGGAGGGCCATGAGCCAAGGGGTAACGGGGGTCTCTAGGAGCTGGCCGCGCAAGGACGCAGATTCTCCCCTGCGGCTCCGAGGGAACACAGTGCTGCTGACACCTTGATTTTGGGACTTCTGACCTCCAGCGCTAGAGGGTGATCAATTTGTGTTGTCTGAAGCCACGGTTGGTGGTTTGTTCCAGCAGCCACGGGAAGCTCATGCACTCTTAACTTTGCACAGTGCATGTCGGGGCTCTGAACCCTCCTGAATGCCCCTCAGGGGGTCCCAGGGTAGGCACCCAGGACGCGTCTGCAGGTCTGGGCTTCAGCCGCGTGCGCTCTTCCCACCTCCCAGCACGGCTGCAGGGATGTGCCTGCGGTGCTCGGAGCCCGGGGGGCCGGCGGGGTGGTGCGGGGGAGCAGCCGGCTCTGAGTCGGGAGGCGCAGGACGTTCCCCGAAGCTGCCTCTGCTGCCTGCCCCCGTGCTGGTGTCGCCTCCTCACTTGGCGTGTTCCCTACGCGTTCCCAGGGCTGGGGGAAGACTGGAGGGAAAGGCCTCGACATCGGAATGGTCAGCAGGTGTACCCCGGCTGGGAGAGTGGAGGGAGCAGCCCCCGGCCTCTCCCGAGGAGTTTCTGTGCCAGGGCCGTAGCTCGTTCCGATAAGGGCAGAATCTGGGCTCAAAAGGCCTATAGGAGGGCCCGGGAAGACCCCCGGGAAGACCCCCAGGAAGGGCGCTGGCTGAAAGGGCAAACCTAGGAAGGCAGGCAGAGGCCTCCTTCTGACCCGCAGCTGCCCTGAAGGTCAGGGGACCTGGAAGCTGGGGCGGACAGCTCAGCAGGGCTGGGGGAAAGGCCTGTGTGCGGGAAAGCCCCTGGCCCTCCTCTCCGGGCATCTCTCCTTCAGATGGCCTGGTTGGCTCCAGTCCCTGATGGCTGTGAGCTCTGTGTGTCACCCGTGGGGGAGAGCAGACCTGGAAGATGTCTTTGACCTCCTCACCCTCCCTCCGTTCTAGAGGCTGGCCTGGTGGGAGCAGCCGTGGAGCAAGGCCATGACGGGGACAGCTCTGATCCGTGAGGGACCTGAGCTCTGGCCCAGGAAGGGAGGGGCTGTTCCCTCCTGCCCTCTCCTCGGCTCCCACACGCCCTGGTGGGAATGAAAAGGCCAGAGGTCTCGGGTCTTTTGAGACTAGTTTCTGCATTTAGGGAAGGAAGACTGTTGTGGGGGGCAGAGTGGGTCCAGGCGTGTGGGTTTGGAAGGCTTGTGCTCTAGTTACCCCGAGGGTTTCCTTTGGGACACGCGGTCTGAAGAAGCTTCTCCTGTAATTAAAATAAGTGGTCACCTTCCTGCTGTGGTGTGCGAGGGGTCCAGAGTCTTTCTCCACCCACAGTGGCCAGACCTCAACCAGACTTGGGTCTTGTCGGTGGCCTCGGAGCGTGAGCCCATTGGCACTGGTGGAACCTAGTCTGGGGGATTGTTTCAGCACCCTAGGGAAGACGACTGGTGGGCGCCTTTCTCCAGAACAGCTCGCTGGAGCCCGTGGTGCAGGAGGGTGTGGTAGGGCCGCCCCCCAGACATGTCCAAGTCCCCCGAACCTGGGAGTGTGAGCTGGTTGGGCCACAGGACTTGGCAGATGTGATTAAGTTCAGGGTCTTGAGATGGGGCCAATCCTGGGGGATCCAGATACGGTCACGGGTGTCATGGATGGAGAGAGAGGGACACTCGATGTGGAGGAGCAGAGATGAGGGGACGTGGCCAGCAGCCGAGGGGCGTCGGTGGATCTGCTTGGAGCCTCCGGCCGGAACCAGCCCCACCGACACCTTGACTGTCACCCAGGGAGACTTGGTTTGACCTTCTGGCTTGCAGAGCCACAGCGGAAGAGCTTTGTTCTGTGTGGAGCCACTCAGTTTGTGGTGATGTGTCACAGCAGCTGTGGGAGACAAGCCCCAGGGCAAGGGTGGCCCGAGTGTATACAAACAGGGAGCAGGAGCTGAGGCACCAAGCAGGACGGCCCGAGACACTTACTGCCTGGGAGACCCACAGCCCAGGGAGACCCTCCACGGTGAGCAGGGCCACACCCCTCTAGGGTGGGGAAACTGAGGCTAAGGGAGAAGCACCTTGCTGTATGGGGACCAGCCCCATGGTCCCTTCAGCCCACCGTGTTACCCACCCTAAAGAACACACGAGACAGTTTGCAGGGGGCTTTCTGCCTAGAACCTTCCACATTGTCCTTCTGGGAGTCTCAGAATCGCAGAGTCATAGCCTTGGGGATGCAGGAAGGAGAAAGAGGCTTCGTCACTCCCCGGCCCGGCGCAGTGGGGATGTGGCCGGTTACAGTGCAGGGGATCCGGCCTTGTCACACGCTGAGACCCACCTGGAAACCCCATTAGGCCATGGGTTCCAGGGCAGGGGCTAGGGCGAGGCCAGAGAGGCAGCCAGAGCACGCGTCTGAGGCGGGCCCACTCACAGGTGCGGTACTCGCTCCCCTGCCGCCACGTGGGCACGCAGCCCCGCTGTGTGCGAGCAGTGCTCTGGCTGTCTGCTGCCTGGAGGGCCACCTTCCCGAGCCTGCTTCTCCCTTTAACCTTCCAGGTGGCCCCACACTGTTGAGGGTGTGCCGTGTGTTGGGGCGGTCTAGGCAAGAGGGACGGAGGCTGGACCCGGGATGGGGAAGGAGACACGGCCGCGGGCAAAGACGTGCGGACAGCTGGTGCCGTGCGCTTCAGCCGGCGCGGTGGCGGGCTGTGGACGGGGGGCCCGAGAGGAGCTGCTGCAGGCGCGGGGAGGGGGCAGAACCAGCTCTCTGGCCTGTGAGGTGTTGGATGGAGGAGGCGGTCACGAGGGTGCCGAGGCCTGTGGTGCAGCTGAGTGCAGGGACCCGCACGCCATGCTGCCGCTGCGAGGGACGCCTAGCACAACCTCTCTGGGGAAATTTGGCCATATCTGTAGGAATTATGGATGCCGTACCTTATTCTCGGCCACCCCGCTTGGCCTTTGCTCCTAGGACTCGATGTGTGTGTGTACGAGGTGACAGGAGCACCGTTGATGGCCCAGCGTGGTCTGCAACCTTACAGGACGGGAAGCCGTCAAAATGTCCCTTAAAGGACTCACTGAATTACGACCCATGCACACGATGGAGGAGAGCGAGAGCTGAGAGCAGGAGAGGCGGCCTCTGTGTCCTGATGCGGGAAACTCGGTGGCGGTGGTGGCGGACGTGGAATGAATGCCACTGTGTGCTGGGGCCGCGCCGCCCACCCCGCTCCGGGCGGCTCAGGTGTCTGAGGCCAGTAAAGTGAGTGCATCTGGGGGTGCGATTCGTGCATGACCAGCCGTCATGTGGTAGGAAAGGACTTTCCAGAAAATGTCTCTGGAAGTGGGAGCCCACGGAATGCTTGGGGAATGGCAGGGAGAGAATCTGCTACCGGGAACCTGGTTCTTTCTGCATTTTCCGTCGTGTAAAGCTTTTACCTATTTAGAAAATCTCATTAGAAGGAAAGAGATTGCGTAAGGACCTTTGAATGAACTATTGCTTTGGGGGAGAACCGTGCGGAAAGAAGCTTTTCTCAACAAGCTGTGGTCCCAGCAGCCACCTTCCCTTTCAAGCCAACTGTTTTCCCTTCCGTGGAATTCGGGGAGAGAGAGACCCACACAGAGACAGAGGGAGGAGAGAGACACAGAGACAGAGACAGGCACACAGAGACAGAGAGAAAAGGAGAGAGAGACACAGAGACAACGATAGACACAGAGACAGAGACAGGGAAGGAGAGAGACACGGACTCACAGAGACAGAGACGGGGAAGGAGAGACACAGACCTCTTCTCACCCGAATCTCCAGCCCTGTGTCCCTGAGCACTTTTTAATGGGCTGCGGTGTGACCTTCCACAGCTAGACTGAGCCCCAGACCTGTGGGCACGGGCACGATGGGAGCACAGGGAAGGTGCACCACAGTAGCTAAGAGATGGGGCTGTGGAGTCAGACAGACCTCGGCTTGGATGCTGGTTCTGAGAGACTCAAGCTGTGTGACCTTAGACTGGCCAATCAATGTTCCTCATCCTGTCTCGTCATTGGCAATATGGGAAGAATAACAGAACCGGCCTCTTAGGAAGGTGGCCGATGTGGGTGGCGATGGCTGTCGTCATCAGACCCGTTGCAATGCTCACTCCACGTCCCTGCAGGTGTGCCTTCCGTCTCGTGTCTGAATCCAGTGCCCCTGGGATCCCACTGTGGTTGGAGGGGGATGGAGAGTGGGAAGGGACACTGCGGCCTGGACGTCCTCAGTGGGAGCACGGCGCTTGCTGGCGGCCTCCTGTTGCGCTCACACAGTCGCCTCCGGGGGACGCTTTCCTGGCTCCAGCCCCCTCGGTACTTTATCTGGGTCTCTCAGCTCATCACGGCTCCACGTGTGCACACGTTTGAAATACTGGTGGAGCCCGGATTCTCTCGCCCCGCGTCCCCGCTCACTCATGGACGATTGCATGAGGGAGCTGGTTGGCGCCGCGTTTTAATGGCCGCCTCTGGAGCACGTGCGGACTCACGCGTTCTCTGGTTGCTCCGAGCCGGGGCTCCTCTCGGGCCTGGGCTGTGTCTGCTTCGCTGACGGACGCTGGGCGTAGATCTCCGCTCCCCTCACTGTTTCCATCCATGCGAAGAGAGTTCTGGGGGGTTCTGCCTTTCCTGTTTTGTGGAGAAAGGGAAAAAACCCTCAAACTCGAAAGAGAAAATTGAATTAACAAGGGATGACTTTTTTAAAAGTCATTTATTATTATTATTATTGCTTTAAATTCCAGGAGCGTTAACCTACAGTTTAACATTGGCTTCAGGCGTGGAATTTAGTGACCGGACGCTTCGCACACCGTCCAGTGCCCCTCGCGGCAGGTGGACCCCTCAGTCACCTCCAGCACCCATCCTCCCTCCCGGCGAGCAGCGGCCCGTCCTCTGCCATTAGTCCGTTTCTGCGTTTCTCTCTTACTTTCCTTCACTTTCTGCTTCACTTTCACGTAAGAGTGAGATCATCTGGCAACAGTCTCTCTCTGACCGACCGACGTCCCTTAGCGTCATGCCGTTCAGTTCCGTCCGTGTCATTGCCGATGACAAGATTTTGTCCTTCTTTATGGCTGAGTAACATTCCGTTGTGTACGTGCGCCGCGTCGTCTGTCCGCTTGCCCGTGCGTGGACGCTTGGGTGGCTTCCGTCCCCGGCGATCGTAGGTAATGCTGCTGTCAGCAGGGGGTGCGTGTGACCCTTCCAGTTAGGGCCCCTGCGTTCTTGGGGTCCATGCCCGGTAGCGTAGTTGCTGGGTCACAGGGTAGTTCTGTTGGTCACTTTGTGAGGCTCCCCCGCGCGGTTCCCACGGAGCGGCCGCACCCGCTTGCCCTCCCACCGTGGTTAGACGACTCCTTCTTCCCACACCCCCATCAACGCTTGTTATTTCTTGGGTAACTTTTTTTTCAGTGTTGAGACTATCGTGGTCACTTACTACTACATCTGTGGATCCAGGAGCCTTGCACGCGTGTGTGCAGCTGGGATTTTTCTAGGGATGCCACGTCCCCTCCACGGCCGGGGAAGCAGCCCTTCTCCTCCCTGCGTCCCCGTCGCAGCAGCTGGGTGTGTTGGTTATCTGTTGCCATGGGACGGGTCATCCCCAAACAGAGCTGCTCCCAAACAGACGTCTCCTGTCTTCCGCAGTTTCTGAGGGAATTCAGGAGTCGCTCAGAGGATGGCCTCTGGCTCAGGGTTTCTAATGATGACGTGGTAATCAGGATGGTTGTCAGGGCGTCCGGCTCACAGGAAGGCCCGCCTGGGGCCAGGGTCCGCTGCTGAGACCGCTCCCCGTGTGGCTGTGGGCAGGAGCCCTCAGATTCTTGCCACGTGGGCCCCTCCACAGTGTTGGGCATTTTGGACATGATATCATAGCAAATATGGATTCTAAAATTGTATTTTTGGGAGTTGTTTTTATTTTATTTTATTTTATTTTAGTCATTTTTCTGGACTTGAGCTCTGAAACCTGTCCGCCCTACAGTTTGCGGCCAATGCTGTCCCAGCGCACACCTACTTGATTCTTGTTTCAGTTTGTGGCCTGGCCTCCCAGGGTTCCCCTAGCTACGTGCACAGCTGGGGTGACACGGGGAATGTGGCCAAGGGTGTGCATGCAGCCTTGACCCCGAGCCTTCTGTTGTGTGTGGGTGGGTCTCCGTGGTTGGGGAGCATGTCCACAGCTTTGCTAATCTTGCTGCGTTTGCATTCACTGTCCAGAGGGCGTTTTGGTTTCTTTGCTCAGCAAGGCAGGGATGAGAGGAAAGCTTGTCCTGACCTCTAATGCCACTCTTGGTTCCAGAGTCTCTCTTCAGCTTTTGGCTTCTTCACTGTTTGTCTTACCGAGACCATACCTCTGGTTCCTGGATCCAGGGGTTCCCATGTAGGTTTGCAGCTCATCTCCGTTAGCTGACTCTGAATCCCACGCCGAGCGTGCCCTCTGGCAGCCCCGCTGCTGGTTCCCAAAGCCTCACTCTTTGCCCATCAAGGGCTGAAGGGGCAGGTCACTCATGCCCTCGATGGCCTGTTCACATCCTAACGATGAGCATGCCCTAGAGTGTGTACGAGTGTCTCGGGGCTGCTGTAACAAATGACCACACGGTGGGGGCTCACAACAGAGCTGGCTTTGGGGGTCGATCTTCTCCCCTTTGTTCCTGCTGTTGTCGTCGTAGGTGAGACCTCCCGCAGCTTCTTACCGTCACCTCCATTTGCTTTCCCTGATGCTGCGCTTGGAGGATCAAACTCTGTAACTTCAGCGACACGTGTTCTGGTTTCCAGACGCACCACGCGGGCCGGCCGACTGGGCTGTGAGGTGTGAACCCCGCGGAGAGGCCTCCTCCACGTGGGCGCACACGCAGCTCCTTGGCCGGACACCTCTGCCCTGTCCTGCACATAGTAGGTGCTCAGTAGCATTTTCTTGAATGCTTGAAATCTTGCAAGGTCAGAAAATATACACTCTAAGAACTAGCGCGACCCCAGCTGTGGCCGGTAGAGGGTCAGCAGGACTAGAATGTAAGCAGGTCAGCGGAAATACATTGAGCATCCCACACGTATGCTAGAAGGATGAGTTGCCCCAGCGCACGATCGGGGTGAAGGGCTGGGTTGTGAGAAAACTGGACGTGAATGCACAGCGTGTTTTCAGAACAGTGTAGTGGCCCTGACCACGCTGGTCAGCGGAGGCCAGTCTGCCCAGAGCACCACTCCCTCCCCCAGCCAAGCTTTCCTTGAAGCAAATTCCTGAGCGGTATCTTTTCATCAGTCCCTAAGTCAGAATGGATCTCTGAAAAGATACAGATGGCTGGTTCTCTTTCTTAAATATAATTTTTGTGTAAGATCATTGTAGATTTATTAATTTTTATAAGGCTTTGTTTGTTTATTTGAGAGAGAGAGTATGAGAAGGGGGAGTCCAAGGGAGAAGCAGGCTCCCCGCTGAGTACGAGGCTCGATCTTGGGACTGTGGAATCATGACCTGAGCCGAAGGCAGACCCTTAACTGGCTGAGCCACCCAGGCGCCCCCAAGATAATTGTGCATTTATACACCTTGCAGGAAATAAAACAAAGAGACCCCTGCACACTCAAGATCTCTTCTGTTAGGCACAACCGTGATGTTACCATCATCACTTAGTATCATCCAGTAGCACACAGTATTCACAGTTCCCTAATGCCTCGTTGTCTCTCTTATAAGTGTGTTTGTTTGGTTAACTTTATTTTTTATTTATTTTCTAACTTTTATTTTTTACTTTTTTAAAAGATTATTTATTTATTTATTTGACAGAGATCACAAGCAGGCAGAGAGGCAGGCAGAGAGAGAGGGGGAAGCAGGCTCCCCGCTGAGCAGAGAGCCCGATGCGGGGCTCGATCCCAGGACCCCGAGATCATGACCCGAGCCGAAGGCAGAGGTCATGAGCCACCCAGGCACCCTGTTTCGTTAACTTTAATTAACTAGTCATCCCAAGTTCATCTCGTATCTCCAAAATCTGGTTAATTAATGAATTGAAAAATTTAGCAGATTGAGAGACACCTGACACACTGAACGACTCAGCCCTTTCCGGTGTTCAGTTTAGTGACGGTGTAGCAGCTTTTAATTTCGGATGTACCATGCGCCCATCGTGGGAAGTGCAGACAGTGCCAATGTGCAGAGCAAGGGCATGAAAGCTGTTTGCAGCTGTCTTTCTCTGGCGCATGTCTCCTTTCATTATGGTGGTCTAGTAACAATTAGGAATCATATACACACGACACCTGGCTGGCTCTGTCGATTAAGCATCTGCCTTTGGCTCAAGTCATGATCCCAGGGCCCTGGGATCAAGTCCCGTGTCAGGCTCCCTGCTCAGTGGAGAGCCTGCTTCTCCCTCTGCCTGCCGCTGCCCCTGGTTGGGCTGTCTCTCTGACAAATAAATTGATGAGATCTTAAATAAAAACAATATACATGTGTAGAGGACAGATGAGCCAAAACAGGGGGGAAAATTCACCCTAACTTCTGTGCCTCAGCTGAACCTGCAGATCTAGTTCAGGTTCCTCCCCGGCCCGCAGGTGTTCTTTTTATTTAGAAAAAACAAAAACAAAAACCATGAAATTTGGATATCTTACACTTCGCAAGTGCCAGCCTGAGTGCTTTCTCTTCGATAACTCTGTGAACGGGGTCCCAATGACAGCCAGGGGCCTTGTGACCTCACCGGGGTCCCTACCCGAGGTACCTGTGGGCAGAATTCAGGGCACCCGAGAACCTGGGTGGAAATACCACATCTTTATTCTCCCCAGCTGCTAACCGAAATTTAGCATTTCCTTCCATTATGGATAAAGGTAACAAGCCAGGGGCACTGACAGAGTCTAGGACTTTGTCGCCAGCGAAATCACAGACATCTCCCTGTTGCAGGACAGTCACGACTGCTGCTTTGAACTATGACCTGAGCCCCGGACTACTTTGAGTTGAAGAAGCTCTTATATTCTGTGAGATCTGTGCTCCTGAAAAAGCACATATGTGACTGTATTGCAGTTAAAACGAGTTTAATTACTGTATTTCAGGATGATTGTTTCCTCTGTAATCCTGCGGTTTAATGTATCTGAGAACATTCTAGAAGTGGCTCATTGGCTGTGTAAGACATCCAAAGGGGTCCAAGTTTCCCCAAAGGTTAAGAACCTCTAGATTGGAACAAATGTTTCTTTCTGAGTCACTGATGATTTACTCTCAATTTTTAATTTTTAAAAATTCGGGACCCCTTTACAGAGCTCAGTTGCCTCCTGCTTCCCAGCCAAGCCCATTCTCATTTTTCAGGGCCAAAGGCGAACCCGGCGCCAGGGTCCAGGGGAGAAAGGCAGTGGGAAGACAGATCCTGGGATGTCTCTGTCACGGAGGGAGCTGGGCAGGGCTGTTTTCAGTGGCTGCCTGCCCTTCCCTTAGATGCGCACACAGCTGGCTTTCAGAGCACTGAGCCTGCCCTCCTGGAGGGCGTTTTTAGGAAAGAGTCCATCTCCGCGCCCACGGGTCCTGGTGTCTTTGGATGTGGGCTGGGGCAAGGGCGGGGGCGATACGCAGCCGCTGGAGAGCACGAGGGAGGCCCCGGCTCCCCCATGTTCAGGAGCTCATTCGCCCTCCTCTTGGCTGCGGGGCAGGAGGTCCCCGGGGGCACTGGGGTTTATTTATTTATTTACTTTTTTAAAAGATTTTATTTATTTATTTGACAGAGAGACCGCAATAGGCAGAGAGGCAGGCAGAGAGAGAGGAGGAAGCAGGCTCCCCGCTGAGCAGAGAGCCCAAAGCGGGGCTCGATCCCAGGACCCTGAGATCATGACCTGAGCCGAAGGCAGAGGCTTAACCCACTGAGCCACCCAGACGGCCGGGCACTGGGGTTTATAGGGCCGCTCGGCACGGAGGAACAGAGGTGCTGTGGTGTCCACCTCCCGTGCTGAGGGCAGCCAAGGGCACGTGCTGGTTGGTCCTGCTGGAAGTTCTCTCCCAGGCCTTCTGCCACGGCCCAGCCCACGGTGTTTCGCTTACAGCACAGCTCGTGAGGTGCAGGAGGCTCCCTTTGACTTCAGGAAACCAAGTTCATTTATTCGTTGGCCGGATACTGAGCCTTAGGGCGCGCTGTCCGGCTCCAGGAAGGTGCTGGGGAGAGAAGCAGGGTGGCGCCTGCCGCCTGCGATTTAAAGTGAGCCAGGAGACAGACACTGGAAAGGAATTCCACCATCTGTGGTGACGAATGCCTGAGAGGACAGGGTGCCATTCCGGAAATTAACGGAAGGGGAGCTGGCATGGCCTGGGAAAGCCTCTTTGAGCAGGTGACATCTGAGCTGTAACCGGAGGGTGACAAGGGTCCAGACATCAAAGGGAGAGGGAGGGACGAACATTGCAGAGAGAGGGCAAAGCTTCTAGAAGGGCCTGCAGGTGAGAGAGGGACTTGGTGTGGGGACAGGCCAGCGTGGGGGAGCACAGTGGGGGAGGGGCAAGGCCGTGGATGATCCGCCTGCAGGCCCTGGGGCCGAGTTCGCATTTCGTTCGACGTCCCGGGCAGGGCTGTGGCCTGACCCAGCAGAGCACCGTGGGCCGCTGTGTTGTGAGCGTCTGTGTTTCCAGGGAGTGGGAGGATGGCCTGATTGCGGCATTCCTAGCTGTGCCTGCACCCAGTCTGCCAAGAGACAGCCGCAGCTGGGCCGGTTTCCCCTGCAGTCACCCGAGGTAGAACCTCCCGCTGCTCACACTCTCCCGTAGCGCACCGCGCCCGAGCTGCCGCCGCCCGCCCTCATGCCCTCGGCCCTCACTTTCCCAGGGAGAGCGCGGGACCATCTGCAGGGACCCCCGGGCAGATCAGAGATGCTGGGGGTCCCCAGTCAGCGAGGGAGGAGACCGGAAGAGAGATGCTCCGGACTCCTCACCGCAGGGAGGGGTGTGCCGAGGCTGGTCCTGCGCCAGGGCCCCGAGGTCCCCGGCAGGACGGAGTCGCTCACAGATGAAGCTGAGAATTTCAAGGTGCGGCCGCAGAGCGTTACACCACTCGTGGCCTGGACGACCGCTCAGGGTACACCGTGGTCCCCTCTATCTTTGCTTCTCAATTCTGCCTCCTTGTGTGTTTTTACTAGTTTTTTATTTTTATTTTTCTTAGCCTAAGCTAGTTGGCATGGCTTTCGTGAGGCGTACCGAGAAAGTGCTGACAGGGCTCCTACGGCGGTCGGGAGGGCGTCTCCCGGGCCCGTTTCTTCCTCCTCAGCGGAGCTACTTGGGGCTGACACCACAGTCTCCCCGAGGGCAGAAACCTCGGGAAGGTCCAGCTCAGGGGGCATGTGTCCGTGGAAGCACCTGGACCCGCGGCTGTTGGGTGTGAGGGTCTGTTGGTCCTGGCGCGGGGCCGTCCGTCTCTGTGCAGCTCCATCTCTGCTGCTCTGTCCTAGTGAGACTTGCGCCTCCCTTTCTTCTGGAAGGGGAAGTCTCCGGGGAAGGCAGCGTTTGGCCCAAAAGCCCAAGGCTGCAAACCTTCCAGCCCAGCGGCTGCTTCCAGGGATGCAACCGTGCGATTCAGAGAAGACAGCGGGATCTCGGGACGGCGTTCCTGTGGTGCCTGCGGCTCAGCCTGGGGCTGGGTCTCGTGCGTGGCAGCCCGAGGGGTGGAACGCTGTGACCAAAGCTAACGCAGGAGGGGAAGCCCGTCACGCGAGTGGAGCAGACAGAGCGAGTGGGTCTGCTTCAGGCACAGACTGTGACCGGTTGGTAGAGACATTTCAGAGGCCTGTGACTGTGTCTGATGAGGACACAGCAGGAGAGGGGACAGCTAGTGCTCCCCGCCGCTGGCACCAGGGCCTCTCCCTTCCATAGTGGGTTTTCCCAACATTCTCTGGGGCTGGCTTCACAGGAGAGCTTTGAATGCCGGGGACAGTTGCCTACACCGGCCTCCCGTCTGACACGTCCTCCCTTGATGCAGGCAACGCTTTCCTCCTCCTTCCTCCTTGAGCCCGGCGTGGGTCACCTTTGCTGCACTGACTTCCAGAGCCTTCCCACAGGGGAAGCATTCCGTGCGGCCCCAGTTCGCACTCTCGGGCACCTGTCCCATCTGTGATGTCACCTCTCCGACGCGATGCCGCGCCCTTGAAGCCCGCCGGGCACACGGCCTCTCTCGGGCTCAGCACTGTGCTGCTCAGCAGAGGAGGCCCTGAAGCAGCTGCCCCTGTGGCTGGTGTGGCCCGTGCCGGAGCCCTTGCGAACCACCGCCGTGACGGGCTCCTGAAGGGGGGGCGGGGGTGCCCACCACGAGGGCTCTGAGCTGAGGCGGGGAAGGGGTTTGTGCGTTTCCTGCAGGAAGGCACAGCCAGCTCAGCCAAATGGCTGGTGGGCTCGGAGCAGACAGACCTGGGTTCGGGTTCTGCCTCTTCTCACCAGCTGCCTCCTGTCGGTCAGTCTTCCCGTCTGTGCGGTGGACTGACGGCAGCAGCCCCCTCACAGCTGTGTCCGCAGGCCCAAATGAGGAGGGAGCTCGCATCTCGGTGCCAGGCAGGGGGCAGGTGCCTTACCTGGAGCATCTGTCGTCCTGAAGGGTGCGCGGGGTTTATGCTCGGCACGTCGAAAATGCTCAAGAGATTGTAATAGTGACACTGTATCAGTAAGTGGTGCTAGATGCAATCTGGCCTGCCCTGGGAAGTGTGGGTGAATGGTCCCCTGGGCTGACCCCCATTCTGAGGTTGATTCCTGGGGAGCAGGGACCGATGCAGGAGAAAACAGCTTTGTCTGATGACAGAAGTGGGCCCAGCCCACCAGCCTCTGCAAGGCCACCTCCGTGACTGTGGCTAATCAGCCTGACGGGGAGGCCCCGGCCGGGGATGTTTTCTTTCCATCCGTCTCTCGGAGACATTTCTTGCCAATCAGGGCGTTGGAAGGCGGGCGGGGAACAATGGAACGCGTTGTCCTGCCTCCCGTTGACTCAGCCGCCGGCAGAGTTCACTCAGCGTGTAATCCTTGAGGCATGTGGAGCTTGCGGGCGGCCGCCAAGGCGGGGTGGGGGGTTCGCCCCCTGTGTCAGGGAATTGGAAACAGATTGCTGGATGGGCCGGCACGTCCCAGGTGGCCTCTCCCGGGTCCTGCCCAGGCACCCCTGGGGGGTGTCTGAGAACACCAGGCCGGCAGAGCCTGTGGTCGTCAGGTGGTGACGTCGGGTCGTCACCTGGAGGACTTGGGCACCCAGTGGTACGGTGTCCTTCTCCGTCTTGTCTCCTTTATGTTCTAATGCTTATGTTCGTAGCTGAGGCTGCTCTCTGGGACAGAGGGGAGCAGCCCCTAGTGGGTTCAGATTGGAACCGGAGGTCAGTCGATAGGGAGCCGGGGGCAGCGAACCTCATCAGTGACCTGCGTTCACTGGCCTCGTCACTCTCCTGCTCTGGGTCTCAGGTCCTTCTTTGTAACACAAAGCGAGGTGAGGAGCCGCACCACGTTGCATTAAGAAGCGGGGTGGGGGGGCTGTCTTTCCAAGAGGGGTGGAGGGGCCAGAACGGGGGAAGGGGAGAAATGCAGAGAGAATTTAATCTAGTGGCTCCTCACCCTGACTGCACAGCCGAGGCTCCTCGGAGTTAAAATACCAGTTCCCAGGCTCCCTCCTGCCGGCGCAGGCAGTCGGGGCCTGGGGTCTGAGCGTGGAATGCAGACACACTCTGTGACTCGAGGCAGAGCCAGTTGGAGGGGCCGAATCAGCTTTTTGCTGCATAGCTGAAACGTTCTAACAATGTCAACACGATTTTGCTCGCTCACCGTGCTCCCTGCACCGTCCCCTTCCCTCCTCCCTCCGCGCCCCCTCTGCAGGGCATGGCGGCAGCCTCCTACCACATCTGATGCCCCGTCCTCCAGGTGGTCTCCAGCTCTTCTCCTGCAAACCGGGGATGTGGGCAGGCTCGGTCACAGGCTGGCCGTGTGGCTGACGCGAGGATGTGCGCCGCCGTGTGTACTCCACGCCCCTGTTGCCGTCCCTCGTGCGTCTCTGCTCCTTGTTGTCTGCTGGGCTCTGCAGTGCCAAGCAGTCACTTTTAGCAGAGACGTGAAGGGAGGGACTCAGCTGCTGCGGCAGAGACTTGCCTTTCTGAGAAGCCTGTGGGATGGCAGGTTGGGCAGGAAGGAGACGGAGAGGGAAGCGCACGGCTTTCTACTTCCTCAGGAGTGGGACGCTGTGGGACACTGGCGGAGGGGCCCCACTTGGCTCTAGGAAGTTGGTTCCCAGGTCCCTCACGTTTTGGGAGGGGGGTAGCTCTACTACAATGGAGTTTGGATGGACATGGACTCTGTTACTAGCAGTCGTCACCAGCGTGTCAGCAGCAATGGCGCGGCGGCCCGGAGGATGTGCCGGGCTCCAGGCAGGTGTTCCTTCCAGAGCGCGTGTCTTAGTGAGCAGTCTGAGTGACTCCGACTCAGACTGTCGGCACCATCCTGTGGCCCGCCTCGTGCAGTCCCGCTGACACATGCTGGGCATCGGTGCCCCTGGCCTGGCCAGAGAAGCCGGCGTAACCCCGTGGTGCAAACCCCCAAGCTCCGCAGAGCATCTCCTCGACCTCTCATGGAGGGTGGGGAGGTGGAAAGGAGGAGGACAGGGGCTCAAGCGGGTCCCCTCTTGGCTTGGATGGCATTGCCTGGCAGGCGGGTCCCAGCCACTGGAGGGAGTTTAGGAATCTTTGAGGGAGATTCCCCAAAGCGTGGGGCCCCCCTGAGGTGGAGCCCTAGGGTAAGGGTCGTTCCAGTCTGAGAGTATATGATGTTCTATGTGTACATCGTTATAATGACACAGGATAATTTTTATTAGAACCGTGTTGTTCATGACAGCGTCGTCTTTTCTGTTACTCGTTGGCCATTGTATTCATTGGGATCAGATTTAGCTGTGAGTGGTTGACGCCGGAAAAACGGCGCCTTCCCGATGAGAGACGCTGGGTTCTCGCTTGTGTCGTGGGCTGTGGGGGCCGGCGGGTGCCGCTGCTGTACAGTCCGGGGGCACTGGGGCCTCCAGCTCAGCCCCCTGCCCCCCCAGGACGTGGCCCTTGTGGACCAAGATGGTGGCTAAGCTGTCCGAGTTCTGCCCAGCAGGATGGAGGAAGATGGTATTTTGTTCCTCTGCTGGGGGGTGCTCACTGTGCGTTGCTTTGATTCGAAGGGCCCTTAGCCACGACTGCATCCACTGTGTGAGGCCCGCGATGGGAGGTGATTGGTCCGCGTGGGGACATGGAACAGCAGCCGCCTCCGCGAGAGCCTGAGCCCCGGGCTCCCGGCGCAGGCCAGTGCACTCGGTCACCGTAGAGCTCCCCTCCCCCGTTCCCACACTCCTGCTGGCCTCCCTCTCCCCATCTCGGACTCTGCTCGCCCTCACCTTCTCCCTCTGTCTCTGGTGTTTATGATTTGCTCTGCTGGAAGGTAGTGGTCCTGACCCTCCCCCAGAGGGAAGCGGAGAGCCGGGGACGGGGGCTCTGACGGGGGGAGGAGGGGTGCCGACGGGTGGCCGCCCGCCACACAGGAAGGAATGTCTCTGCTCAGCCCCGGACTTGCCGTCTGTCCTGTGATGCGCTAACATGTGGTTATTTTCCTGAAGGGGGTGCGGGTCCTGCTGGAAGCTCCCCTCTGCCCCTCCCCTTCCGCCCCTGCTGCCTCGAGGTCCAGCTCAGCTTCTCCGAGCGACCGTTTTTTCAGCACTTCCCACCTGAAGTATTTGGGATAATTTCCCCGGGAGAGTTTGCCAGAACAGATTGGGGGATCAGAATGTCCAGGCGCTGTCAGGGTTCTAGGGACTGGTTGCTGGTTTGCTTTCTGTTCCCATGGGCAGGGCAGGAGGCTGCTGTTCTTTCCACATCCTCACCACTGGGTATTATATTTGTTCACGTTTTACGAGATGTGCCCTTTGGAGACCAGTTTTTCTAGAGGGAGTCATCCTCCGAGATGAGTGGAGCGGGCTCTCGAGGTCTTAGACGGAGCAGAGCTGTTGGAGGGAATGTGGGGTCGCTGAAGGGAGGGAAGGTAGGAAGATAGGGACCCTCGTGCTCTGCCAGACGAAGCATAGGCCCGCGCAGACCTTTGGGAGCTCACGCTGCTTCTTCCCGCTGGGACGGATGAAGGCTGTGCGTCCTTCGCTCGGCGTGCCCCTCCCTCACAGACACACGCCAGTCCCCAGAACCTGTGAATGCGTTACCCTGCGCAGCAAAAGGGACTTGTCAGATGTCGAGTTAAGGAAGGACCCCGAGGTGAGGAGATGGTCCTGGGTGACCCCAGCCCAATGTCATCAAAGGGTTGCTGTAGGAGGTGCACACAGGACCAGAGTCCAAGAGGGACCGTGACCAGGGAGGCAGAAGTCAGGATGATGAGGCCAAGAGCTGGGGATTCAGCCCCTCTGGACATTGGGAAAGGCCAGAAGCAGGCTCCCCCCGGAGCCTCCAGAAGCGTCCGCCCTTCCTGCACCTTGACTCGAGCCCACCGAGACCCGTTTTGGACATCTGCCTTCCAGAATCCACCGGAGGCAGTGAGGTTGTGTTGTCTTAAGCCGCGAAGTCTGGACTGTTTGTCACAGTGGCCCCAGGAGTTGAATGTAGCCAGCGGTTCTGCTTCCGCGCGTGTCACGGGTCCGCACGGGGGTGGAGGTGAGGGTGTTTCTGGTGGAGGAGGAGCCGGGGGAGAGTTGGCGAGACCCCTGGGGAGTGGCGCGTAGTGGGGGTGGCACACTGTGCAGCGGGCTGCAGGCCTTGGAGACGGCAGATCAGCGGTGCACAGAGCACCATGGGGCAAGGCAACCCCAGTGCTGAGCAGGAGGACACGGTGACGCAGTGGCCATGACAATGGCAGCGCCAGGTGCGCACTCAGAGCACCAGGGGGAGGGCCCTGTGCACGGCACAGTCATGTGGGTGTGGCTGAAACCTGCCCTCCCTGTCGTGGTCTGACTCAGCGGCCCTGGGGTGTCCATAAGGGCCCTTTGGTCCCTTCGGCACAGGCTGAGTGTGGACACAGGGTCTGGGTTCCCTGAACAAGGTGTTCATGTTGTGTTGGACCCGTCGGAGGCCTGGGCTGTAGCAGCCAGACCGGAGAGGAGGGACAGAGGCTGGCCCGCGTACTGGTGAGCTGGCCTGTCATCTGGGTCCACGTGGGCGTCCCCCTCCCGTCGCTGCTGTGAGCTTGGGCCGGGGGCAGCAGGTCCAGTGTCCCCTGTCCATGCTTCACCCCCACCAAGGCCACCTGCAGAGAGGGGACAGAGGCCTCCTGCTTGGAGGCGAGAAGCAAGTCCCCTCAAAACCATCCGCCTCAGCACTGCCTCCGCCAGCCTTGTAGATAAACACAGCAGCGTTTAAAGAGTCTGCGAGGAGGTGTTCTGGCCTGGAGGGAGGGAGGTTTGGGCCTCACTCCCAGCCGAGCCGGGACCCACCCATTCCCGGGACAGAGCAAAGCCGTGGTCCCTGCGCCGAGTGCCGCTTCTTGGTCCCGCCAGGGTCGTGCAGCGGGAGGCGGCTCTGACGGCCGAGCTGCGCTGGGGCAGGCTCCGGGCCCCTCCCGGAGCGCGGGGCTTCGAGCGGCAGCACTGGAGCCCGGAGCTCTCGCAGAGGACATTCCAGGCGCGTTCGCTGACAGACGCGTCTTGGAAGGCGGCTGGTTACGTTGGCGCCGTCCCAGCACGCTGGCTCTCCCCTTCCTGCCCTCCCACTCCCCAACTTCTTTTCCCTCCGAAGAAAAACATCAAAACTAGAGACCAGCCGGAAAGCATAACCACGCCGGCTGGAGAGAGCCCTACTCAGTCAAGAAAAATGACAACCGAGCAAAAAAGAAAAAGAAAACTGACAGCGCCTTCGGGGCATAAAATCACCAGCGCCTGTGGACTGGCTGGGCAGAGGCCGTCCCCGCGCGGAGGGCCTCCCACAGACGTTCTGGAAGCTGCGTCTTGGGAGCGCCCGGGATGCGCCAGGTTCGTTTCTGTGTTTCACTGAGGCGGGGCGTAAACACAACCAGTGGACTCCTGTGGCTGTGCAGCGCAGCGCGGGGCCACGTCCATGTCCCTGAGACCCACAGAGCCTCCCAGCACACCCGAGGGTGCCCTTGTCCTCCTTCCTTGTCAGCACCCTTTGCCCCAGCTCCCTGCGACCCCAACCTCCACGCGCTTCACCTCGCCGCCCTTCAGCTTCACGTCCGTGGAGTCACGCGGCTGGTCCTGCTCCGCGCCAGCCTCTGTCCCGTGCCGCCCGTCTGAGGTCGATGTGCGCCCTTGTGCGGGGTGCAGCCGGCCCACTCCTCTGTCTTGCTGCCCAGAACTCCGTTGCGAGAGCACGCCCCAGTGTGTTTACACATCCCCTTGCAGACACACACTTGGGTCATTTCCATTTTGGGGGACACTTTGAAGAAAGAATCCAAGAGCCTTGGTCCTTTGGTGTCTCCGTGCTATGGTAGCCCCACGGTGTGCATAGAGTTGTTAGCATCCCCAAGTCACGGGTGGGAAAACTGAGGCACGACAAGACTTAGTGCCTTGTCCAAAGTCCCAAAGTAAGGAGCAGGGTTGGGAATCTGGCCGTATCCACACACTGGAGAAACCAGCTCTTTGCAAAAGACATAGCATTTCAGGAGCGAAGTGGCCAGAAAAGACTCCAGGGCTGTGAGGCACGGGCAGTTTGTCGGCGTTGGAAGTCCCCCTCCTCCTCCTTGGCAGCGGGATGCCTGGCCCATTCCTCACTCCCCATCCTCGCCATCCCCTCCCAGGCCCAGCTGTGTGCTCACGGCCCAAGAGAGCCCCTGACAGCTGTGTTAGATGTTCCAGGGAAATGCAGGCTCTCTTTGAGCTGTTGGGGGAAAGCCTTGCAAATCCTGTGACAAACAGCTCTAATCTGGTGTTTAATGTGGAGCCTGATGTCAGCAGCTGCGAGTGGGGGCATGGGCTTTGGGAAACACGGTCGGTGCCAAGCCTGGGAGCATGTCTCCGGCCCTCGCCAAGCAGCCGGCCTGCTGATTCCCAGCTGAGCACGGCTGGAGGCTGGACGGCTTCCCTCTGGCCTCATGGGCTGGGTTTGCGGAGCCCAGGGAGGCGTGAGCAATAATGAAATGACCCATGTGAAATGCCACCAGGGCCTCAGTGAGTGTGAGCCTGTTGTTTTCCGTGGTTCACAACTGGGGCTCCTGACCTGAGCAGTCTACCCCACGGGTCCCTCATCTGGGTCCCTTATCTGAGACCCTGGGGGCCATATCTGTTTCAGAACTCAGGATTTGTTGGATTTCAGAATGTTTAATCATTGCTTATATTGTATATCATTAACAGCCCTGTGGGATCCTGGGTAACGAAACTCACGGAGTTTCTGCTGCAAACCATATGGGCCAGCAGCCTTGACCAGCCTCACTGCCCTCCGCATGGACGGCTCTGCTACCAAATGACTGAGCCACAAATTTGGGAAGAGGCTTGAGTGATTTGGGAACTGGCGATACGAGGTTGGGTCTCAGCCTCAGACCGCCGTGAGCTGATCTGTGAGGAGTGTGTAAGGCAGACTCGGGGCCACGCCGTTCATAACCACAGTGTGAGTGTGAGTTTGTGTGCATGTGGGAGGTGTGCGTGGTGTCACTCGGGTTTTGTTGTTTTTATCCATTTCTCGCTCATGAGTCTGCCGTTCGGGACAGCTCCTCTCTGCGTGGTGCCTGCCAGGAAGGCTTGGAAGCTGCAGGTGACGCACGGCTGGTTCTGGGGTTGTCTGAGGCTGGTTCACTCGTGTGTGGCCACTCGTGTGTGGCGTGCAGTGCTGGCCATCAACCGGGGACCTCCACGGCGCTCTGTCAGCCTGCCTCTGCCCTTGGACTTCCTGTCAGCACAGAGCAGCCATCTAGACGTATGCGGTGTGAGGTGGACGGGGACAGCACTGTTAGGGTCTGGTCTTGGTGGTCATTTCCATCAGACTTTACAGGTGGAGACAGTCGCAAAGATCACCCCCCTGGGTTCGAGAGGACGGGACATCCCCGCAGGGGATGGGAGGAGTGTCAGCATCCATCCACAAGAGCAGCATGTGACTTGGAATCAGTTGGGGTGGTAATCTTAGGGGAATCCCTGCCAGCCACAGGAAGCCCCTCTGGGAGTCTCTCAGGCCCCCGCAGTCTGGACGGCCTCCTGTGACAGCCCAGACCGCCCTGTGCTGCCTGGGGGCCTGTGGCCATGTCTAGTCCCAGGCCCTGTAGGCTAAAGATAGTTACCGCTATCCTTACTAGTGGTAAGCTTGAAAAAATTTAAATAAAATTTTAGAATATATTTATTTATAAACCTAGGTATTTATTTTATATAATTATGTTTTATTTATTATGTACTTATAATAAAATTTCCACATCTATAGTATATTATATATATATATATTTTTTTTAAAGATTTTATTTATTTATTTGACAGAGATCACAAGTAGGCAGAGAAGCAGGCAGAGAGAGAGGAGGAGGCAGGCTCCCTGCTGAGCAGAGATCCTGATGCGGGGCTCGATCCCAGGACCCTGGGATCATGACCTGAGCTGAAGGCAGAGGCTTTAACCCACTGAGACACCCAGGCGCCCCGTATATTATATATTTGTTTTATTAATTTTTAAGAACATTTGTTTTATAGGGGCGCCTGGGTGGGTGCCTCAGTCTGACGCCTCTGACTTTTGATTTCGGCTCAGGTTGTGATCTCCAGGTGGTGAGATGGAGCCGGTGTTGGCCTCCGTGCTTGGCGTGGGGCCTGCTTCAGACTCTCGCTCTCCCGCTGCCCCTGCCCCTCCCTACACTCTCAGTCTCTCAAAAAAACTTGTTTTATTTTATACAGTTATTGTATTTTTATTACTTTTACACAAGAATTTTTATATTCTAGGGGTTCCTGGGTGGCTCGGTGGGTTAAAGCCTCTGCCTTTGGCTTGGGTCATGATCCCAGGGTCCTGGGATCGAGCCGCACATTGGGCTCTCTGCTCTGCGGGGAGCCTGCTTCCTCCTCTCTCTCTGCCTGCCTCTCTGCCTGCTTGTGATCTCTGTCAAATAAATAAATAAAATCTTTAAAAAAATATTTTTTATATTCTACATATATATAATAAATATAGTCACATTTATACATGTGAAATATATTTATTTATATATAAACATTTTGTAATGATTATGAAATTTACCACTTTAATTACTAGTGATCCTTTAATAAAGAGTAGAAATTTATGATCATACTGGGGATGTCTGTCAAAGTGTTGGTTTTTCACAGGTAGTTTCAGTAGGAATCACACGTCTTCCAGGAGGAAGAATTTCCTGGAGGTACTTTAAGGAATATTTCTGGGGATATTTCAGCATAAGTGGAGAGAGTTACTGGCAGTGAGAAGGGAACAGTTGGAAGACTGGTACCTAACGTCTCCAGCTGGTGGGTTATCCTAGTTTAGCATGGTTAAAAAAAATAAAAAACAAAACAAAACTTTGCATAGGCTCATGGGTTGCTGAGATATAAGGGAATGGACTGTCCAGCTTAATTTTTCAAGAAAGTCGTGGGCACCCAGAGCTGGAGGGGGCCCTGGGGATCAATTAATCATGTGCACCTTAAGTTGGCGTGCACATAACCCCGAGGGTAGACAGAATGGGCAAGAGAATTACATCATAAATATACAGGCTTTGGTTTTCCCTAGAAGCCAAGTAATCTAGAACACTTTCAGAATGCAAACAAACATGGATATATTTTGGAGTAGAATGTAGAATCTCCACAATTTTTTAGGATAAAACAGAAGACTTCAAAGATAGTCCCTACTGGCAGCCGCCTGGCTTGAGGGACAGTCACAGACACCCCCCCACCCCCTCTAAGGTCCTTGCTTGCTCTCTGCCGTCGTCGGGGGAGCGATTCCGGGGGGAGAAGCATGAGAACCGCGTGCGAGCTGTGTGTGAGCTCGATACAACACTAGTTCCTGGGGGGAGAAGTGCTGAGGACAGAAGGGAAGGAAGGGAGGAGGGAGGGAAGGAGGAAGTGGGGGTGGGAAGGGGGCTGAGAGGAGGAAGTTGCTGTATTCGGGTCCCCTGGAGGAGCTGGGGCTGCTGCCTGCGGCCCAGCCACATGTGGCCACTGACCAGAAACCCAGCTGGTCTGCACTGTGGCGTGCTGTGGCTGTAAACACACACTTTTTGAAGACTCAGGATGAAAAAGAAGAATTCAGAGTGTCTCATTCACTATTTAGATCAATTGTACAGTGACGTGACGATAATTTGGGTATACTAGGTTAAATAAATATATTTCATTTATTTCTTTGTATTTCTTCAGTGTGTCTACTAAAACAGAATTACTCATGTGGCTGGCCCTATTCGTTTGTTATTGGCTGTATTGGGCTCGAGTGTCATGTGATAGATCTGATGTAATAGACCACAGACCCGTGTCCCTCCTCTAGCATCTCGGGCGACTCGTTTTGGGCAAAACAGCCTATTGAAAAAAGTGTTTTAGGTAAAATCCATCCCTTTTCTGACCTCTAGACAAACACTGGGCTTGCCCACCTCACCCCTTGGTTGACCCTGTTGTGCTGGGAATTCCCACTTCCCTTGACCTTCCCAAGCCAACCCATCCTTCAACACACAGCTCAAGCCTCTTTACTGTCCAGCGCGTTCTTTGTCTGAAAGCGTCCCTCACACAGCTCCACAGAATCCCTCCTTCTCAGAAGTCCTAATGAGCTTGTGGTGTCCGTGACCCCTGCGAGAGGGCCGTCACTCGCTCTTCAGGGCCCGCTCTCTTCCCTCACATGGTTGAAAGCAGCGGCGTGCCTTTGCTGTTTCTCTGGGAGGTTGTGGAGGGGAGGCTCGGAGGCTCGGTGCTTGATCGGGCTCACCCTGGAAGGAGCAGGAAGGCCAGATCCCAGTCGGGGAGCCCGTGAGTTGTACCATGCTTCTTCCCAACTCTCAGTTCTTGTGGCTGCACAGGGCTGGGTATCCTCATCCGTTTATCCCAGTCCCATGCCCGGTAGCAGAAACTGTCCATTGCAGGCGTCAGAATCCCCACCAACGCCTTTCTCCAGCTGCAAAGCCTGCATGAGCTGGAAAGGTGCTTCCTCTGCCTCCCCTGATGCCAGGAGGTGTCAAGCAACTCCATTCTGGTCAATAAGCCAGAGGAAGGTCAGCAGAGAAGTTCAAGGAAGAGTTTTATTCCCTGAAAAAGGAAATAAGTCATATGAAAGGTCATGAGAAGAGATTTTTTTTTTTTTTAACTGTCCTGGTGCTGTCACTGAATGTGGTTGAGGTGACTGGCACTGCAGCAGCCACCTTGGGGCCATGAGGTGATAACGTGATGGGGAGAAGTTGAGGGTGGCAGAGCAGAAAGACACAAAGGGCCTGCACAAGGATGACATTATCGTGTTGCCAAGACAACACCAGGACCACCAACTTATGATATGACTGTGTGTTTTTTATCATTTAAACCGTCTTTTCCTTATATCAGCATGCCTCCTGATAGGCTCCACTTTATCACAGAGAGAAAGAACCCATGCACTGACCATAATACGTAGCATAAATTGATGCTTCCACTGATGTGGAAAGTGATGGTCTTACCTTTCCAAAGCATCGACCCATCCGAACTTGAGTAGTCCTAGCAGCCTCGGCTTCTTGAGGCCAGTGGTGGCTCTTGACTGGTAGGGTCTCACGTAAGTGTCTCGAACACTCCGTGGGGTTGGCACGCCCACAGAACCACCTTTACAGGCTCAGAGGGGTGCCATCGTGTGTGTCGAGTCCCATGGCCGGTACTGAGCTGTGGGAGCTGAGCTGGAGCCCTGACCCACAGGTGGGGCGCTCACACTCCCGTGACCCGAGCTTCGTGTGTGTCTTTGTAATGAAGCCAGCATGTGTTCTCGGCGTAGTCTCTCTCCAAGTAACACAAGTGAAGGTGTGGGGACAAAAGATAGAAAAGAAAAGAAAGAGAAAACCTGATGTGCCCTCTGTCAGAGGATACGCCGGCTACGCACTCGCAGGCAGGCTACTTGCTGCCTATTTGGGTCCGCATTAAAGATGTCAGCTGTTAATTTTCCTTTCATGCAGGTGGGCAGTTTCTAAATGGACACGTCACATTCTCAATCTCAAAATAACACATGAGGGGCGCCTGGGTGGCTCAGTGGGTTAGAGTCTCTGCCTTCGGCTCGGGTCATGATCTCAGGGTCCTGGGATCGAGCCCCGCATCGGGCTCTCTGCTCAGCAGGGGGCCTGCTTCCCCTCCTCTCTCTCTGCCTGCCTCTCTGCCTACCTGTGATCTCTGTCTGTCAAATAAATAAATAAATAAATCTTAAAAAAAAACACACATGAAATACATAAAAAAGAAACGTTCAGTCGGTGTATAGTCTTTCCCTTATGCTAATAAACAGGAGGCGAGAATGTCATAGTAAAGACAAGGTGACCAACCTCGAAACATAAAACGTGCTCATTGGAGAAGCTGAGAAGTGTTCATGGAAAGGAACTTAGTTCTGCCCAACGTTAGTCTGCGATAAACTTGGGAATAAATCTGTCTTCTTACGAGAGATGACACGAACTTGCTGTTCTGAGAATAACCTAATCTTTCACAGCCCCTGGTCTCTGTAGAGACAGATCAATGAAACCGTCTTTCCAACTTGTGATTTAGCAGTTTTTTCTGTTATTGGCACAGTCACACGTCCCAGGAACTACGTTCCCCAACATCTCTGTTCCCAGTAGAACTACGGATGAATTTCTTTTAAAGTCTCAAAAACAAACAAAGAGCCATGTATGTAAAATATTAGAGACGGCTTGAATTTTCTGTATTGTAGAATGAATCTAACAGGATTTCACACTTTGATGATGCTGGTAACATTAGGCATTTAAAGTGCTGACTGTGCGACAAGCGTTGTGAAACGTGCTTGTACGTGTTAGCTCGCTGCGTCCTTGCAGAAACCTTGTTAAGCTGGTTCCAATATTATGGCCCTTTTACAGATGAAGAAAGGAAAGTTTAAACCCCCTGTTTGATGTCACAGAGCCAGGACTAGAAGAACTTGCATTTAATTTTAGGTGCGTCTGGCCCTGGAGCCCTTTCCCTAACTGCTAGTCTCTTCGGAAGCGAGGTGTCTTGCTTTGGAGTTCTGTGGGAGCTGACCCGAGTCAAGGGTTTGGAGGCCTTCATTTCTCACGCGCACACACCTAGGAATAGGATTGTTCACAAGGTGGCTGTATATTTTGTTTTGGGAAATCGGCAAGAGGTTAACCAGAAGGGCGGCACCGTGCACCCTGGCAGTACGTGAGAGGCCCAGCCCCCCGGTGTTTCCCCGGCAGTCGACGTCGTCGGTCTCTTTGGATTTTAGCCATTCTGGTGGGCATTCGTGTTCTCTCAGTATTTGCACTTTCTCAGCGGAAAGGCATGTTTCGCACTTCTTCACATGCTTATGGACTGTTTACATGATTTGCGAATTGCCTCTTCAAGGCTTTGGCCTGCTTTTTACTTGACTGCTTTGTCTTTTTTCTTATTAATTTGTAGACGTTCGTTCTATACCCAGTCCTTTCTCAGACGTGTGCACTGCAGACACACCCTCCCGTTTGTGGCTTACGATTCTGCTTGTACAGTTGTCGTCTTTGGGGATGTCTGGCGGGCTCGGTCTGGGGAGCATGTGACGCTTGATGTCGGGGCTGTGAGTTGGAGCCCCACGTTGGGTGCAGAGGTTACTTAAAGAGTTGTTATCTTTCGATGAACAGAAATTTCTAATTTTGATAAAGTACAATTCAGAGGTCTTCCTTTCTGATTAGTGCTTTTTCTGTCCTGGGTAAGAAATCTTTGCTTCTCCGTTGATCTTTAAAGCAATGGTCCCCAAATGGGTTTTCCTTGAGGGTGTGGTTTCAGCGGGCATCGTGTAGGGTAGAAGAACTTGCTTGTTCCCTGACCCCGGCTTCTGCTCCTGGACGCTTGGCCGTGACTTCTCAGAAGGAGCGCCACATCATGTGGGGCTTTGGAAACAGGCAAGTGTTTATGGACCTTGGATGAATGGGTAAGTTTCCCGCCTCTGCTAGAGAGTAGATCCCTCTGGAAGAGAACTCTTTGAAGGGAGATTTTGCTTCATTTTCAGATGTTAAAGTGGAAAGTAGCTTGGTTTCACTGGAAAAGTGTGTCTTTGAGTTACTGGGGTTTTCAGACACCGCGTCTCTGTAAAACCAACAGTAAAACGAGGAAAGGAGAGAATGAGTATTAATGGGATGGGGGCTGGGAGGGACACCGTGCGGTCTTCGTGTTTCCCTGCCGTAAGGCGCTGAGAGGACAGTGAAGCTGCCGGCCGTGCAGACGGGGGCTGGTCTGGATGGCGGCCCTCCCGGGGCTATGCCGGTGACCGCTTCTTCGTGGAGAAGAGTCTGCCACACGAGGACGCAGCGTTCTTTCATCATGGAGCTAAGAGAGCAAGGTCCATGAAGCAGCTCTCGTCCTCTGCAGACGTGCCCCTCTCTCCCCAGCTGTGACTGCGCCACACCTCCCAGAGGGAAAACAGGAAGGGAGACTGTGGACGCTTAGAGGCGATGTGGTTCCTTCCTGCCTGCCCACCCTCCTCCTGTCCTGCTTGTCTCGCCTTCCCCACCTGTCCCATTCTGGCTGAGTAACCTCCTTGGAACTCCGGTCTCAGCTCTGTCCTCTTCAGAGTGGGGACGGGAACGGTGCCGTTTCCCGGGGCTGCTGGAGGACCCGGAGTGGCAGCCGAAACCCGTCAGTTGTCACGGTGCTGTGGTTCCTGCTCCGTCTTCGCTTAAGGAAATGTCATTTCTCTGGACGCCTTTTCAAATTATACAGTCTAATGATTTGATTTGTTAGGACCGAATTTATCCTTTCTCTTGGAGTTTTGTGGCTCATCATGAGGCTGACATTTGACTTGACATTTTCCTATCTGATTCTGGGAAGCACTTTCAATCTATAGAAAAGAGCCAAAGCCATCTGCTTCTGACTCTTTTCGACAATCAAACTGTCCTCCAAGAGACACCAATTTCCAAAGACAGGAGAAGTGGTGAGAAGTGACCAGGAAGTGGACGTCAGCACCCAGCAGGCGGAGATGTGGGTAGGATTCCCATTTAGGAATTTAAGCAAACAGGAAAAATGTGTCTTTTCTACTTTACTTTGTGAAATGCTATATAAAAAAAGCAGTGAAAAAGAAATGAAAAATCTGGCCAAGACATTGGTCTAGGACATTCTGGATCTGTTGTCCTTCTTGAGTACCGACATGAATGTCTTCAGTTTGTGGACGAGGAAACTGAGCTCACAAAGGTCACGTGGCTCACTGAAGGACCTGTAGCCCCCTTAGTGCATTGAGAAGGTGCTAAAATATGTTGTGATTTACTTGAATAAGTCTAGAAACCAGATCTTTTGTAGTGTGATATCTTCTGACCTACGAGGTTCCAGGATTATATGTGGTCAGAATGCATAGCTTTTTCCTCTTCTGGGAGTTTCAGACCCTCCTTGGACAGGTGCAAGTCCAAAGGCCAGAACCAGGGTTATGCAGGTCTGTTGGGGCCCCATCACCATTCCCTCATGTTTGGCTAATGGTGTTCTGATTTTCCCAGGGGAGACCCTCTTCCCTAATTTCTTCCTTGCAGTTGGGTTGGGCTGGGCCCCTCTGTCACGTTCCAGGGTTGAACACTTTCCCAAGACTTACTGATAACCGTGTTCACCCCCTGAGCATGCGGGACAGCTCAGGGATGGCCACACACAACCCAGGTCACTTCTGCTGACATTACAGGGGACACCATCAACGCGGAAGGGCAGAGCCACAGGCCGGGGGAAAGACTGGGTCTTGACCTCGTGTGAGCCCTTTGTCACTAAAAGAGCCCTGGCCAACACAGGGTTGGAGGTGGACGGTTGAGCCAAGGGTAGAAAGAACGCTGTGCAGACTCTGCTGTCACTGTTCATCCTATAATTACAAAGCTTTTAAAATAAAATTTAAAGTGTTCAGATAATGCCATACTTTAGAGAAGATCGGGACGGTGACTATCCCAGAGGCCCAGCAGTGACTGTGGGAGAACACTGGCCCCCGTCCTGGCTCCCCACTTCCTGGATGAGGTCGCGTCCCCTTGCTGGAACTGTTTCTCCAGCTGTAAGACACAGACCACAACACGACCTGGAAGGGTCTTGAAGATCTAATGAGATAACACGTGGGAAGTTGGTGGCCCTGAGAACTGGACGACCGTTCGTGGGACAGACGACCCAGGGTCGAGTCAGCCTCACTGATACTGCTCCCAGCGAAAGAGCAGCAATGAGTGTGCCCGCTAGCAGTGACTGATGGCTTCCCTTGTCAGTGAGCTCTCGCGGCCTAACAGACAAGGCGGGACGGGGCAGGTTCCGACACCACTGTTGATGTAGCTCCCGGCTCTCTGGCGGCCCGGGCTGGGCTCAGTGGCCGGGTCCTCCCGGGCCTGGTGGGGCTCCTTTGGCGCCCGTGGCTGCCTGCCGCGTCAGCACCGGAGGCTCACCACTGCTGGCGGGTCCCTTGCCCTGCAGCAGGCCCGCTGGGCTAGTCCCCCCGTGGGTGCAGGTTTTGGAGGGACGGCACAAGACCCTGGGGCCATATTCAAAACCGTGAGTCTGCTGCTTCAGCTACTCTCTTGGCCAAAGCCGGAGCTGGAGGGGCAGGGAAATGGCCTTTGCCTCGGGTGGGAGGAGGCCAGAACGTGGGGCCGTTTCCTCAGTCCTGCTACGTTCACTGTCGTTCCCGGGCTGTCCCAGGGCTTGACACGCGTGACTTCCCGAGTCCCTGCAGCGCTCCTCCGCGGCTGTCACACCGTGATGCCCATCGTCGTTCCCACCCTCATGCTCGTGGGGCACGCAGTAGCCCCAAGGCCTCGGTGTTTCCAGGACAGCGTGGGACGCAAGGCCAAGATACGAGCTCTGTTCTAAGAGCTGGGCTGTGCTCGCCTCCGGCCCACGATGTCCTGTGGCTGACCAGCAGCCGCGGCGGCCGAGGGCTTACTGAATCCTCACAGCGAAGTCGCCGGTGCCGGGACAGTGTCCTTTTCCGGAAGAGCAGACCGAGACCTAGATAGCGTTGAAGGTGTGTCAAGGGCACACATCTCAGAAGAGACAGAGGTGAGACCGCCTGTGCCGGATGTCCTCTGTTGGCCTTGGGGACCCTGCTCCGCCTCCCCACCCTGCCCTGTGCCCCCAGAGGCTGGTGGTGTGGACTGCACCAGCGGCTTCCTTACCCTCCACCTTCACCTCGGGCTTGTCCAGCAAGGCATGGCAGGGACCCGAAGGTGGAAGGAGTGAGGCTGGGTTATGTCTTCTGCTGAGCTCCTCTGCCCCAGGCCGCAGCACTGGTCAGGTGGCTCTGTCCCTGCTGCTCCCTTCCCTGGGTTCTGGTCCCTGCTCCCGCCCCACCCTGCAGCCCTGGGGGTGCTGACAAGCCTGCCTTGGAGCATCTGTGCTCTCCGCATGGTTTCCCTGCATTCTTCCTGCACCTCCAGTGGTCCCTCTGTTACACTGTTCTCCAGTCCCCTCTTTTTAATGTGCCGTCTGGTTCTTGCTGGGACCCTGAATGAGATGCCACCCGACTCAGCACTCTCTCTGTTTAATATTTATTGAAAGGATGAAAAGACGGGAATACTAACAGAAATGCTAGGTGATAACCCCAGGCTGAGCTCCTTGAATGAGGAAATCAAAACTCCAAGATGAAAATGAGACAAAATGAGGTTGTCTCCATGCCGGCTGAAGGCAGGAGCATCTGTTTCTGTCTGGACGGACACCAAGCACTGAGTACTGTTTCTGTGTCATTTCCAAAGAGCTTGGATTGCATTTTAATTAATTTGCCTTGAAATTAACATACTTTGCTTTTTCTTGAGCTGGGTTCAAACTTTCCAGCATATCCTATTGCAAGGAAATGCTTCTGTAAATCAGAGTGAATGTGGCTTTGGAGACTGAGAGGAGAGGTAGATATTTATACGTGGGTGTTTTATATTCTACTCTTGTGCAAAACTTTCAATGTATATTTGCAAGAGGCATTTTCCAGACTGGTAGCCAGTAAGTCCTGAGGACGTTCTGCGCGTGCTCTGTCTCCAGGGTATGCCTTGGCGCACAGCCGCTCTCGTTCCTGCCGGATTGTGGGAAGAGGAGACACACGTCAGGTCAGACCTGGGACCCAGTCCACGCTCTGTCATCTGCTAGCTTGGGTGAGTTATTTGGCCTCTCAGCCCTTTTGCTCATGTGTAAGCAAAACCGAGTCCCCACAGGGCAGTCAGGCAAAGACAGCAAAACCCCCAGACCCCAGGGACCTCCTCCACGCTCCAGCCACCGCTGGCTGGCTCCTGGCTGGGATCTTAACAATTGTGGGCACCCCAGACTCTCAGATCTGCACTTCTCCTGGAAGGGGTTGGAATAGCCAAAGGACCACCTGTAGAACCGGATCTTCTTGTGGAAACAGGAAGTCTACTTTGCAGAGAGGATGGCACGGGGAGGAGTATGTCAAAACCCAGGTTCGAATCCTGACTCCATGTCTTGTTGGCAAAGTACCAGCGGGCATGCCGCCTTCCCTGGACGGTGGCTTGGGAGTAAGAGTCGCTCTCTTAGAAGGGTGCTGGGGGCTTCCGTGAGTGTCATGTGAAGCCCTCGGCCATTGCCTAGCCCCCGTGAGTGCTGCACTCAGGCAGCAGAAGCCCGACACAAGGAGAAGAACATGCGTCCGTGACCGCAGTAAGCACTTGGTGTGCCCCTGCTCAGTGTGAGATGCGCTCTAGTCTGCAAGCGGCCGAGCAATGGTGAGGTGAGCGTAGCCTCTGCGTCCAGAACAGAAAGAAGAAAGAAAGAAAGTTTTATCAAGGACATAAGTAGCTGAAGAATGACAGTTTTTTGTAAAGATTTTATTTATTTATTTGACAGACCCATCGAGAGAGGGAACACAAACAGAGGGAGTGGGAGAGGGAGAAGCAGGCTTCCGGCTGAGCAGGGAGCCTGATGCAGGGGTCGATTCCAGGACCCTGGGATCATGACCTGAGCCCAAGGCAGACACCTAACGACTGAGCCACCCAGATGCCCCAACAATGACAGTTTTTAATAAGGCTAAAAAGGAAACAAATAAGAGGAAAGAGAATCAAGGGGAGGTTCCTAATTTAGGGAGGGAGTGACCCAGGAAGGAAATGGGATCTAAGCAGGGGGCTGTGTCAGATAAGGTGATGGCAGCTGCTATGCAGACAAGCCCTCAAGGTCACACACACAAGTCAGTTTCTTGCTCACATGCATTTGACTGGGGTTTGGCAGGCTTTTGCCCGCATGATGATTCTGGAACAGGGGATCCTTTGATCTTGGGCTCAGCCATAATAATAATAAAGAGTCTGGCAAGGTTGTAAGAATACAAGGTCAATATACAGAAATCAATTGTGTGCTGATAGACCAGTGATGAAAAATCGGAGAATGAATTTAAGAAAATGACTCTGACGATAGCACCAGAAATAAAATACTTAGGAATAGCGTAGCTAAGGAGGACAGAATTTGTACTATGGAAACAATGGAATCTTGTCGAAAGGTATTAAAGAGTGCCTGAGCACATGACTCCCTGGGTTTATGTCCTGAACATACAGAAATACTGCCCACGGATGAGCAGTGTACCTGGGTTGTAGGGGGACATGAGGGTACCCAGCAGTGCAGGACATGTCCCATCATACATCTGCGATGAGTACATACAAAACGTACCGAGATCATAAGACAGCTTAGGGGTGCAATGGTACAATTATATTTGAACATAAAGAAATTTTATACTTTTATATTTTATGTCTTTAAAATATATTATTAAAATATATTTATATTTTATATTTCATATAAATTTATGTACATGAAAGCTTCCCAAGTCATAGAAGAGTCGGGGGTTCGAGTGGTACAGTTTGATCTGACCATGTGTATTCACTGCACGGTATGGAAAGCATTTTCTAGATTAAAAGACAGCTGGGGTTTCAGTGATACAATGTATTACAATGTATATATGACATGCGTGTTCGGTGTTTGTGTGTGAAAACTTACCAGAGCCTCGGGTAGCGGGGGTCCAGGGACTCCGTGTCTGTCTGAACATGCGGACACGATGTACAGGTCCGGACACGCTTCGGGTCTGGAGAGCGGGACCCTGCACTAAGGTAGCGCGCGCCAGCACGGACCGCGTTTCCCTGAAGTGTAGCAGTTCCCCGTCCCTGGATTGCTCATTGTTTTAATACCAGCGACGCTGACTGAGGGCTGCGTGTTACTTTCCCAAGCTTTTTACATGGGTTATCCCATTTTGTGTGTCCCAGATACCCTTGTCATTGCCCTTTTAGCACTCACAGGCTCAGAGCGGGTGACTTGCTCGAGGTCACACGACTAGGTATTGGCAGAGCTGAGGCTTGAACAAAGTATGTCTGACTTGTGAGTGCTTGGCACTGGCTGGAAAGGTAGGAATGCTGTCACCGTGCGCCGTGCTGTCTGCTCGAGTCCCAGGGAAGGGGGAAGGGCTGGCCGATCTGTTTCATCTGTGGGACACAGAACCTTCGTCCCCCCACCCCAGCCGCTCCCAGACTGTGGTCACGCATGAAGTATTGGGTTGGGCCCTGACCCACGGCCAAGCTCCAAAACAGCCTGCAGGGTCACGTGCTGGGGACCACCATCCAGACCCCAGCTTCTCGTCGGGGCACCCGGGGCCTGGGGAGGGCTTTCTGTAAGCTTCCCTGGAGAGTACCATCTTTACAGACTTTGGTGTGCAGGGAGCTACGTTCAAAGAAAACGGAACAACGACAAAAAGAAACAAAAACCAACTCCTAAAAAATGTGGACCCCGGGGCCGCAATCTCCATCTGCTTCCTGGTGTTCCTTCCTGTGAGCTAAATTTAGGAAAAGGGAATCCTGACAGCTCACCCAGGGGTCCTGTGAGAGTGGGCCAAAGGGGAGCCCCGGTCCGTGGGTCTCAGCCCTGCCTGTGAGTGCAGCCCCGTGGGGTCAGAGACACCTGACTGTGAATCTGGCTGTGCCGCTGCGTGGTTGGGTAAACGTCCACGTTGGGTAAACGTAGACCTGGCAAACGTCCCAGCGTCCACAGACCTGAGCATCCTCATCTGTGACATGGGGCTAATGGCCATCTGACTGACTGTGACGGCTGTTGAGAGCATTTACGTGAATTCTGGGGTGATCTGGGAGGTTGGCCCGTGGGGGATGGTTGGTTAATAAATACCTTTCCTTCTAAGTGCTTTGCAAAGCTTCAGGAACACATATAAATGGGCTTGGGACCACGTGTTGGCCTCTCTGGGCTCGAGAACATGCCGTTCCCACTACACCACAGTGGGCTCCCCACACCATATTCTAGAACAGGGCTTCCCCAGCTGGGTTCTTCCCACGCAGCACTTGGCACTCTGTGGCAGTGATGGAGGACTGTTATAGAGAGTACGGAGGAGGGGGCCTGTGAGCCGGGGGGTCCCCAACCCCAACAGAGCAGCTCTGCGTTGAAGATCTGTTTCATACCCTGGGAGAGATTTTATGGAAAAAATGACCTTGCTCCTGGATATAGACTGAGGCTGCCGAGTTAGTATGTTTAATGAGCGCTGAGTCACTGAGATCAGAAAATGAACCAGGTACAGGGTCCAGGTTACACTGAAGAGTCGATGGGCAAGATCAACATGGACGGGAAACCCAGTTTTCACCCCCACAGCATGTGGGGGGCTTCAGACGGTCAGAGCGTGTGATCCCGCCTCCGTAGCAGGGTCCGCTGGAGCAGATACCTCTGGGTTATATTACCTGGTAGGAGGTGGCTTGGCTAGTCCTCAGGATTGCTGTGTTTGGAAGGAAAAGGGAGTCTGAAGTCGATGGAACTCCAGACAGAGTGCAGGAGGTCTGGCGCAGACGCATCCTTACGAAGTCACTGCTGGGTGTTCAGCAGTGGATCAGCTCCCATCCGCGGGTCACCCTGCACCGAAGGGCCCGGCCACGAGCGGCGGGGGGTGGAGCCATCAAAGCAGCACTGCGGTGTATCTGGCTGTAAGGTTCATCCTTTGAGCTAACACGGAGAGTATCTTTGCTGGTGCTGATGGGTCCTTAACAGCTCCCAGCCACGTGGCATTCTCTCCTGTGTAACAGGGAGCAAGCCTCAGTCAGAGTCCTACGAAGGCAAATGTGGCTGATTTTTAAAATTATATTTCTATTATCTTTTTAAAAAAGGAAAATGATACGGTGTTTCATTGACAGCCGGGATATGGTATTTCTGAAGCAAAAAAGTGAGACTATCCAGAGAAGACATCAAGTTACTCAGGCGAACATCACTGCCACTGCTCGGGGAAGGCCTGCACAGTGGCCTTTAGAGGACCAGAAGGGGGTTTCATGGTGGAGAATCCACGGGGACTCGACATTAACCAGGTGGTCAAAATTCACGTCCCTGGTCGTGGGCCCCTGATACGATGTCCCACAGACACCGTGTCCCTTCTGCAGTCCCCTGCACCAGTGCATAGTCTGACTCAGATAACGAGGAAATGTCAGACTAACCCCAGTTGAGGGAAACTGGACCCTCAGTGGGCTTGTGCCCTCCAGCAGAGCCGGTATTGTAAGAGGCGGGAAGACGGCGGGTGTCTCCAGTGACAAGAGGCTAACGTGGTGGGGCAGCAGGTGGGGAAGGGCAGCCCGGGCTGGGAGACACTGTGGCAGAGGAGGCTGTGGGACCTGTGGGAGATCCGAATGTGCCCCGTGCGCTCTGGGGCAGCTGCGTGTCGGCGACTGCGTACTGAGTGTCACAGCTTCTGTCAGAAACTGTCCTCATGCTTGGGAGGGGCCCACGGAAGCTGGGCTGGCAAGGGGTCGTGGTGTCTGCAAAGCATTCTCAACAGGTTCAGCAATCGTATGAGTGAGTGTGCGGCCGTGTGGGGGTGAGGGCTGTGCACATGAGTGTGAGCGAGTGTGCGGCCGTGTGGGGGTGAGCGTTGTGCACACGAGTGTGTGTGGCTGTGCTACTGCCCCTCGGAACAATTTGTTACTTAAACTATAACCCCCGGAGGATTTTACTAGTTGCCAAGCACATTTAGATGTGGCCTTAAGAAAAACATATACTGGCAACGGGTCTTTGGGGAGAAGGACGATATACGACCGTGAAGCCGGGCAGCCTAAGATATTTTTAAGCCTTTTTTATCCAGGTGACAAAATGAAGGTGAAGGTATATCCCTTGCCTATCTATGCATCTATCCATCACGCACCTACCCATCCATCATCCATCCATCTGTCCATCTGTCCGTCCACCATCCAACCATCCATCCAACCTGTCATCCTCCAGTCCGTCCATCCATCATCCATCCATCCTTCTTCATTCCTACTTAACTAATCATCTGTCTTCTTTCTACCTTAGAATTAGAATTCCTATACAAAAGGATTGTGTGTGGAGGCATCTGTTAACACATTTGAACGGACAGAAGGAAGACAACTGTTTTCCAGTTAGGAACTACAAGTGATGTGGATGGCGGACTTTGTGAGCACCAGCTTCGTACTTAGTCTATATGTCAGGCGTTTCCCTTACATTGAAAGCGCTCCTAAGTTTTCAGCTCCAAGGTCGAGATGAATATGTCCTCCGTACACTCCGGCACTGTGGGTGCGGCATCTGTGGATGTGGGGTGGACACAGAGGTGTTGCTGGTGACTCTGTCCTTGGTGTTTGATGGTGATCAGCCCTGAGAAAGTTCTCAGAAAGTACAATACCCCCCATGATGTGCACAGTAGTCACATTCCTGAGAATTTAGTGCACATTGAAACATTTTATTTATGTGCAAGATAGCGTCAGATGGACTCTGATGATTATGAATAGGATTTAAAATTTTATGACTGTTCAGGGTGCATTTGCAAATGCTGTGGGATATCAGCCCATTTATCAGTGTGCGCCTTCAACTTGGAGACATTTCATTCCGCAGCAGTAAGAACGAAAACTCACTCCATGAGATGAATCTGAAGCGGAAGTTTACCAAAGTCGTTGAACGCTGCTGGATGCCTTCTACCGGACGGCTAAAAAGCAAAATCGGGTGAGGCTAAGGAAGCTGCCCACACAGCCCACGGCCCGCGGCACTGGGTTGGGTCCAGCAGCGCTCTGGAGCCTGCACGTGCCTCCGGCAGAGCTTCTCCTGACGCTGTGCACAGGGCTTGTGGGGGACCGAGTTCACCTGCAGATTTGGACCCCAAGAGACCTGAGATGTTGCATTTCTAACAGGCTCCCACTCAACCCTCTTTGGGTCCATTATGGGGAAATCTGTTTCCAGTGCAAACCTGGATTTGCTTGGAGTTGTAAAACCCACTTTTATTTTTTAGTTTTTTTTTTTTAAGATTTTATTTATTTATTCAACAGAGACAGAGATCACAAGCAGGCAGAGGCAGGCAGAGATAGAGGAGGAAGCAGGTTCCCCGCTGAGCAGAGAGCCCGATGTGGGGCTCGATCCCAGGACCCAGAGATCATGACCTGAGCCGAAGGCAGAGGCTTTAACCCACCGAGCCACCCAGGCGCCCCATATTTTTTACAGTTTTATTGAGATACAGTTGGCATACAACACTGTGTAAGTTTAAGGTAATGACATGATGATTTGGTGTGTGTATGTACTGGGACGTGATCACTGTAATAAGGTCAGCTAACACCTATCACCCAGCACGGTTGTGTGCTTGTGTGTGTGTGTGTGTGTGTGTGTGTGCATGTGTGCGTGCATGTGTGCGTGCCTGTGTGTGGTGAGAACATTGAAGCCCTACTGTGTTGGCAACTTTCAGTGATACAATGTGCTATCATTAGCTGTAGTCGCCATGCTGTGCCCTAGATCCCCAGCACTTACTCCTCTTGTAACTGGGAGACCATACCTTTGTCCAGCACCACCCCCCCAAGCCCTGTCCCAGCTCCTGGCAACCATTATTCCACTCTCTGTTTTGATAAGTTTGGTAAAACCCCCCTCTGATAACGGGGATCCAGGGCTTGAGGGAGATGCCTTTTCACACATTTCATACATTTTGCCACAAAACGGAGACCCTGAATTTGTGACAGAGCCCCAACCTGAATCCAGTCAAGCCCACCGTTTCCATTCAGGTGCAGTGGGGGCTCCCCAAGCTCGGAGGGGAGGATACTTTGTCAGGAACAATAAGTTGTAGACGGACAGGACGCTACACAGGGAACACCTGATCAGAACCACATGTTTTCGCAGGGACTGTCTCCGAATGCCGAGGGCATTTGTGTGTTCCTGGAGGATGAGGTGTGGGGACTTGGCCATCCTGGGGGCTGGTGGGATTTGCTGTTTTCCTCACACATGTGCTGCTAAGCAGGCTGGAAAGAGCCTCACATGGCGGTCATGTGCACCTTTCCGTGACCCTTCTAAACGGTGCCAAGCCACAGTCCATTAAGGCAGGGTCTTCCATGGGAGAGCAGATGTTTTGGAAGGGAGACAGGCTGGACAGTTTTTGAAAAAGGTCTTGTCCAGAGACAGTCCTGATGTGGAGAAACCTCATATGTTGCTGGTGGGGATGTGAAATGGTATAGTCTCGAAGGGCCTCCATTAGTTAAACCCAGAGCTCCTTACCATCTGGCCCAGCAATTCTGCACCTGAGTATCTACCTGAGAGAAACGAAAACAGGAATTCAAGCAAAAGGCTGTACAGGGAGGTGCACAGCGGCATTCTTCCTCACAGGCAAAAGGGGCAAACAACCCAGATGTCCATCGACAGATGAGTGGATACTCAAGTGTGGTCTGTCTGTACAGTGGAATATTACTCTGCCGTGAAAAGGAATGAAATGCTCCCAAACGCTACACATGAATGCACCTTGAAAACGTTTTGCTAATTAAGAAAAGCCAGTCATGCATTATAGGATTCTGTGTATATGAGAGGTCCGGAGTAGGTAAGCCCAGAGACAGAGAGCAGATCAGTGGTTGCCAGGGGCCGGAGGAGAGGAACGGGGGTGGCTGCTGGCGGGTACAGGGTCTCCTTCTGGGGGACACAATGTTCTGGAACTTGGTGGTGACGGTTGCACAATGTTGTGCTAAATAGCACTAATGTTGGATTTTATGTTATGTGCGTTTCAGCACACGGAGTGCTGTGAGGTGTGTGAGCCTGACAGTTCACAGACCCATACCCCTGGGGCAAGTAATACATTCTACGTTAATAACAATAATTAATAAATAAAAAATGTTAAACAATTCTAGTCATGGTGGGAACCATAGAAGAGCATTTTCCGTTCACGAGAGTGTGGTTTTGGACTTGCTTGCTGTGGGCATCCTGTTGACAGCTGGGTTCCCGAGACTTAACGAGCTCCCCAGGCGAGCAGAGTGGGCACTGGTCACAGGTCGTGAACACGGGTTACGCACGGGCCACACACCCGGTGTTGTTCTGAGTATTGACCTGTGGCATTTCTTTCGGTCCCCACAACCGTCCCAGAAGGAAGGCTCCTATTTTATTTTCAGTTGACATCTGAGGAGTCCCAGGCAGAGAAACATAAAGTAAACAAGCCATCCTAGATCGTGGAATTAGTGGGCTGCACAGGTGGGCTTTGAACCCGAAGTCCACTCAACAAAGACCTCTCGGAGTGTGACTGCTGCTGAAGAGAGTGAGGGCCTGGCAGGATGTGGGTCCGGGGCTCTCAGGGCTCACTGGCGCCGGCAGGAAGATGCCGCTTTTACCAGAACCTCTTGCCTTTGTCCTGGAGGAGCCGCAGACGTCCACTCCCTCGGCTCCCTCAGCTTCCGTTTCTTCCTCAGATGGAAAGCCCAGATCTGAGAGCCGCTGACCAAGATGGCGGTACGGGGACAAGGACAGGCTGGGGAGGAACCGTGATGGGCGCTGCTCAGCAGACCAAGGAGAAGGCACTGCTGTTGCCCCTGGTCTGTAGGCCAGGAGCAGAGGCTCTGAGGGGCAGCACCACAGTCCCACGGCCACCCAGACCACAGACTGAAGTCTGACTGAGGTGGACTTGCCCTGTGCACCTGCCCCATGTACCGCAAAACGCAGCTTTCTCCACCAAGCCCGTGATCCTTTATGTCCTGGTCCTTGTGCTAAAACACACGCTCACGTGCAAGACTCAAAAATACAGAAAGAAAAAAAATGCACGGAATAAAATAGAAACCACTCAGTGTTACCGTCCTGAAAAACCCGCCCTCACCCGTTAGATGCACTGCCTGACATTTTTGTCAATCTGTGCATAAACCCACAGTGTTTATATAGCCTTGTAAAACTAGGGTCATGCTGAACATAACTGCTTCATACTTTTTATTTAATATTTTATGTTTCCTATTGATTCACACTGGGAAACCTTGAACTTCAATGTGTGCAGAGTCGTCTGTCACCTGGGACTCCGGAATGTTAAGTGTCTCACTAGCGGCGGGTGTGCAGGTGGTTTTCTGATACCGTCACTGTGCTGATGGTCCTCCCACATTCACGTCGTCAATACTTGGCGTGTAGCAAGCACACAATTGGTAATTATGAATTAGTGCTGGATGAAGGAATGAGTTTCTTCGGGGGTCCTTGACGCTGTCTTGCTTGGTCTCCTGCAGGCTTGTCCGTACAGTCCCCGTTTTCTCCCGTTGTCCTGACCCAGGGAGCGGTGGTGGTCACAGCACACCTTTTGCTCTCGAGTGTCCTGATTTAGGGCGTAAATTACAAAGTCGCCCCGACCAACTGGTGTGAATCTTTCTGAGGTTCGTGTTGCACATTGCTCAATTGTCACACAGGTGTGTTATGCCAATTCACACCTCATCTCTAACCTGTCCCTACGAGACAAGGGCTTGATGAGAAAAGTTATGCTGAGAAGTTTGGGAAAGAGAGTTACCTTGTGAGAGTGGAATTCATTTTGTGAAAGTCAGAAACGTCTTAAATCCATTTCCCCCCTAAATCTCACGTTTTTAGAGCCCACACTGGTCACAAGTGGAGAGTGTAATTTATGACTTACCAGCACTGTGGACGGGAGCAGTCATGGTCCCGAAGCTATGTGGGTTTGGATCCCGGCTGTCACTTGCCAGTAGCTGTGAGACTTGGAAGGAGTCCCACGACTGAGCCTCCACTTCCCCTTCAAGATGGAAATGAACATACCTTCACCTTGCAGAGTCATCAGGGTTAGGCATCAGCATCCGGACCAGGAAAGCCGAGTTCACGCAGTCTGTCAAATGCAGTCTTCTGCCCTAATGAGCCATCCACCCTGGTTATTTAGCAGCAACGCCTGGTGCCTCCTGGTTTCCACGCACACACACTCCAGCTTGGTCCCCGAGCCTGGAGGGGCTGCCGTGCTGCGTCACTTGTTGGAGGACCAGCTGGGTGTGTGCATGGCAGTGGTGAAAGGCTCCTTGCGTCAGTGCCTCCCACGTGCATGTTGTCACCCTGTCGGAATCCCAGGCTTTCTGGGGCCATAGCTAGGGGGGGCTGAATGTTAAGAACATAGTTGCCTTGGGGATTGTGGCAGGTCAACCAAATGCGACATTCGGAAGCAGTGCTAACTCCCGTTTCCTCACCCTGGCAGGGCAGTAGACCTGAGGAAAAGTCTAGTTGTGATCAGCGGGAGAGGTGAGTTTTGAGATGGTCTCTCGGCCGGTCTTCAGATGCTGGACAGGGGAGTTGCTGGCATGGTATACCCCCTGGGTCAAGGGGATGGCTTGAAGAACTCCACTACAGCCAGAAACAGGTGTTCTAACATTCGAGTGGGGTGAACGGAGCCCTGGCATTGGATTTCTCTTGGATGCCCTGGCACTCAAACGCTTACAGTAAGAGGACTGAGTAAGCACCGAGTGCATCTGGCAATAACAAAATGAACATTTTGTCATGTGGAACATTCTAACAAAACTCAGATTGGGACCAGTTAGAGGCAACTCCGGACAGAATTGTCAGCTGCCTGGATTTCCAGCTCCCACCCTCCTGGAGTGGAGTGTAACCTGGCCAAGTTCCTCTCTGCTATGACACGGGAAAAAAGATTACCTTGGTGACCGGATGGGGCGGGTGTTTTCTATTCCAGAATGAGTTGTGAAAACAGTTTCGTGGACTCTTCACATTTCTCCAGTGAAGCCGGGAGAGTCGGGAAAGCGTGTTCTCACCAACTCCTGCCCGCCTCCCCCAGGGAGACGAGGTGGTGCTTCTCCAGAGCAGCCCAGTCCAGGGCAAAGGATTCGCACATACATCTGAGCCTGAGTGAGAGCCAGAGTTGCAGCGGCAGCGGTGCCCTGCATGGCACGCTTCTCTCCTGCTGAAGCGCACACGGAAGAGCAAACCCGCAGCGCGCTCTGCAAGCCTGTGCTTCACAGGACGTACATGTTTCCACATTCCTTCAGACCTGCTCCACTTTCCCCCAAACCTGCCCTCCCCCTTCCTTCATTTGCAAGAGCTGGATTTGTCCTCTACTTCCTGGAAGGAACCTAAGCTCCTTCATTGTCCTTCCAAAGATGTTATGATCGGTCGTGACACAGATGCTCATGTCCCATTCCGCAGCCCCAGAGGGAGCACACCTCCTTGTCCAGGGGCTTTGAACTTGGCCAAGTGACTGAAGGAATGTGAGCAGAAGTGATGGCACCGGTCCAAGAAGAGGCTTGGAGAGTCACCGTGAAATCTTGCTCCATCTTTTGGCTCCTGCTGTCTGCACGAAAAGAACACGTCAGGGATCTGTTGCTCCTTGGAATCAGGGGCACATGGAGCAGACCCAGAAGCAAGCCTGACTGAACTCAGCCAAGCCACAGGTTCACGGATGAGAAGTAAATGCCTACTACTGGCCACTGAGACTTCGGTGCGGTCATACTGACAATCCCAGAAAAGCCTGACTGACGCAGAGACCGGTTTACATCTGCCAGTATTTGCCCCATTCCTGTTTCTTCCCGTTGCAGTGAAGAATGATCTACTCTCATATCTAACACCCATCCTTCCACCTGACTTCTCATCTCATCTTCTCAGAAACCATAGTGATCAAGGTTTCTTTCTCGTGTATCCTCTTAACTAGACCCCTATCATCATTTAAAACACGACCAGCTCATTCTGGCTTTCATTAGGATATAGAAAGGTAAGAACTGAAGATAAAGAGAAAACCTTAAAGGTAGGCAGAGAGAAAGGACACATTATATACAGAAGAACGGAGACGAGGATGACCACAGACTTCTCTGCCGAAACTATGCAAGCCAGAACATGATGGGGTCCTATCTTGAAGGTACGAAAGGGGAGAAAAAAAAGATCAACACAGAATGTCATGCCCAGGGAAACAGGTCTTTAAAAACTGAAGGATAAGTAAAGATTTTTTTTCAGACAGGCACAAATTTATATAATTTATTTCCAGCAGACTTGCACTGTTTGAAGAAATTCTTGAGGCAAAAGGTATATGAAACCAGTCAGAATCTTGGATCCGCATAAAGAAATAAAAGGTGCTGGGCATGGTAAAAACAAAGATAAATACAGATTTTGTTGTTTCCCACATCCAGCTGCCCTAAAGATATCCAGCTGTCTAGAGCAAAGATAGTCATGATGTGTGGCATGTTCTTATCAGATGTGAGAGTGAGAACAACATGAGGACGGCATTGGAAGTGTCGTCTGGTGAGCGTCTTGAACTGCTGTGAGCCCACGGGACATTATTGGAAGGTGGATCGTGCCCACATAAAGGTCTATGCTGTAAACTCCGGGTAACAACTATTTTTCCCAAGAGTATAAGCATGACCAATTCTCACATTAAGAAAAAACAAACATTATTCACCCCACACCATCCTTCAACTACCGTCTGATTCCCCTTCTCTCCTTTCATGCTGTGTCTCTCTGGAGTGTTGTCGATACCCACTCTGCCCATCTGCTAAGCTTCTCTCGACTCCTCAGCAGGTTGCAATCTGGCTTTCACGTCTTCTGCCCCACTCAGGCCGCTTTGCCGAAGTCATCAGTGACCTCAACATCACTATATCCAAAAAGACAGTTTTCACACCTGCCTTCAGACCGTGGATGGCCTTTGGCCATGGGGCCACCCCGTCCTTCCTAAACACTGCCTCTCTTGGCTCTCGTGGTATGCACTCCCCAGTTCGTCCTGCTCTCTGGCTGCATCTGCTTGGCTCACCTCGCATGCTCACTTCTCTTCTGTTTGACCATGAGATGTTTGGATTCTCCTAAGTCAGTTCTAGGCCTACTTTATTTCATACTTAACACTTTCTCCCTAAGCAGACCCACTTGTACCCACGTTTTTGCTGTTTCCTTTAGAGAGAAGATCACAACATTGTACCCACCCTGGATCTCCTCTGAGCTTCAGTCCGTATTCTGAACTCCTGTGGCATTTCAGAGGCAACTCAAATCTCAACCTGTCCACAAAAGGGTCACCATTTCTTCTCTTAAGCGGGTCTTCTCGGAGCGTTATCTATTTCAGAATAGATCACTGCTGCCGTCATTCACTGACTTTGAATGATGTTTATTGAGCACTTACTTTGTGTAAGAGACTAGAGATATGACGAACAGTGGACAAGGTTCCTGTTGTCACGATGGAGTTCGTGCTCAGTGGAGGTGACAGACATTAAGCAAGCAAAGAAGCAAACAGCGCATACTTTCAAGAAACGGGACGTGCCATAAACAAGGAGAGCTGGGGGAGAAGAGATGGATGAGGGGGGCCGGGGGCCAGCCCAAGGCATCGGGGAAGGCTTCTAGAGGGACACCGAGCAGGGACTCGGAGGACAGGCTGGAGCACGCAGAGGGCCAGGAGCGAGCGGTGAGGTGGGCGAGGGCCATCAGCTGGAGACCCAGGGATCGTTCTGCACTCTCGGCTCCGGAAACTCTCGTCACTCGGCCCCCCGGGTGCCAGCCCTGGGCCAGAGCACCTGCATCTGCACCTTAGGCTGTGGTCCCAGCTGCCTCCTCGGCCCCCAGCATGCGCCCCCTCCCTCCCGCCCAGCCTCCACATGGCCCCCAGTCATCTTTTCAGAAGGCCAATGGAACTAGGGTATCCCGCCTCCGTCCTTCCCACTTCTCTATGGCACCGGCTTCACAACAAAAGGTGGGATCTCGTTTTCCTCCCTTTGAACGGGGGCTGGTCCTTGTGAGAGGCTCAGTGAAAGGAGTGGCAGGAAGGATGCTTCCCCTGTTCAGATGGTGGGGATGAGGTGACCTCACTTCCACTGGGCTCTGTTTCCTGAGACACGCGTCCCCGGAATCTGCCAGTGTGGTCGGGGGGCCTCGGGCATGGGGAGAGGCCACGTGTGGGTGTCCTGACCGGCAGCCCCAGGCCCCACACTTGGTGCCGTGGAGACGAGCGGCCCCAGTCGCAGATTCATGCACAAAATGATTTTCATCGATTTAAATCACGAATGTTTGGGAGGGTTTGTTTCACAGTGAAATGGAAACAGAATATCGACCCGTCAGTTAAAAATACATTTGTAACCCAGCCTCTTCCACCTAACGCAGATCCGATCCCCTGGCTCTTCCGGCCGCCCGCGCAGCCTACAGATCCCGACCTGCCCCTGCGCAGGCAGTCCTGTGACCACCTCGCCACACGCGACCCCACCGGGGTCCTTTCCGGACTCCTTTCCGGACTCCGACCTGATGTGCGCCGTTACTCCCGGCGTGCGGTGCCTGCTCAGCCAGCCAGCCTGCGCCGTGTTGCTCGTGGCCCTGGGCTCTGGGTTTGAAATGGCCAATATGGGGCTGAGTGCTCTCTGCCACTGGACTTCTGATTTGCTCAGTTTCCTCTGTCGTGTCCTCGGATCTGCCGTGCCCCCTCCCTGCTACGCCCTGAGCTCCCCCTGCTCCCTCCTGTGGTTTGAGAAGTCACCTTCCATGTGTTCTTTCATTGTCCATTTGCGTGTCTCGTGGGGCTTCCTCGGCTGGAAGGCCGTCTGGATCTCTCAGGTCAGGTCATCAGCTTTGACTGTTTGAGACTTCAAGACGCCCCGTCTCTGCCACATTTCCTAAAGCGTGTGGCAGCTGAAGCTTCTCTCCTGTGTGATGAGTTTACTCGTATCCACTTCCATCTGCGGACGGAGCTCTAGGAGGGCTGGGGACCGGTTTGCTTTTGCTGACTGGTGTACAGGGTGTGGCATTCTATGTGTGTTCCCGTGGCCGGCTGCTGCAGGACAGTGACAGGGGCCTTGCTGAGGGGGCCACAAATGGGCAGGTGCGCCAGGGGCCAGTTCGTGGATCTGCTAGAGGGTTCGGAGGCGGACAGCAGGGCTGGATCAGAGGCGTCCTCTGAAGTGTGCTCCAGCCACTTCTGTCCCCGTGGAATGAGATGTGGGGAGAACATGGGCCTGGTTAATGACTGCCTTAGCCAGAAGCCCCGTTTGGCCACTGGGATACTCCACATGTAACAGAGAAGGGAACTAGAGCCAGAGCTAATCCAAGGGGGCAACGTGTACTTCCTTCAGACTCCGACGTGACAGAGATACAGGGCTGGTTCAGACGGATGAAAGTATAAACGATGGGCGCCCCTTGGGCTAATGGCGGAGGTTTTGGGGGTGGAAGTGGCCGGCCCTCTGTTGCTGTGCTTATGAAAATGGCTACAAGTGCGGAGGGAAAAACTTCCAGCAACTGGAAATTTGAAGCCCACATAAAATGTGACCCAGCAATCCAACCTGGAGCGCTCTCGCTCCCACAAATGGAAAGCACCAGGGGGTTCCAACCCCGGAGAAGGGCGTGCGGTGCAGGATGCGCGGGGTCCAGCTGGAAACCCCTGGAGTCTCTGCCAGCAGGGGCCACGGGGTGGACCGGAGCCTATCTGAGCTCCTGGAGGTTGGCCCCTTGGTAGGATCAGGGCGGCCCGCAGGCGCCTCTGGTCAGGGAGTCAGCCGGCAGAGTGTTGAGGGGTTCGGAAAAGAAGAAGTACTCAGCCTGTGGGTGGGTTGGAATGGCCAGAGTGGGAAGCAAACAAAGGTGTTCCAAGTCGGGGGAGAGGCAGGGAACTACTCCTGCAGAAACAAAGGACAGTAACCCCAGGGAAGGGAACAAGTTCTTTGCTGTCGGTCACGGCTACCTGGCTGACAGTCTGGAGGGGAAGGGTTCACCGGGCAAGAAGAAAATGTGATTCTGTGCTGGTCCCCTGCCTCTGTCTGATGGCCAAGGCCCGGCCTCTCGTCCCGTCTGCGCACACCTGCGAGGGCCAGCCCTGTCCCGGGCCTTGTGTGATGGCGCTGGTGGACAGCGGTGGAGGGGTGCGGTCCCAGCTCCTCCGGCGGCCGGGGTCTTCTGATGCCCCCTGCAGCTCGGACGCCACCCTCTCCGCGCCGCATCATGGATGCATCACGGATGTCTGGGCCTGGGGTTCTCCGTCTGTGGATTCTCTTTCACCGCTGGAACGTTGTTTGTCGTGCTTTTCATTTGTTTGGGGAGGTAGCTATTTTTAGTCCTGACACGTGCGGGAGAAGGCGGGGAGGCCAGGCCTGCCGCACTGCCTGACAGAGCTGCTGCTTTTCATCCTCCCAAGCCAAGACTCGAAAGACGGAGTTAACCGCAGAGAACCCAGGCCCACCGGGCTCGGGTGCACTTGTATCGGGGGGGAGGTGTGGACTTTACCCTTCCCTGTGTGCCGACCGCAGAGCAAGGCACTTTGTGTGCAAGCGTACTGTGTGTCCACTGACGATGGTGAAAGAGAAGGCGTGGGCAGACAGGGATGTTCCACGGCAGGGCAGGGTGGGCGGGGCCCTGGCCGCGGCGGACGGTCCTCAGGCAGTACAGCTAATGTAAGCCCCGAGCATGGCCCAGTAGGCTTCGCAGGGCCCCTGCAAACCTGGAAGCCCCTGTCTTTGTTGCTGCTGAGGAAGGGACAGGAGGGGGCCCTTCCAGAGGGGCCAGACCCTGACCCCAGCGAGGCTTATGGGGTCTCAGGCTCTGCACGGCTGTGACTGTGGAGCCTCGTCGTCACCAAGAACTTGGGAGATGAGTGTGGGTCAGGAGCAAAAAATACTATTTACCTCTGATTCACATTTCCTTGTCCTTTGCAAGTTTGCCTTCCTTCTTACGAAAGTAGTAAGAACACTGAGCGCTGGAGAAGGGCAGAGAGTGTCTGTAGTCGTAGCACCAGAACAGCGTCATGCAGGCGGGGCTGGACGTGGTGCCGTATTCCTTCCAGGCTTGGGGCTGCCTCCAGCTGTGTTACAGTTTGGCACAAGTTTTCTTACACTCGTTTTCCCACTGAAGAGACCGCGTGCTGTGCCGTCAGGATGAAAGCCCCCCGGGGTCCCGCTGGGGACGGGAGGCTGTGGGGGCATCTCGATAGCCCAGCGCAGGAGCTGGGCTTGTTGCCAGGACACGGCCTCGGCCGGGTGGCTCCTCTCTGCACGGCGTCACACAGGTCCCGGAGCCCAGGTGCTCGCTGTGATCCCACTGGCAGACGAAAGGATAAGCAGCCCCCCGGCAGGGGGAGGAACGCAGGCCTCTGACTGCGAGGTCGGGAAGCTGACCCCGCCTGGGGCACTTCTGTTCACTCTCCCCTTGAGGCTCCATGCGAGAGGGCAGCTCGGAGATGGCTCCCAGGGCGAGCGTCCCCTGGACCGGCGCGTCCCTATACCCCACACCCACCCGGGAGAGCAGCCTCGCGGAGTTCGGGGCCGCCGAGCTGACCTCCAGCACCTCCCCTTGGCCTTTCTGTTCCTAAACCCGTGTTCGGTGAGGACACGAGTGTGGTGAAGCATGTTGCCTTGACTCTGGGTCCCTCAGCAGGAGGCGGCCCCGGTGCGGTGCGGCGGGCGGACACGAGGCAGGTGCGCACGGGCCGCGCTGTGGGTTTCCCACCCCAGGTTGGCCACTTCCTAGCCGTGCACTTGGACTTCTGATCCGTGAAAGGGGCCAGGCCCGGGGAAGCCCCCGCAAACATCGGCTCTGACAATGACCGCTTGTCTGTGGTCAGCACTTTTCCCTTTCAGTGCCGACCATCAGCCAAGAAGTGCCATAAAGACATCTATGGCTCAGTCTAGAAAAGCACCCTGAGGAAGTGTGGGGAGGGAAGGACCCGGTGCCTGGACGTTGCTTCAACCTACGTGTCCTGTCTGAGGATTGAACATCGACGAGGCTCTTTTCGGGTTTGTGTGTCTTTTCTGCTAGATATCCTCTACCCCTCTGCCCTCCTAGCCCCACGGAGGAGGTATAATTGTAAGTCGGGGGGATAGGGACCCATGTTTGGAGACTGGCTGCCCCATCCGAGCTAGCAGGGGCAGGAGACGGGCTCCCATGCACATTGCGGGGTCCTCTGAGCCCCTTCCATGGGGCGTCAGGTATGGCATGTGCTCCCCACGCTGGAGTTCAGATGACACAGTGGGACCATGCAGACCCGGAACCAGTGGCAGGGACACGTTCGTGGTGTCTCCCTCGGTGCACGGTCTTTGAGATAATGGAACCACCCAGCTAAAAACCTCCTGCACGGGAGCCAAAGGACCGGAACCTGCGTTTGCCCCGTCGCCACCTGGTGGCGTCCCCATGGCTGCTGCAGGAGGAGCCAGGGCCGCAGGGGCCAGCCGGTGCGGGGTGTGGGGGGCTGTGTCCATGTTCCCAGGGGCCAGGGCTGCAGATGGCAGCTCCCGCCAGCACAGCAGGTGGACAGCCAGCCCCTCTCCATTTCCCTCTCTCTCCCTCTCTGTCTGTCTGTCCATCTCTTACCAGGGACAGGGCCTATCTTTTCAGCAAAGGCTGGCACGGAGGCCCCATTAAGGCAGGAGGCTCCCCAGGTCAGCTGTCCCCTTGGAGTCTATACCCCGAGGTGGTTTCCTCCTCCATGACCTGTGCCAGGTTTGCAGGCGCGCGGGCAGGCTCAGCCTGCACTCTCGCCTCTGCGGCAGGGACAGTCCTTCTGGTGATCCCGCTGGACGGGCTGACATTCAGCCATAAATTGGATCTCACCAGCTGCGAACGGAAAGAGGATTTTGGTTTATTTACTGTGATCCCGTCACCGTACTCAGTGCGGGGCGTTAGCGTGAGAATGAAAGGTAAATGGACACCGCTGAAGTTAGCGTGCGCGCTCCCAGGTCTGCTGAAACCTGCCTTCGGGAACGTCCTGGAGACCGGACCCCGCCAGGAGGGCCCCGAGCAGGCGGCCGAAATAGCTGTGCATTGGTGGGATTGTTGTGTTTTGTTCTGAACTTCTCTGCTTTCTGAAAATCCTGTCCCAGGAAATACCAAAGGGGAAGAGAGCAGGCAAAGGGAAATTCCTTCTGTCACTTCAGCAGTGAGGCTCTTTTCTTAGTAGCCTGCAGGTTTTAGAGTGGTTTTAGGTCTGCAGAAAAATCTGGTGGCAAGCCCAGTCCCCATCCCCGTCCCGCGCCCGCCTCAGTTTCCCGGGTCGCAGACATCACGCATGGTCCAGCACACTTGGTGCTACGTGGACACATCGTCGTCGGGTAGAGCCCGTGGTTTCCATGGGGGTCACTGTCGGTGGTGGACGTCTGGCGGGTCTTGTCAAATGTACGATGTCCCTTATGCACAGTCACAGGATCACACGGGACAGTCTCACGGCCCCCAGGACCCCTGATGGCAAGGAAGGGTGAAAGCAGCTTCTCAGAAACAGAGCTGTCCTCGTTTTTGGGGCTGCACACATTCCTGAAGCACAGGAGAGACACCAGGGGCCGACGCGGCTCCAGGAGGAGTGAGGGTAGTCAGGTCTGCGTATGCATGCGTAATGTTAGTGGTACACGTATCTTAGATTAAAACAGAAAGGCATGGCCGTGGGGGTGTGCGTCCCTGCTGAGTAGGGCCGCACCTCCCTCCTTGATTCAGGAGGGCGACTTTGGGTGATTCTGTGCACACGTTGCCCCATGGGAGACGGCGCCACAAGGCCAGCTCTGAGCTGGTGTGCCCCCAACCAGGGATCCGGCAGGAGGCAGCTTCCCTCCGTGGCATGTTCTTGTGGACATGTCTGGGCCTGACACGCGTCCTGCCTCCCGCGTGCTGGCACTGCATGGGCCAGAGCCACCAGCAGCCTTTGCCTCTGGGATCTGGAGATGATAAAGCTCTCCTGTCTTTTGGAGGTTCAGGCGAAGTGAATGGGGGGCCAGGCCAGGTGCCCCGGCCAGACAAGGCATGTTCTCAGGTCCACACAGCACTGGCCGACTGACCTGGCCGCTCGCCGCTGCGCACGCGTCTGGGAGAGGAAGGGAGGCTTGCCTGGAGCTAGTTTCTTCTTCAACTAGAGCCTCCCAGCCCCCACTTCCAAAGGGGAGGGTCTCTGAAGGTATTTGTGAATAACGGACACCTTGCCACTGCTGCGTGCCCTGGACGTGTTTTTCTCTGATTCTCAGATTTCTGCTCCCTGAGGTGGGCGTGCTCAGATCCCTGAGTGCTGCTGACATTCCTGTCCTGGCCAGGGTCGGGCTGTGTTCACTACCTTTTCCAGAAACCCCGTTCCCCCCAAAGACATCCTCTTGCCATTGTTCCTTCTGGCACTCCCTGGCTTTGGTGTCAGACAAGATGAAAAAGCACCAGTTTGTAATTCATTCGTAAGAACGTAAGAACAGGGCATCGCTGGGCATCTCCAGACGGCTGCGGCCCACTGCCGACCACTCAGCTGAAAGCCAGCATCAGTAACGCGGGGTCTTTGTGGGAACGGCTGTTGTCCGCCAGAGTTGTTCCAAATATATTAAAAGTAGGTTAACTTACTGTGCTTCCTTTCATTCTTCCAGCTGAAATTTCCCTGACTTTCCCCCCCCTTTTCTTTTTATTAGGTTAATAAAACTCGGTTTTCGAACATTTCGCTGCCCCAGGAGGGCAGTGGGCCCCTGTCCAATTCATCAGTGACCTAATGAGCGGCCCCGGAGGTCCTGGCCCGCCCATTCCAGAAGCTCTCTCTGCCTTGTAAAGGTGAGGCCCACGGGCTGCACTGTATATTTTGTCTGTTGGTCTCCCAAATTCTCCTGCCAGCTAGACTGTCACTTCTCAGGATTTATATGACGCAGCGGCACCGCGGGCCGTGCTGTAGGGGAGCCCCCCCTTTGCCTGCTCTGCACACACACCACACACTCCGTGCCATAAAATAACGTTTCTGTAATAAAATGAAGTCGAAATGTGTCGATGTTAGCATTTTAGAACATTCCAGCACCCAGGCTGTGGGAAATACCTTCGCTTGCATTAAGGAGGGAAGCTCTGTGAGAGTAGGGGAGAAAATCGTGTAAAAAAAAAGAAGGAAATCGTCTGGGATTTAAGCAGATGAGTGACCAAGAGGAGGTCCGCGTGCGTGCCGTCTCCACAGTGTCTTTACACACGTATTCCTCCCGGCCCTGGTTCATTGTCTGTGTTTCAGAGAAACACCGGTAGAAGAGGAAGTGGGTGCTGCTTGCGTCCTGGCGCAGGGTCTGGACTCTGTGCCCTTCTAGAACATTCTTTGTCTTCCTCCTCCCGTGGGCTCTCTTGCCTTCGCCAGCTTGTCAGGACGGTGTCCCTCTGGGCACGGGGCCGCGTCAGTCCCGACATGCCTGGAGAGCGGGATTCTGAGCACACGAGCTCGGGGACACAGGTCCGCTCAGCAGCCTGAGGGATGGAGAGGTAGCCATGGGAGGCACCAGGGTGGGGCTGTGGGGTCCTGGGGCCAGAGGCCCCCGAGCGTGCTCACGGCAGCCCGGCCCTGTCGGTGTCTGCAGCTGGTGTCCCGGCTCCTGCCCTCCGGTTCGAGGTTCCAGGAAGCGCGTGTTCTCTAACTGACGGCGTTCTCTAACTGAGGGCACGCTCGATCGCGGGTCAGCTCCTCCCCTCGAGCTGTACCTTCCTTACCTTCTTTCCAGCCGCCCACCTGGAGCCCAGAGGAGCAGGAACTCGGAGGGGAGCTTATGCTCGTCGTGCCTGCAGTACCAGGGACGTGGACGCGCCGTCTTGGACCGTCTTACCACCCGCTTGGCCCTGATGCCCACTCACGGGTGTCATCCAGACAGTTGGCTGGGATCTGGGGACTTCTTGTAACACCTGGTACGTGGGCAGGAGGGAGGCAGTCCGTCCCTCTTCTGCGGGCTCTGTGCACTGTTGGGGGAGGTCTGAAGGGTGGCTGAGGTCGGGGGAGCACCGGTCAGCTCCTCAGTTCTTCAACCCAGGGGAGACACAATGACGTGGCTCTCAGCTGTGACCTTAGGGTGTCCACGTGCCCTGGGATGTGTGCCCAGCTGTGTGCACGCTCCTGGTTCCTGTGGACCACAGCTTGGTGGCTCAGAGTCCTCACACGGGGGCTGCTGTTGACAGGGCGTGGAGGGAGTGGGCGCCGCTCACGCCGCCCCTCGAAGCCCCTCAACCCAGGACTGGCCTTTCTCAGTGTCCCATTGCCTCCCCAGGCAGCTAGAGGGAGGCTCCGGTGCAGGATTTCCCGGGGGTGGGGGGCGCTACTGTGCCCTCGTGGGGTGCGCGATGATCTCCTGAAATACACTTTGAAGGGTTTTGTTTTGTTTTCCCGACTTGACACCCGTGGATGAGGCAGCAGCCCTTTGCCTTCCCGCAGAAGGACTTGCCGTTACCCTGTGCTCTTGCGAGAGGGCCCGGCCCAGCGCGCAGACGTAGTGTCCAGGGTGCTCGTCGCGGGTTTCTTCTGGTCTTAACGGCCCCTGAGACGCGGCAGCTTTTGCCCCTTCCCTGTAACTAATCCGGGCTGCCGTTCCGCCCCCGGGGCCAGCCCACCTCCCCTGCTGGACTGAAAGGAGCATTCATGCTTGGGCCACCTGCTTGTTTAAACTCACCCAGTGTGAGTCCACGTTAAATGCAACAGAATGAGGGAAAATGTAATTCTCTGTCGGCTTTTGATCAAAGAGAGGGCTTTAAAAAAATCCAACATGGATTTCTGAAGGACAATGTTGTACACATTCCTTGTGTTTCTGAGCTGTAGTGTTTGGTTGATTTGGGGGAAAAAAATCTTTTTCCCCCCTTTTGATCCCAGGGAGAAAACACTCACACAAACACATCTCGGCACCACAAACATTGCAAGCTGGGGCCTCTCCTTCACCCTCCCCAGCTGGGGGTTGGAAGGGTACTGCCTTCTCATTTATCAACAACACAGGGGAATTCGGGATACGACTCACCACAACACGCAAACCCTGTCCTCCTTCTGTGGGAGTGCGTGGCGGAGTCGCTGCCGTCTGGGGCCCACTCAGGACCCAGGATGCCCCCCCGTGCCCAGAAACACACATGCCGGCTCACCCCCACCCCCCAATCCCGTCGCCACCGACCATTAAGGGTACATTTCTCCCTCCCTCCTTCAGCCTCGAAGCAAATGCAAATAAAAAGTGCTTAAAATGGTTAACATTTCCTGTCACTGAAGGCATTCATGAGGGGTGGGGGTCGCTGAGTTTTAAGTGTATTTTCATAGGAAAACTCATTTCAGATCTGCGGCAGGAACTCGGACAACTCGCACAGACTCTCGGGGTCTGCCGCGAGCCCCAGCTCTGAGTCAGCTGTTGGTCCTCTCCCTTTCGTGGGTGCAGGAGAGCACGTACCCAGGTCCGCGCTCAGGCCCACTTGGGTCCCGGCTCGCTCTCACTGGGGAAAATAAAATAGGTCCTTTCCTGCCACCCTCCCGTTTACTCTTTTTCTTTTCCTTTATGGAGGAAAAAAAACCCAACCAAACAAAAACCAAATTTGGCAATTTATTTTGTTGTGTTTCCTCTATTAAATTGTTTAGCTAGTGATTTTGCCAACTTCCTGGATGCTCATTTCTGGTTCTGCACAAAAGAGCCACATTTCCTTTTGGAATCGGGACCGGGAGACAGACAGCAGCAGGCACTGGAAATTGTGAGTACTCCCCAGTCTTCCTCCAGCGATGCTCTGACCCTGTCCGTCCATCTGTCCTGCCTCCCGTGTCTTTCTCTGCCAGTTAACCTTCTGTTAACTCCACCACGAACCCTTCAGCCCGCAGCACCACGCTGACTGTTAGGAGAGGAGTCTCTGTGATGTCTGTACGAACATGGGTGGGAAAGGGGAGGGGGGAGAGCTCAGCCACGGCCGTGACTCCGGTTTTCATTTTAAGGCTCCGAAAGATGGCGAAAGTCAACGAAGCAAGCTGGTTTATTTCAGGGCGAACAGTGAGTCCCTACTGAATTTACCTAATAAAATGAATTTTAAAATTTTCATTTTCTCATTCCATTCCAGCAGAAAATGAGTTTGCCTTTATAATGTCCAGATCTTTCGAACTCTACTGAGTGAGAAATTAAGTTACAAAATGTAAACACTTTGGTTATGCCCACATATACGTATGTGAAATGAATATATGCATGAAATGAAGTAATTCCTGACTGTAACGTAATAGCAAGCCTGACTTTAGGCTCCTAGGACGCTTAAAAAATTTTTATGATGTGTAATAAAGAAAAATAAGGTGCAGTAAAAAATGTTTCTCTTTAAAAATGGGTGCCTCGTGATACTTAATAAATGTAATTGTATTTTTCATGTAACGTAAGTTGTTTATTTTTTAAAATCTTCTGAACATCTTTGTCAAATGTTGGAAGGATAGTAAAAAAAATGTTCACACTCTAGGCCACAACTGACTTCTTTCCATGAAACTATCCTAATGAGTGTGGGCAATTGTAAAACAATGCAGTTCTCTCCTGAAAAGAATACCCTGCCTTTAATTACCAAGAGAAAGCACTTAATGCTCAAATTTCAAGGCAAATCAGGGAGATCAATTAGGAACAGGGAGAAGGAGAAAAGCAAGTCGGTTATTTGCATAAGAAAAATCCAGAAATCGACATCCTACAGATAGGGGATCAGAACAGGATTGTATTTATAAGAAAAAGTTACATAAACTTCAAAAATGGTAGTTGTTGTGTGTAAGTTCCTGAGATAAAGGATTCAGAATAATATTTGGGTTATCCCAGTTTTGGGCTCTTGGGTTTGCGAAGCCTTGTCAGGTTAAAGAACCCCGAGGGGGGGTGTGAGCGTGAGTGTGTGTGCGTGTGTGTGTCCGTGTCCCCTTCTTGCCCAGCCCGGGGAAGTGTGGGGAGGAAAAGAGGGGTGCTGATGGCTGGGAAAATAAATCTTCACCCCAGAAATTCATAACTAATCCAGAAGTCTTAGAAATGAAACGGAGCGATGCCCTTTCTTTCACCTCCTCAATTTGGGGGTCGCAGGCTAAGGGGATGGGCCAGAGTGTGTTTGAAATCTCTGCCCACCAGAGCCAGAAGGCTGTTGCCACTTTCCCGTGCGTTCGCCTAGACTGTGCGGTCCTCGTCCTCCCGCCTATGAGGCCGGCATGGTGCGAGCGAAAGGGATTTCGCTGGCTCCAGCGGGACTGCTGGGGCGGGCGGCTCGGCCTCCCGCGCGGTTCCCCGGCTGCCCCGCAGATGGCGGTGTTACTTCTGGAGTGGGCCCCGGCCTGGGGGGTGGGGAAGATGCTGAGATTCTGCCCCAGATCTGGAGGGGTCCCGGCCAGGTCCCCCTTCGCCTCCCCCGGGGCGCATCCAGTCCGCGGGAAACGTACGGAGCAGGGAGTGTTTGAGGCCTCGCTTGAAACGTGCCGCACCGTGGGAGTGCGGGGAGTACCGGAGCCCAACGCTAACCGCAGGAGCCTCACCTCCCCAAGAGGCCGGAGAGGCGCCGGCCAGCCTGCGAGGAAACGTTCCCCGCAACGTTCACAATAGCAATGGAGGAGGCTTTGCGGGTGTTTCTAGATCTGCTGCCCGTCTATGTGTGGGGGGAACCGACCCCTCTCCATCCTCCCGTGGCAGTCGGGCGGAGTGCACATGTGAGGACGCCTGTGCGCGTGCGGACGGGCGGGAAACCAGGCTGTGCAGGGAGTGGGGCTCCGAGTCTCACCTTCTCAACAAAGGCTTTTCCGCTGGGGGTGAGGAACACGCGTGGGAATGCCCGCCCGGCCCCGGGTCTGGTCCCGTCAGTGCCTGCCGTGCCCGTGCCGCCAGCGTCCTAGAGCTTCTCAACCGTCCTCTCCCTCGAGAGGTCTCGGGGTGGCCCTTGCCTCTGTGCCACCAAGAACGGTTCCCATTTCATTTCGAGAACAGACAGACATTTTCCTGCCCCCATCTCTTGCTAGAGAGAACCCCCAAACCCGGTGAGCACGTTTTCAACCTGTGTGTTGCTAAAATTCAGATGAAGATGATTTCGGATGATTTCAGCATCTCGGTTCTTTGTGGGACAGACGCTGTGATTCCTTAATTTGTCTTGGGTAATGACTTGCCTCGTTGTTTAATTTGAAAAGAAACAGCGTGCACCTGACACTGCGTGAAACAGGTTAGAGCCCAATGCCGACAGAAAGGCTTACCTTTGGTTCCTAAAAGTGATGTCATCACTTGTTTTTTGAAAAATGAAAACATGGCAAGGGGGTTCATTTGACTCCGAATGTGAAGCCCTGTTTAAAGACGTAGGAACGCGTCCATGCAGCACAGTAGGACGCCTTCCTCGTGTAAACCACGTATTGTCCTTTAAAAATTCAACCAAATGACATGCAGGCTTTTCTACCTGTGTGTGTTTACAAACTGGGCAAGTGACCCACTGCCCGTCAGTGTCCATATTACTATGATGATTGTGCAAGAAACCCAGCTGTTTAACTAAATTCTGTTCTGCTTTAAAGACTTTGCCCTTTGGGGCGAAAGCCATGTAAGTATTGAGTGTCAGTGACCAGCAAACAAGAGTTAAAGTGAAAACAAATCCTCCTGAAACTTAGCTCTAATTTTCTCAAGCGAGATACTGACCCATGAGACGTAGACAGTGTCTGTTGAGCCATGTCTGTATTGAGGGAACCTTCGTGAACGGGTCCGGAGAAAATAGGGTCTTGTCTGTCCCAAATCCTTGGCTGGCAGGCAGAGCAGAGAGCGTACGTGGACCCTGGAGAAAATAAAATTAGTGATTTCTGGAGTGAGATCTGTTCAGGCTCATGCAGACCCAGGCAGGCCATCATGTTGGGACGACTCGAAAAAATTTGTGTCACTTGGCACCTTGGCTGAAGGGACAATTTAATGACACCAGCTACTCACGCGGACTTACATTTCTGCTCGGGCCAACCTTCTTACGATCGTGTTTATTTCCAGAAATCACGCTCGTGACAGCTCTCCTAGGCCATCCAACGTGAACATTTTCTCGCTTCGCTGAAAATACTTCAGGTTTCAACCCAGCAAGGAAAAGCACGTTCAGACGTCACGTATATGAAGCAGCTTGTTTGGGGCGAGATTGTTTTCTAGAAAACGGACTCAGCCGGATGTTTGACCAACTTCAGCCTAAACTGTGTTTATGCTTCAGTTTGCCAGCCGCGCCGAGAGGACCTCAGCTGCCTCAAAGATTATTGCTGCTGCGTTTCTGGGCTTTTATTGTTTTATTTTTTACTTTCGAAATACTTTATTTTATTTTTTTTAAAGATTTTATTTATTTATCTGACAGACGGAGATCACAAGCAGGCAGAGAGGCAGGCGGAGAGAGAGGAGGAAGCAGGCTCCCCGCTGAGCAGAGAGCCCGATGCGGGGCTCGATCCCCAGACCCTGGGATCATGACCCGAGCCGAAGGCAGCGGCTTAACCCACTGAGCCACCCAGGCACCTCAACAAATACTTTTTAATTCTTTGTTCTTTACTATTGTATTTGGTGGAAGGCTGGAGAGTGGCCCGGGCACCTTCTTTCACGTGGGCTTCTGAAACGCCGAGGCTCGTGGCGCCACCAAGCGCGTTGGGCGGCTCGCAGTGCTGATGCGCCATTGCAGGTCTGGGTGCCCAATCTGTAAACTTTCCACTTCGTGTTTTTGTGGAAGTAACGTTCGATTTCGGCCAGCAGAGGTGGGTTGGCATAGTTACCGCCCTCCTAAGAGCTGGATGCGATCAGAGCTCTTATCTTGCGTTGTGTGTTAGCTACGCATGAAAGAAGAGAGAAGTTTACCCACAGACAAACCGGGAGACCCGCTCAGCATCCAGTGTTCCACCATGGAGAGAGCCGTCGGTGGGGAGTAAAGCCGTGGGGTTCACCGCCGCCTCATCCCGCTGGGGAGCGCTCTCAGAGGGAGGCGGGGGGCCGTGGGGACTCCATCCGGGTCCAGCTAACGTGTTTACGCTGCACATCGGGAACAGGGAGCCCGAGGTTCCTCGTGCAGGCGTGCACCAGAAGCTCGGATCCTGGCCCGTCTCTCAGGAGGACTCTCGACCCACTTCTCCACGTCGTTTGGACCCACGAGCCTTGGAGGCCGCCCTTCCCAGTGGCCTGGCTGTTGCTGCCTCTGAACAGGAGGTGTCCAGCAGAGCTGTGCTGGGGCCCCGATATTTCATGCCCACCGTCGCCCGGAGAGGGTCTGGGCGCGCAGGTGTTCCTCCAGGCTGCGGCCGGGCTTGCCAGTGGCAGGAATGAGCACGTTCACGGCGGGATTCCTGGCTCGTCCACAGAGCAGGAGCTCCCCGGAGCGCCCAGCCCCATGCACGAGCAGCTGGGGCCACAGACCTGGCCCGGAGGGGTCTCCAACAGCAATGCCATGCTGCTGTCCCTGGCGACCCTGGCGCCCCACCTTCTTGGTGCTCTAACATTGGACACTTGGTCATTTAACAAATTACTGTTTTTCAGTTTGTGAGTCGACGGTCTCCCCTGCCAAGACTCTAAGCGTTGGGATGGTGGCAGACTTGCACAAGGCTGGGTGTTAAGCCAGAGTTGGCCGCATGCCAGGTATCGGCTGGGGTAACTGGACGCTGCCTCCCGGCAGATGGACAGCATAGGGAACGCCGTTGTCCTCACTCAACAGTTGAGGAAACCAAGTCCCAGGGAGGTTGAGTGGAACTCTGCACGTGGCACAGCGTAGGAGGTGAGGAGAACTGCGGCCCTGAATCCGGGCCAGTGGACCGCAGAACCCACGTCCTGAGCCAGGGCCTCGGTGAGCTCATCTGTTGAGTGGACACACAAGCGGGAGGATTTGAGAGCCGGGAGGTGTGAGGCCTGGAGCAGAAGTTCTCCCGCAGGAGATGGGACTCACCTGGGGCTCTGCCCGCCTTCTCTGCAGATGCTTGCTGAGTTCCTTTAACATTCTGAGCCTCAGTTTCTCCTACATAAAATGGACCTAGTGACCTTCCTTTTCCAGGTTGTCAGGATTTGAGATTGTGAATGCAAAATCTGGGCCCATAGAACGTGCTGGATAAAGGACCACGTCGCCACTGTCTCTGGGCGAGTCCCTGGAGCCCTGAAAAAACAGGCAGAGGGGCTGCCTGGCATCACATCTACTAGCTGGGCACCCTGGGTAAGTCTCTTGAACTTGCTAGATCTCAGTTTTCTCTGCTGCTCCTGCCTCGGAGGCTGACCCGAGGAGGGAGAGCCGGGCCCATGGTCTTCATGGAGCGTTTGCACACCCTTGCTGTGCTCCCGTGCTAGTGCCTGCCGTGGGAAGTGGGGCCCATAGACCAACAGAATCAGCAGTGCCTTGGAGTCGGTTAGAAATGCAGAGTCCCAGGCCCCACCTCGCCCTCCCAAACCAGACCTGGGGTCTGTGTGCACATCCTGGCTGCCAGAGGAACGCTGCCCCGGAGCACAGGGGAGACGGGGTCTACCTGCCCCGGGGAGGGGCAGATGCCGGCTCTCGGGGAACCCTCCGTGCTCAGGTCCCTCCCTCGTCCCTTCCTTGCCCGCCGGGTGCTTCAGGGGCTGAGAGGCCGCCACAGACAGGCTCTTGCATCCCTGCTCCTTGCTGGTCTGACCATGGGGCACCGGGGGAGGCACTGGGGGAGGCGGCAGGGCGGAGGGGAGAAGAGCCGCGTGACTTGGGCAGTGGTGCTACTTGCAGGGACAGGCCCTCGCCCGCCCCCACCCCAGCTCCTCCCGTCCTGCAGCCCAGGGGTGCCGGTGGCTTCCTCACTGCTTATCCCCGGCTCCGCTCGTAGGCCTCCGAGCTTTTCTGTCTCCACGGCAGTGTTCCAGGTGTGGAAGCTGCCTTAAGTACTCAGGGAGGTTTTTGTTTCTCTCCGTTGGATGTAGTGACCCCCCCCAGGTGCCAGTCCCAGGGGTGGGGGTTTCAAGTCAGAAGGATTGGTCCGGGATCGCGGCTCTCCTCCTGACGCGTGCCCTCGCCGCAGACAAGTCACCCTTCCCACACCGCAGGGGAGCCCCTCCTTGGCCGTGGCCCTGGCCGTCCTCACCTGCAGCAGGTGGAACGCACCCGTGGTTGGGGGTCTTCACCCTCTGCTGAGGGTCTGCAGCTGCTTCTCTTAGAGGGCGGGAGGATTCCTTGTCTCTGGGTCTGGGTTTTGCCATCCGATGTGCTTTGGTCTGTGAGAGGTGCGCAAACGCCATGCAGGCAGAAGCTTGGAGAAATGTTTACCTGTTTCCGGCAGTGCCCCCGTGCCTCTGGGGCCAGCGTGAGAAGAACCCGTGCCGGCCTGAGGAAGGACCAGGGACACGCAGAACCTCGTGGCCCCATTCAGTGCTGTGGAACTCTAGACGCGTAAGTCAGCCTAGCCGATGTCGCAGGCCACCCGTGGGCCACCCCAGACATCACACACGCTTGCCCGTGGTGAAAGTGGACGGTGACATAGTTGCCAGGTGATGAACTGCTCTCGTGGTCTAACGTGGCCCTTGAGAACAAGGCTGTCCAGCCAGGCAGAAGGAGGCTGGGGTTCTAGCTCAGCCGTTTCCAAATGGCTGTCCTGGGAAAGGTCAGTTTGTTTCTCTGGGCCTCGGTTTTGTCTTCTCTGGAGTGGGGATAACGGTAGGACCCATCTCACATGGGGATGGAGGTCACACATCAAGCCACGGCCAGAAACCGTCGTCATTACTGTGAACGGGAGTAATGACAATACTGTGTTCTGAAAACCAGCAGCCAGGGCCCAGCCTTGGCTCTCCTCTCTGTGCTCCCTGACACACACCCGAGAGGCTCACAGCTGCTCCAGGGCTCCACGCTGTCTTGTGCTTTAGTGCCTTTGCATGCACTGTTCCCGCCCCTGCAGTGCCATTTCCCTCTACAGCTAGTGAGTCCCCTCCTTTCTTCTAGACCCCACTCAAGTGTGAAGAACTCAGGGTAACTCTGGGGTACCGGCCGCGGCCCACCATCCATCGGGAGGGCGACGTGCGCACGGGCAACCGCAGCTTTGGGAGGCGTGTTTGATGGGGCGGCGGCGTCTGAACAGGGATGGTGTGGGGGCAGAGGAATCCGGGCCTGGGTGACGGAGCCACTGAGGGGCGCAGAGCCTCCTCGTTGGCCCCTGCAGGCAGGGGGCTGTGAGGCAGGAGCGGAGTGAGACCCGGGCCCAACGCAGAGCACGGAGGTCAGGACGGGCCCAGCTTGGAGCACGGAGGTCAGGGTGGGTGACGGCTTCAGCGTCTGTCTGCCCAGCTGCCCTGCAGCCAGCAGGTGGGTCTGGCCACCCCGGTTCACAGACGCTGGCGCTCCAGCCCTCCTAAGAGGGGATCACCCTCAGTCACAACCCCGGGAGGAAACAGCAAGTCTGGGTGCCACGTGGCTGTTGTGGGAAACTGCTTTCACCAAGGAAATGAATGAAATAAAATACATAAAACATGTACTGTAGTGAGTAGAGGCGGCCTGTTGTTCTGTGGTGAGCTGGAAGCCACCGTCTTTGATCCTTTCTCGGGTGAGGGGGAGGCGGGCCCTGGCTTGGCGGGGAGCAGCTTCCGTGGAGACGGCCTGTCTACCGCCAGTGTCCCCTCTGGGAAGATGGGGGTCGGGGGCCGCTGTTCACCGTCAGGTGGCGCACGGGTCGGGACCGTGGTGGTTGGCAGTGACAGGGCGGGTCATCGGAGGCCCGGGCGGCTGGAGGCGGGTGGTCTGGGCAGTGGCCTCACTCCCCCCTCTTTTGGGCCCGGTGCCTGTGGGCCCTCCGGCACGAGGTACACACCGTGCCCGTGAGCCCCAGTCCCAGCCCGGGAGAGGTGCGCCCTCCTGTCCCTCTGGAAGGGCTGTCTTCGGCAGTTCACCTCGGTCACCGTGGCTGCCGCTGCGTCACCTCACCAGTCTCCACTGCAAAGGAGTCTGGGAAACTGCATATTTTTAGTAGGGTCCACTGCCAAGCCAAATAAAACCAGAATCCTGTCAACAAGGAGGAGTGGGTGGGGAGCAGATGTGGTCAGGCAGCCAGCAGAGGGCTGAGCGGCCAGCCCAGGGCCACATGTGGCCAGTGCGTGACGCTCTCTCGGAAGGTGAGGGAGACGTTTTTCTTTGCAAAAATCCTCCTGATGAGAAGTTTTCTCTTACCGTTCTGAAGATTTCACTCACAGCCTCATTACGAAGAAAATGAATTAATATGTTCCTACCCGTTGGGAGCGTCAGGGCTGGGTTTTGGCCAAGACTCCCCCTAATGTAGTGGCTTCTTTCTTGCTTCACGGAGAAGGACATGGGGTCCACTCGGTAGTTGGCGTCAGAGTGGGGTTCAAGTGGCAAACCCCTGCCGGCCCTGCGGTCCTGGCCGCACCCAGCGAGGGCGCCACTGGGCAGAGTCGCGCAGAATGGGGATGGGGTGTGCTGGGGAGGAGGCCCCCCTTCTGGACCACACCGTGGGGGCGCCACGGCCTCCCCGTCCTGCTATGGCCCCCGCACTCCCTCAGGCCCCTGGGCGAGCCGGTGGTTTCTGCCGTGGGCTCTCCAAACACAGAGCCTGGCCTGGGAGCAAACTCTCCCTGCTTCCTCCTAACTTGGCTGCGCAGTAGGGCCCGAGAAGGCTGTGGGGCTGGGGGTCCGGGGGAAGGGCTCGACGAGCCCACCACCTGCCGGTGTTCACGCGCTCTGCGATGCTGGGCGCGGGCTCGGGGCTCGCTCCCCTCGTGAGCGGGCAGTGCGGGCCTGTCAGTGCTGCTGAGAGGAGCGTGAGCAGGGTGGCACCTGGGGCCTGGCACCTGCGAGGAGCACAGGGGTTGTGGTTGCTGTGGCCCCTCGATGTGGGACCAGTTTTTGGGTGACACGGGGAGCCCCTGGGGTGCCCAGCTTGTCAAGCCCATCCTGCACTGGGACACCCTTTCCGGAGCCTGGTTCCCCACCCAGCACAGAGTAGATGTCCATGATGAGGGTCCTGTGTCTTCTGTCACGCAGCACAGGTCAGCAGAGGAGGCCCCTCTCTTACCGTGGCCATTGCTGGAAACTCCACCGTAGGACAAGTGATAAAGGAGATCGGGAAAACACGAGGCAAAAGTTAGGTTTTGGTGAACTTGTGTTCCCCAAACGGGGCTGTCGGTCAGCGGGATCCTGTCAGGGACAAGCAGCCACCCTAAAAGCACAGTGAGGAAGCCACCCCACCTTGAACTAGAGAATCCTTGCTCAGGCCTGTGAAGTAGGCAGTCCTGGACACATCTGTTGTCCCAGCACCTGTGTCCCTTGACTTGGGGCCCCTCTGTCTCCTCACCCAAGCCGGTGATATGCTGTCTTTCTGCCCTCCTTCCAACCACTTCTATCCCTCCGCTGTCCTCTTCTGCCTCCCTCTTCCTTGCAAGGACCCTGGTGGTCACACTGGGCCACTCAGTAATGCAGATTCTCTCGCTCTGTTGGGAGCTGCTGGTGAGCAACCCTTGTTCCCTCTGCAGCCTTGCTCCCCCCTTGCCACATAAGCTAACATCTTCACAGGTTCTGCGGGTTGGGCTGGGGATGGCTTGGGGGCGAGGTGGGACATCGTTCTGTCTGCTACGTTGCCGTTACCTGTGCTCTCACGGCCTCAGGAGAGCTGCTGCATCACCAGCCATTATATCTGCGTTCAAAGGAGGAAGGGAGGAGAAGGGCGGCAGGACTGCGCCAGCTGGGTCTGTGTCTTCCAGTCGGGAGAGCCAAGGGTTTCCCAGAAGCATCCCCAAAGATCCCATTTAGGTGGGCCAGGGAGAAGGTGGGTGTGAAGACCCCAGCCAGCACGTCCTCCCGCGGTGTTTGCTGTGGCCCCTTCCCAAGTTCCTCGATGCACCGCAGTGGCTCGTGGTGGACCTGGGCCCAGGAAGCAGGAAGCAGCGCTTCCAGAGCACGTCTGCAGGGCCGTCCGTGGTCGGCGCGGGAGTTCTGAAAGGGAACGTGAGGCTCTGCCCCTGGAGCCATGGGGCAGGTTCCGGGCTTCAGAGTGGGCTGTCCTGGTTCCCCGCACCTTCTAGACTTGAGAATGAGAAGGAACGTGTGCACAGCGCCCAGCCTGTCCCATTCCAGGTAGGTGCTTGGGGCACTGACTGCCACCAGCAGGCCTGGGACGCCGAGCGGGAGAGTGACACAGGCCGGGTCTGCAGGGGCGGGGGCTGTTTTGACATCATCACGGCGGGGGAAGGGGTGTGGCTCCCCAGCCTCTGGCTTCCATTCTGCAGGGCACCGGGTCCTGCCCCAAGGGGTCATGCACACATGGAATCTGCTTAGAGAAATTCTACCTGGAGATCTGGAGCATGGTTCTGTGTTCCCACATGGGTGCTGGGACAATTCGTTCTTAATTTTTTCCCCAAACACACTGGCTCGGCCCGAATTCCTTCAGCTAACCTAGAGGTAGGGAAGCCGATCTCACGGGCAGCCTGAGTCCCTGGTCGAGGCAGGAGCGGCTGAGGACCCGCTGGGTGCCCCCACCCTGATACCCGCGCACACGAACGGCCCACGGTTCCCCGGGCCCGATCTGGACGCCACCCGCTCAAAACCACACTGGGAAGAAGACGGGCCCATTCGTTGTGCGCTTTTGACCCCTCACTGGCTGGTTGCTGCGCCGGCGTCCTGTGGGGGCCACAGAGAGGGACAGGGTGAGAGCCCGTCCTCTGGGGGAAGGGGGACGCACATAGCTCCCGAGTGTTGGATTCTGCTCTGTGCAGGTGGTAGGCCCCCCCGATTGCTGCTAGGTGACGCTGGGCAGGTGACCTGACCTGTCAGAGTCTCGATGAGTCGGCTTGTGAGGGCCACAGGGAGGACCCCACACGGAAGGGGTGTGGAAGGGTCCTCACAGCCCTGACCGCTCGCTTCTACTCCTTGGCTTGTCATCCTTTCTGACACACAGGAGTAGCCCAGATCCCGGGGTCGGGCTAAAGCCGGCACTGGTGCGGCCCCACAGAGCAAGGGCGGAGCTCGAGTCTGCTGGCGTCGGGATCTTTGCTCGCGCTCTCAGAACGAGCCTCACGCGGTGTCACTGAGGGTGGCCTTGGGCTCCGGCTCAACCCACCCTGCTCCGTCCCCGTCTTCTCCGTGTTGTGTCCGTCTCCTGATGGAAGCCACGGAAGGGGTCTGTGAGGTGTGCAGCCCGGGCCTGGCCGGGAGGGCTGACAGGACAGTGCGGCGAGGGCTGTGGCCGCGGGGACCCTCCACGCGCACCCGTGGTTACTCTGCCCCAGGAGGCGGTGCCCCCCACAGCCCCACTTTGCAGGTGGGGAAACAGAGGCATAGAGCCGCAAAGCCGCTGGCCCAGGTCCCCACAGCCAGCATGGGGAAGCGGTGGTGTTGGAAAGCCAGCCTGAGGCCTGATGTTGGGGAGGAGTGACATCTGTGACGGGGTCCCAGCACCCCGACCCGACCTGTGACCCTGTCCCCCAGGCCTGTCCCTGAGCTCGGAAGGGAGGGTGAAGGGCACGGGGCAGCTTCCCTGCAGCGAGGCATTTCGGGGCACCTCTCTCCTGTTCCCCTAAGCTCCCCCCAGCTCTCTGTCCCCCGGGGGAGGGGAGAACCTGGGAATTCTCTTATCTCTGCCGAGCAGGATGCGTCCTGTGTTGTGTCCCCACCAAGGTTTCCAAGCTCCGTGATGAGCTTGCAGATTTCTGCAGGCGATTGCTCAGCTGCCCTCTGGCCAGCTTGGGGGGAGGTGTGTTTTGTTGGCCGGCCCCTCGCACCGTGGGGCCGGGCTCCCCGCGTCCCTGGCCTTTTCAGCTGCTGCTGGCCCTCGGATCCTCAGCAGGCCTGTCCCAGCGGACAGCGGTGTGAAATGCAGGGGTGAATTCCTGCCCTCTGCCTTTCCGCCCATTCTTTGTGTAGAGGCCCCGGTGGGTTCCCTGCCAGGGAGGGGGCCGCGGGGGGCGCAGTGCCCCGCATGGCCCTCGGGGGCGCTGTGCAGGCGGGCGGGGGCAGGACAGGCCTGCCTGCCGGGCCTGGGCTGGTTTCCGAGCCCCCTTCTCCATCAGGGGCTCTTGTGAGAGGCGCTGTTGTTGAGCCGGGAATGGGGGAACACAGGTCATCAGCCCGGTTCTGTGCTGCCGTGGGTGTGAGTCCTGCCTTCAGGGACGGCTGTTTCAGAATGCAGATTCTCAGGCCTGGGGTTCACAGCCTGGCTGGGTCTGGGGTAGCCCACGAGGCGTCCGTCGCTCCCTCCAGGCCTCAGGTCATTCTGCTGAGCAGGCCCGTCGGGAGGTGCTGGCTGGCAGCGTGTCGGCTCTGGGGTCAGGCTGAGTCTTAATTCACTACTGCCTCCTGGTCTCTCCTTGTCTCGGAGCTCCTAGGACCCTCAGTCTCCCCCTCTACTGACTGGGGTTGTTAGGAGGAAAGACGAATTCTTAATTAAGTCTTAAGTCTCATTGTTCATAATGACCTTCAAGGATGTGACCTTGGCAGTTTCCCGTCCTCACGGGCAGCAGACGGCCTGCGCTGAGCTCCGACGCTGGGAGTCAGGAGCAGAGACCTTGACTGTCCTGAGCTCCCTCTGAGGCCCCATTTTAGGACCACGCTACGTGCACTAGAAATTCCCAAGTGTGACAATAATACCAGGCACTCCACCTCTGTTCTGTCCCCTGGGGTCAAGGGACGCTGAATTGGAAGCACCGGGGGGGTCCCGCGATTCTCACAGCCGAGGGCACTGGGGCCAGAGAGGGACCATCTCTTCTCAGGAAGAGGAGTGGGACAAACGCCTGTGTTTCCCACAAGAAGCCGTGGGACAGCGAGACCACTCAGAGGTGCTCCTGCCAGATGGGACCAGTGAGCTCCCTTCCGGAAACGTCCAGTGAGGTAGCATCAGGCTGGGCTATGGAGAGGGCACTCCAGGCCCGGGACCCCACAGTCGCAGGTCCCTCCTGCACAGCGTGGGCATCAGAGCTCCCACTTCCCCTCCTTGGAGGGTCCAGGTGCTGGGTGCCCCGTGGCCGATGTATGCTGTAGGAGGGTCACCTGGTGGTGGAGGTGGTGCTGGTGGGCCCTGTTCCACAGGTGAGCAAGCGGGGGGTCCGGGGGGACGGCTCCCCGGCACCAGGGTGCCCGCTGATGGTGGGGGCTGGCTTTACTTTGGGCCTGTGGGGTGACCGTCGGCAGAGAGGAGGCGTGACGGGCAGCCTGCCCCTCCGACAGGATCAGCGGGTTCTGCGGCAGGAGTGGCAGGCAGGCCCGCTCCCCGTTTGTCAGCTCGACCGTCCTTCCTGAGGGCCGGTGCGGAGAGGCCCAGTGGGATCCTCAGAGCTCTGGGGTCCTTATCGTCTGTGAACTTTCTACCCTGGCTCAGGGACTCCCAGATACCCCGTGACTCAGGGTTTCTGTGCACCCGGAGCAGGAAGCCGGCAGCTGGGAGCCGCTGTCATGTTTATTGGCTTACGTTTTCCCGAAGCAGGGCTGCAGTAGCGCGTGAAACATGGCGGCCCGACCAAATGGCCTCACGCTGTCTTCCCGAGGCTTTCCTGGGGCAGGAACACACACTCACACCCGTCCACACACACTGATTCTCACGCGCACACAGGCACGCATCAATTCACACGCACGCCTTCCCACATTCACACACGTGTGCGCATCACACACACCCTCTCACCCCCACCTGCACATACCAACACACATTCACATGTGCACACACGTGCAAACACGCGCAAACACGCACCCGTGCTCTCGGGGACCCACTTGGGTCTTAGAAACCAAGCCGTCCGCCTCCCTGCCCCCATCCCAAGCTCCTTCCTTCCCTCACTTTGGGCGCATCCCATGATTCCGGAGCCCGCCGGTTCCCATTCAGGGTCACGCTCTGCCTCCGTGTGGTCTCGGCCACGTTTCTGGGTATCTCTGACCTCCTCCCGTTGACGAAGTGGGCGCCATCACGGAACCCGCCCCCAGGCTGTGTGGAGTCTGAGCACGGGGGGCGTCTGGGGGCCACGGGCGAACCACGGGGCTTGTGAAGCCGCACACTTCCAGGCCGCACCCCGCTGCCGTTCCCCGCCCTCCCCTCTGCCGAGGCCCGGGGTCAGCGTCGCAGCCTGGCATTCTGCCCCCTTTCCCCGGAGCAGGTCACGTCATCTGTCCGTGTTTCTGGGGGTGACTCCTGCTAGCTCTTATGTGTCTCGTTTGAGCTTAGGGGAGACACGGCCCCACGGCCAGGGGCAGGTCTGTAGACAAAGTCTTCTTGGGGAATGGGACGAGGGTGGCTCACTGACGCCCACACGGATGGCACCTGTCCCAGCAGGCATGGAACAGACCCAGGCCCCGCCGCCAGGGCATGCGTGGTGGGGAGGAGGGAGATGTGAGGCGTTGAGCAAGGTGCTGTGTGGGAGGCATCCTGGGTCACCGGCCCCTGTGGGCAGAAGGGTGGACCAGACAGTCGGGGCTCCAAGGGCGGGGCGCAGAGGCCAGTGAAGGCAGCAGTGGGACACGGTGGCGGCAGGGGTGGTGACGGGGGGAGGGCACAGGGGGCCCCTGTTGTGAGGAGCTGGAGCCCTCCGGGTGGACATCCCAAGCAGGAGGGGCCCGTGCTAAGCTCGGAGGCAGAGCTTCCCGGCGTGTCGGGGGCCGCGGCTGCTGTGGCTTCTGCAGGGGTCTGTGGGCCGCAAGTGGGTCTGCCGGTGGCTCCCTGCTGGTGGCTCCCTGCCGGTGGGCGCTTGGCAGGCTGGAGCATTCTGAGACAGTCGGCTCTCTGGAAGCATCTAATACGGGCGGCTCCCGAGTCCTAGCCTTGTCACCAGGAGCCCCCAGCTCACACGGAAATAAATCTGTCACATACCGGACGGTATCGCCATTGGAATGAAAAATGTGCACAGTTAAGGCCTTGTTCCTTAAGACTTTCTGTCGTGGAATTGTTTACAAAGTAGGCTGCCTCCCCAGGGGTGGGGACCAAGAAGGAAACCAGCCAAGCGTGGTCTTTCTGGGCGTCTCTTTACTTCAAAAGCCCATGCCATCGGGGTGCCTGGGTGGCTCATTCGGTTGAGCGTCTGACTCTTGGTTTCAGCTCAGGTCGTGATCTTAGGGTCGTGGGATCGAGCCCCGAGACAGGCTTCATGTTCGGCACAGAGCTGCTTAAGACTCTCCCTCCCTCTGCCCCTCCCCCTGCTCATGTTTTCTCTCTCTCTCAAATAAATAAATACCTCTTAAAAAAAAAAAGTCCACGCCATTATTGCCTTGCGTTCCACAGTAAATGCAGAGGTGTCTTAAAAAACCAGTGTGTCCCTCCCAGTATGTTAGTAAAAATGACTTTTCCATGCATCGTGGTTATCTCGATCTTCTCACAGTCTCTGCTTGAAAAGCCAAGTTGACCTTCGGGTGACAGATAACCTGAACACCGTCTTCTCTTCCTAAATGTCAGTCATTTACACCTAAGTATGAATGGCGATGTAATCTTAGGGGGAGGTTTTCAGTGACAGCGTAAGCAGGATCCCTGGGAGTGTCAGGAGAGGGGATAGTGAAGCCCACCCCCCAGGACTCAAATATAATGAGGGGTTTTGGAGCAAAGACATCTGCCAGTGTCCCTCTGGGTCTTACTCTCCTGCAGTTCTCTGGTTTGTGGTCTGCTCTGACTACTCCCTGGCAAAGATCAGAGACAAGAGTCTCCCATGGAAACTTCTGTCCCTGGCCAAGAGCTCAAGTGTCTGGTCCCTCCTTCATCACCCTCTGTTCCAGCCCGTTGTGGAGAAGGCTTCTGGTTTGTTCCTGTCTTCCTATCCATCCTTTTCTTCAGATCGCAGGGCCCTGAGAGTATCAGCGTGCAGGATATTTGGGGGGTATGTGGCATTTTTAAAGCCCTTGTGCAAATCCTTAACTTTGTTCAGTACAATGTGCTGTCCCACATGGATATCTACTTTTTAATTACCTAAACAATTACGTTAATAACCACACACACCCTGCTGCTCACCTACGTTCGGATCCCGTTCCTGCCGCTTGCTAGCTTCGAGACTTTGGGCCAACTGGTTAACATCTCTGCACCCCTGTTCTCCGATCTGCACGTGGAGGAGAGCCATAGCCCAGGGCTGTGCGAGGGTCGAGTCAGTGAGTAGGTGAGGAGCCCTGGGAGCAGTGCGGGATGCGTGTGCGGGCGCGTGTGCGGGCGCGTGTGCAGGCGCGTGTGCAGGCACACGTGCACGAGCTCCATAACCGTCCGCGTAGTTTGCCCTGCGCTGGGAAAGGGACTCTGACGTCTCCCAGCAGGCGGTAGAGAGCAGGGTCCTTCTTCGCCTGAGAGCTTTGCCGGGAGCCTCTCTGGCTTGAGTGCTCCCGCAGCGTCCGCACGGACAGAGGGTCACTGCACAGCTTTGTGGCAGCAGGGTGTTCCCGTGTTGGGGTGGGCCCCCATGGGTGCCGATGGGGGAGGCTGGACCAGAGGCCCTTCCTCCCCAGTGGGCTGCCCTGGAGGGGTCGGTCAGACTTGAGCCTCTGGTCTCCCGGAGCATGGCTCCTGGTGCAGCGGCCTGAGTTCGCAGAGTCGCCTGCCCGCCACACACACTCTTGGGTCTCTCGGGGCCTCAGTGATGTCCGCAGGCCGGCCACCGGGGGCCTGTGCACAGGGGCCTTCCATTTGTGGTGAGACACATGCCATTTGTCAGTGGCATGGGGTGACTCACTGGGCACCCCTCTAAGAGAGCTTGCAGAGTTCAAGGCTGGTCGCCCGGGCACTCATTATCAGATCTAATTGTGGGCTCGGATTTCACACACTGTGGGGCTGTGCAGGTGGAGGACAGGCTGCAAAGGTCACGCCTAAAAGCTTATTAAACCGTTGGTGTGAAAGGTAAGACCATCTGGATGCCATTTGACAACTTAAGTGGTAATTACACCATTTGGCGCAGGAATTAGGGAGAGCAGTGGCTTGCACTGTGGTGGGACAGATTGGTTTGCAGGCGGTGGTTCTTTTGGGGCGATCCTGTCCTGGCACCTCGAGGTCCTTGTCCCCGCCGTGGCCCCTGGCTTCTCTGCCCAGCTCCTCGGGTGCACCAGGGAGCAGGCGGGGCGGACGGGCAGCGCCTCCCCTCGCTGCCCTGCGGCCGTGATAACCAGGAACACCTGCTTTCCCAGCGCCCTCCACCCGGGCACGGGGGCGGGGGCGGCTTCCAGCGGCGCTCCTCCCTAGCAATGTGGAAGTGTTTAGCAGGCTTTGCACCAGGCGGGGTAGCTGAGATCTGAACCTTCAAATTACAGCCATTCCCGGGCTGAGGAAAAGTAAATAAACAGTTCACAGCTGCAGCCAACTCAGCACAGAACCGGCTATCTCTTCTGATTGCGGGACAAGTAATTAAGTGGGAAATGTGAGCCCTCAGCGTCAGGGCGAGATGATAAAGGTCTGGGGGCAGTAAATCCCCCCCAACTCCAGAGACCTTCCGATTAACCCGCGCAAGGCCGGCAGGACCGGAGCCCGGAGCAGGAGAGCTCGCTCAGTGACCGTCGGCCGCTCGCTGACCAGAGGAAGCCCGCGACCTTACCGTGCCGTGTCGGGGGGCACGACGAGTGTCCTCACCGGCCCCAGAAGACACCTCAGAGCAGGTGCTGTGCACTCAACCGGTTGTTCTGGGCGGAATCGTGTCCCCCAAGTTCTCATGTTGCCGCCTCCACCCCAGGACCCTGGAATGTGACTGTACTTGGAGAGAAGGCCCCAAAATGGGTGCTTCAGTCACATCCGCGGGGTGAGCCCGACCACCCTGACTGTGTCCGTAGGAGGGATCAGGACACAGACGCGCAGGGAGGGACGGCCGCGTGCACGCCCTGGAGAGCGGCCTCAGGAGAAGCCAGCCTTGCCCGCGCCCGGATCTCAGGTTTTCGGCCTCCTGGCTGAAACAGGAAATCTTCCGTTTGAACCACCGGTCCTGTTGTGCCCCTCGGTCATCCCCCACAGAGCACAGGCCTGCCTCTTTGCTGGCTTGTGGCCCCACAGGGGACAGGTGTGTGTCACCCAGCTACAGGTCTCTGGGAGCCTCTGTCGGGAGCAGGTCACACCGCCAACCTCTGGAGATGGTTTCATGCAAGTGTGGGTCTCTGGGCTGGAGGGACCTTGGAGACCTGTGCAGGGGACTTTGGTTTAGGCTGGGATGAACTCCCAGAAGAGGCCAGGGCATGAAGTCAGGAGCGGGTCCTGGATGGCCCGGAGAGCCCCTACTGTGTGCTGGCTCAGTCCAGACGGCAGCTCCCCTGGGAGTGTCTGTCCCCGTGCCCACTTGTGCAGGGCGGGGATGTAGTGTGACCTGCTCGAAGGGCTGCGGGGGGCACCAGACACATGGTCAAGAGGCTTTGGCCATGGTCCTGCTTGCTTTTCTCTTTGCAGCTCTGAGCTGTGTCCATCTGCAGGCTAAGGCCTGGGCTCAGGGAGGCCCATTTACTCAGGCCTTCAGCCAGTAGGTAGAGCCCCAAGCAGGTGCTGGTGCCTACCGGAGAGCACGCCAAAGTGCCCACCCCGAGGGGGTCACCGTCGCTGGAGTGATTTCCCCGAGAGCCACAGGCAGCCCAGAGAGATTCGAGGACTGGTCTGTGATCACATGGGCAGTCCGTGTGGAGCCAGATAATGACAAACCCGAAAGGTTCTAGAACAGGCAGCCCCAGGCTGGGGAGGACAGTGGAGACCAAGTGACGGCTGAGCTGGGACTGGAGCTGGGACTAGAGCTGGGTTAGAGGACGGATCAGAGCTGGGATCAGAGCTGGGATCGGAGCTGGGATCAGAGCTGGGATCGGAGCTGGGATCAGAGGTGGGCAAGATAGGAACAGTGTCCAGGGCAGAGACAAGAGCCTCTGTGCACCGCTTGTCTCAGCAGCCGTTTATTCTCCCTCCAGTAGTCACAGGATGTCCAACTGGGTCCCTCGTCACCCAGAGTAAAGCCTGAGTGTCCCCACCTCCCCTGCCAAGGCGCCGTGCATGGGACACGCCCTGACCAGTGAGCCACACACCCTCCAGGCCGCAGAGGGAAGGGCAGGCCCTCGTCTCTGCCCTTTGACGGATGCACCGCCACAGCCCGTGGGGACGGAAGCGGCAGTGTCCGAGGAGGAACCCCAGTGATGTCGGAGAACAGAACTCAGACCTTTATGTGAGAAAAGCACGTGCTCCAAACCCCTGGTTTTGGCCGCGGATATTCTGGTGTCTGTGAGGTGCAGTGGAAGCTTTACTGGGCTGGGGCAGTGGCCGGGAAGCCCCGCTGTCGGGGACAGTTTGGGGCCTTGCTCCTGGCCATTCGGCCCGTGATCCTGCCCTGGTGCTCCTGGAGAGAACGCCGGCCACGCAGCGTCCTCCCCGGTGGCTCCCACTGAGTTCAGCCTGGTCAGCTTTAGTTTCGTGGAAGTAACACTCCCCTGATCCAGCCTCGTAGGTCACGAGACAGATTTTGCCGGTTTCCCTGAGGGCCACAGGCAGCCGAAGAGAGGTTTGAGGACTGGTCTGTGGTCACAGGGCAGTTCAGAGTTCAGAGCCAGGGCTCGGACGCCAGTGCACGGCCCCGATCTTCTCCCTGGGGTGCCTGTCTATGCCGAGGGATGTGCAGTCGAGGGGGCCCCGCTCTACTCGCCTCCCCCCATCCTACCGGCGGCCCTGCCTGCAGCCGACTGGGGCAGCCTGGCTGTGGGCTCTCCCGCTCTGGGAGCTCAGTCAACCTCTCGGGCCCCAGGGCAGTTGGGAGTCTCCTGGGAAAAGGTTTCTTTCGTTCTTAGCTTGGGGACGGGAGTGGTCTCTGGACTTGCCCTGGACACGGTCAGTTTCTAGGTTGCGAGCCCGGCGGTGGACGAGAGCAGGGCCCTGGTCCTGACAGGGAGGACTGAGCTGCTCCAGCCGCTCCCCTGCCCGGACCTGGCGTTTCCCAGAGGCCGGTTTCCCGCAGGATTTTTGTTGTTCGACAACGTGGTGTCTTCACGGGGAAGCTGGTGCCGGGCATGCGCCGTCTGCTGGTTTCCTCCGCGGCAGAGCTGTCAGGGCTGTCAGGGGCGTTGCTTCTCTGGGCCAGCGCTCCCGAGTACCGTTGGCCTTGGCGTACGACCCCACCTGCTTCTGCATGAGACCCGTTTTCTCAGCGTTCTAGGTTCCGTTCCCGATGCTGTCCTGCAGTGGCCGGGTTGGAGTCGGGGGGACGCTAAGCGTCATGGGGTCATGCAGACTGGAGCACTGGGGTGCGGCCCGCACCCCTGGGGCTGGGGGACTCCATGTCCCTTTTGCTGAAGCCAGTGCCCCCATGCTGGCAGAGCCGGGGATGTTGCTGCGTCCTGTGTCTTAGCTCCTGCCCCCCGATGCCCACCACTGGAGCCTCACTTGGAATTTCTCTTCTGGTGCAATGGCCCAGTCCCTCCCATGTCTATGCGTCTCTCCCAGTAACACTGGGCTGAGACCCTTCTCAGGCTTTTCTGGATCCTCCTCTCCACTCGCGGGGGAAAAGAAAGGACGAGTTTGCAGTTGGTCCTGAGTCTGCTGCGTACTAGCCGTGAGGGCTCAGGAACGCTGCTCACGGTCCCTGCGTCTCTTTCCTCATTTGCAGAATGAGGATCCATAGTAATTCCCCGAACCCGGGGCTGTTTGGACGGTTTCACGAGATCCCGGCTGACAGGAGGTCCTGCAGGAGGTCAGGGCCTGAGAAGAGTCAGCGATGGGGCAGGACCAGGTGGGTGAGGTGTGGACAGCGCCGGTTGCATGATTTTGGAGGTCCAGTGCAAGAGGAAATGGGGCCCTTGCTGAAATATTGTGAAGGATTTCAAGTGTCCCACAGCAGAGCATCAGACCCAGTGTGGGGTCCCTCTGAGCCTGGGCCCTGCACCTTCCCGCCCTTGCTGGGGTCCCTTTAGTATTTACACCCTGGCCTGGAAGGACCCGGGAAGCAGGAGGCCCTTCAGACACCAGGAGATCAACGCTGATGAGAAACGACTCACTGGGGGAACCTTTGCTTTTCAATCCAGGATCCAAGGGCATCTGCGTCCAGACATGATTCTTCAGTAGGGGAGATCTGCCCTGTGCTCTGTGCAGGGAAGGGGCCATGCCTCTGGGACGGTCCCCCGCCCCCTTGAATCCTGACCAGGGGCTGGCCCAAAGGTCACAAGCCCTGAAAACTGGAAACAGCTGACTTCTGGTCCTGGGTTCCACAGTGGGCAGCCCCACCCAGGAGAGGCCCGCTGACGTCATCGCAGAGGTGATCTTTGTGGAAGCGGGTGTGGGGCCATAAAGCTGTCAGGGTGAACCGCGCCCTTGGCCCCTTCTCACCCGTGCCTGTCATCTCTCCCTGAGAAGGCCCAGCCGAGGCTGGGGCACAGCAGGCCCCCATTCTCCGTGGGCTGCAGCTTGCCACTCGGTGCCAACAGCGCTTCCAGGTTAAGCACCTTGTTAGGGTAATAAATGGGATAAAAAAACAGTATTTCACTGTATTTTTTCCTGGGGTATCATGACAGATTGAGGGCCTATGGCTCGAGGCGTGCTGGCGGATCCCAGCTCCTGTGACCCCAAGGCTGGGGAGCAGACAAGCATGTCCCAGACTTCCCCTGCCTCCGCCTGGCTGGAGTCCAAGGCCCCGGCCTCCCGCTCACTGGCTGTCCAGCCAGCCGTGCCTGTGGGAATGTGGGGTCTGCAGAAGCCCAGGCCTGTTTCTCTTGCCCCAAGAGCCTGCGGGGCCTCATAGGTCCCAGGGGAGCACGTCATCCCGATGGGCAGGCTGCCCGGCCCACAGCTGGCCGAGCTGTGTGGGGGATGGGCCTCCCTCCCTCCAGCAGCAGGGAAGGGCCCCGACCAGGGTGTCTGGCACCTTACTGGTCCATCTAGAAGAAAGGCTGCTTCGTTGCCATCTTTGTGATGATACAGTGGTCAGGATTGTCACTGTCCAGACTTGGAAGTCCCGTCCGCCCAGTCGCCCGGGACACTTGTCACTCTGATGAGTGTGACACCAGCCCTCCTTCTGTGCCAGGCACTGTGTCTCTGTCATCTGAGCAAATTTTCCAGCAGCTCCATGTAATAACAGTGATAAAGTCACGCCCCACAGCGTTGCTTTCACAACGGCCGGGTACAGAGTGGCTCTTGACACCCTAACAACAACCCCACGGGCTACGTTCTCTAATTGCCCCCATTTCGCAAATGAGGAAAGGAGGTTCAAAGCAGTGAAGCAGCTGGCTCTAGTCCCAGTGCCTGTGCAGAGCTAGGATTTTACCCTCGAGCTCATGCTTCTAACCACGAACATACTCTGTCCGGAGCATTCAAGCTACATGGACAAGAACGTGCTGTGATCGTATCACTAGAGGCTGGTGCTCAGGTGGGAAGGAGCAGATGCTCCAGGGGACTTCCTGGAGATGGTGAAACCCCAGAACCCAGCTGCTAGATGTAGGCAAAAACAAGTGAAATTCAATCAATCAATCAAAAAAAAAGTCCAATAATCGTCCAATAAGACCATTAGATGGTATTTGTGGATTTATTTTCTACTACTCAAGATGTCTGATACTTGTCCAGGACTCAGTCCGTATTGGGTGCTGTGCTAAGTGCTTCAGAGACGCCAGCTCACCAGCCCCTGCTGCACAGGAGGCGGCTTGCCGACGCGGGGCCCCTCCTTCCCTTCGTCTGTGGGTGCCGGGTGCCAGCCCGGGCGGACTCCGAGCCCCCCACTGCAGTGTCCGTCCACCTGAGACAGGGCTGATGTTGTGAGCAGGAAGAGGGTGGCCGCTGTGTGGGTGGTGTGATTGGTGGGCGGGGGTGGGGACCCCCGGCAGACCCTGCCTGGAAGCTCTTTCCCAGCGCCTGCCGTTCTGCCGCTGGAGAATTCCCCCGGTGTCTCGCAGGCCCGCTCCGTGATCTGGGGCTGAGATGCAGGTCCGTCCCATTCCCATCGCAGAGGTCGAGAACCTACTGGGTCTGGTACAGGTAGGGTCCCCTTCTTGGGGACTGGGTCAGCCTCGGCAGCCCTGCCTCTGTTGGGGTTGGATGTGACCACTGACTGTGGCCACACGTGGTGTGCGCTGAAGAGGCCCCAAGAAGGGGGAGGGCAGAGGCACGGGATGGACGGAGCCTGGGGCTCCCCACTGAGCACGCCGGACTGTGACGTGGGCTCTGTGTCAGGTATCCATCGCTGCGGGACACAGTGCCCCAGGGCTTAGGGACTCAGTGTCCAGGCCCTTGCGACTGAGCCTGCCCCAGAGCCTGTCACTGTCGTATCTGCATCCCGGGCCCGTGCCTCTCTCAACATCAGACCAAGAGGAGTATCGTGTTTTCTGAAGGCCCAGAGCCCCACTTCCGTTCCCCCTCCATCCACGTGTGTCTGTCGTCAGGAAGCTTCTTGTCCTCTACGAGGACCTATGTTCTAGCGTCTCTTTCCACCCTTATAATTCCCAGCCCGTTGATGATGGATCGACCCCACTTAGGTCCCCTGAGACGGAGGAGACGTGGTAATGGTGAGAACCGCTGCCTGGCGGTGGCCCGTCCCTGCTGTGCCGGTGCCTGCTGTCCCACTCAGCCTTCCAAACACAAGCGCAACGGCCCTCCCAGGTGAGGGACGGGTGGTTTCCACGTCACAGATGAGGGGGCGCAGGCTCAGAGAGGGCAAGCAGCTTGCCCGACCTCACACAGGGAGGAAGTGGCAGATTTAAACTCAGACCCAGCGGTAGGCTGGACACTTGCACATGAGCGAGGAAGAGTCTTTCACAAGACGTAGCGATAAAACATGAGGCGTCCTTCCTGAGCATTCGGCGGAAAAGCCTTATTTGCTGTGTGAGCTTGGGTTGCCGTAACCAAACACCAGAGGCAGAGTGGCACACGCAGACGGGCACGCATTTCCCACAAGGTGTGTGGAGCCCTTCTTAGGAAAGGAATTGATAAGTATCTCGTGGAGGAAAAAGGCTTTTTTGAATTCATAACGTAGGGTGGTGGCTATTACGTTAAACAGTGGAACAGATTTTCTTGCTGTATGATTCCGTGGTCATTAATGTGCTGACGGGATTTGTGAATCACTAAGGTGGTCTCAGGTCAGGGCTCAGCATGCTTTATCTATAAAAGACTGCTAACACTGCAGGCTTCGCAGGCCTCGTGGTGTTTGTGGCGGCTGTGGAACGCAGCCACAGGCAGTATATAAATGCATGGGTGTGGCCCTTGTCCCAATAAAACTTTATTTACAGAAACAAGTGGAGAGCCAGATTTGGCACATGGGCCATGGTTTGCTGATCCCGGTCTCAGAGGTTGCGGTATTGTTCAAACATATTGGAATGTGTTCATTTTTCAAGGAGCCTTCATGTTCCGTAGAATATACTCTTTGGCCGGTAGCCCGTGGCTCTCAGGCGTGGTGTACCTTCCCTCCGCTCCTTGTCCATTGTTTGGGCCAGCACTGTTGGGTGATGCGACACCGTTCTGGGAGGCTCACCCGCAGGCTGGGATAAGGAACGCCCTGGTCACACGTCACCCTGACTCGTCCAAACCACCTTGGGCTGGGCCCTCACGTGAGTTCTTCCGTCCTTCTAGGTGGACCCGGAGATGCCCCACCACTCACGTCAGCACTGCACTTCGCAACCTTGGAGACATCACGGAGACACTGCGGGAACGCTCTTCTCTCTTCTTTCCGGTTAGTGACCGTCACCCGTCCCTCTGGCTCGTGTGCGTGTGTGTTTGAGGAGGGTGACGGGGCGGGGGGAGTGGAGAAGGCTTGCCTCGTGCAGGGGTGGGGGGTGGCCAATTAAGGTCACATTCGTCAGCTACTTTCATGCACAAGTGGAAAGTGTTTAGTCTTCGTGTTTAAACCGATGGCTCTGAATTCATTCTGGATGGAGAGTTTTGGAAAAGAGGGACTGTTTGTATTAAGATGGACGTGGATATAGTCTTTCAAGGTACGAAATTTGTGCTGACTTGGTCCAAAACACAACCGCATCTCGTTATGTCTGGTCTCAACTGCTCCAAAAATGTCCGAAATTCCAGACAACCTCTTGGGCTTAGAAATAGAAGTCATTAATCCTGCATTTGAATTTAATATTTGAAATTTTATCCTAATCTTTTTTTTCTTCCCCATGAATTAACTTTTGAAAAGTTGGAAAGACACATACAGTTTCCTCCCCCTTCTTTTCTTTTTCAAGGGAACATTCTTAGCGAAAGGGTATAAAATTAAACTAGGTTTGACCTTTTGAGTTTAGCAGATTTTCCACCTGGTCTGAGCAGGAAATGGGCTTTGCAGCGGGGAAAGCCTCTTCTCCCACCTCTGGGAAGGGATGCGGCGAGCGCTCTGGATGCGCAGACCTGGCTAAGCAGGAACGTGGGCTCCTTGCCGACCCGTCATTCACACGTGGTGAGGCTGGGCGTCCGGGAGACGGCCAGTCTGGAGAAGGGCTCCAGCCAGCCCCTTATTCTCACCTGAAATAGCTGAGCCCCCGCTCCCTCCCGAAATTACACATAATCCTGCAGGATTCTCGTGTGGAATCTAGGCTCTATCTTGAATTTCATCCGCAAAGGGTGGCATGAGGGGTGCAAGCTTGGGGCATGGGCCCAGCCCCCAGATATTACAAAGGATCTTGTGAAAGAGTGAGTCTGGGATGGGAGGGGTCCGGGGACCTGCTGGTGGGTGGGATGTGGAGGGCTGGAAAGAGAGAAGACCGAGGTCTGGGAGGGGGGCTTGGGGTGTGGGTGCTCTTGGAGCTGGGATTGGGGAACATGCTTTGGCTTTTGTATCAAAGAACTGGGGCCCCCTAGGGCAGAGGATGGGTTTCCTCATTTGGGCGTCCTGCCCATCTGTTGTAACATATCACAGGGGCGTCTGTGAATTCCAGCAAGCCTGGGTTCGGGTCCTGGCCCCACTTTTTATGGAGGGATAGGCTTTGGGCAAGTCTCATTACCTCTCCTAGCCTCAGTGTCCTCGTGCGTAAAATGGGAACACAATAGCACCTTCCTCTGAGGCCTCCCGGGAGATGATCTGCTTCCTTGTCAGCCCGGGACCTGCCCCAGGGATGTGCTTGAAACCAGCACCCTCACAGAACTAGAGAATCTTTCTATTCCCGAGTTGCTCGTGCTCGCCAAGGCAAAGGAGGGGGCTGGCCGAGTCCCCTCCCACAACCCCCTGCCCTTTTTGTGACTTGCTTTTCCTTTCAGGGGTGGTCTCTGCTCCCTGCCCTGTGATGTCACTCCCTAAACATGCCGGGGCCGCAGGCGTGGGGAGGCAGAAGGGGCCCTCGCTGTGATTCCCCCCCTCCCCCTGCCAGCCTCGCACTCCCCAGGGGCAGCCCTGGCCGGGGCTCAGGAGTGGCAGGCTCTTTCCCAGAGGGATTTATGATTCCTTGGGCGGGGGTGGTTTGCTCCTCCAGAAATTAAACAAAGCCAACAGAGGCGGAGGCTGTGGCCCTGGTTTCCCCACTGTTTCCTCTGGGGTCTGTCAGGCCGCTGAGGATCAGGGGCAGTGACCCCCCGGTGGACCCGGGCTGTGCGGCTACGTCTGCGGCCAGTCGCCCCATCTGCTGGGCCTTGGTTTCTTGGGCGGGGCTGGGGGGGCACGAGAGGCAGGTGACATGAGCGTCTCCCGGGCCACAAACCTCTGTTTCCGAGAACGTGCCGGGGTGGGGGGCACTTGCCCGGGACCCGGGATGACCCAGTGGCCAGCAAGACAGATGGTACCCGATGGCAACATTTAAAGAGCGGAAACTCAAGAAACGTGCGTGGTGAACAAAGTATCGAGGTTTTGCGGGAGGGCAGGAGGGCGTCAGCGACCCGGTGCGGCCTGCCTGTGTCATCTTGCACCGTGAGACCATTTCTAACAGCCCAAATCCAGCCCTTCGCAGAGGTTCCTGCCTGGCGACAGGCCACACGGCCGTGTAGGAAGCGAGTTTATTCGAAAAGCACAGGCTGTCTGTGTGTGCGTGTTGAGGGGGTGGGTGGGGAGTGGCGTGTAGACCCCTCAGAAGAATGATGGGGAGGGAGAGCCGGGTTACAGGGGTGCTAGGAGCTTCAGGGAGAGGGTGACCCTTGAACACCTGCCCCACCCCATGCCTGGGACGCCCTGCTTGTACCATGAGTGTCCGTCCCTTTGGTCTGGTTGCAGAGGTCCCCTGACCTGGGCCAGGACCATCGGGGCTTTGGGGAGCCAGGCTGACCAGGGCCATGCCCGGGGGACATGTGCACCCCCGCGGCCCCGCCGAGGCCCTTCTTTGCTCTGGGGACGGGGGAGCAGGCAGCGCTGGCCTGTAGAGGAGACCCAGACACAGAAGCAGTGGGTCCGGGCCAGCCTCCCGGCTCCTGGGTCAGCCCTGCCCTTGACTTCACGGACATCCCTGCATCTCCATCATTAACCACCCCAGCCCTGCTTTCGGCATAAACTGTCCTGATGGGCTTCTTTCTTTTAAAATGAAATGGTCTCGGCCGACGTGATGAGAAAGGGAAAGGTGCCCACGTGGGCTTACACTTAATCCCGGGTCCGCACTCGGCTTGCATGTTAGGGACATCGGGGGTCCCCAGGCCCCATCTCAGGCTGGTTAGGTCAGACTCTGCGGGAGACGGCGCCCAGGCACCTGCATTCAGACAAGGGCTCCGGGGCGCTCACCAGGCGGTGTGAACGCTGCCCTTGCCAACGGACATCCCTCAGCCTGAGGCAAACACCCCCACTCTCTCTAGAACATTCCCTAATGTGTACATTGGCCTGTCTATGTTGGGTAACAAATACTGAGTGTTGGTTTCCGGAGAGTGGGGCCAAGGCATCTTAATTCGTTTGCTCTTCAGATCAAGTGTCTGGAGCACCTGCTGTGAGCCCTGGGGATGCTCAGGGAGCAGAACGGGCCCTAGTCCTCCCCCTCACAGCCTTCGGGAGCGGAGCCTGAGTCAAAGCTTCCAAGCTCAGGGAACCGGTCCCAGACATTCCATCTGTGGGCGGAGAGGGACGGGTATGGCTGATGAGCAGGCCCTTGTGTGGGCAGCAGGACTCGTCCCTGGGGGACCTTTGGGGGCCACCGAGAACCTACCTCATGCTCCAGCACTGACAGAGCCCTGCCTCGATGCCGGTCCCAGGTGAGCGTCCCGGCTCCCCAGCACCGTGGCCAGCCTTGTCATCCCCGGGGTGGGGGGCAGTGCAGAGGGGAACGTAATGTCTGTGGTGGGGACACCTGGGAGCCACCAGCACAGGTCAGCCGCCGGCCTTGTGTGGGAGCAGAGCGGGTGCCTCAAGAGACATTGTGGTCTTGTAGACCCTCCTGCCTCCCACCTCTGCAGAACGCCCTTGTTCCCAGGTGGTGCCTCCCAGCTCCGGGGCTTCTTCCTGCCCAAAGGACCCAGCAGCCGGTCCTTCCGGGGATCCCAGCGTAGGGGTGCGTCCTGGCTCCCTGGCTTCTGCGGGGTTCTCTTATTCCCTTCCAGCAGCCTCAGGGTGACTGTAGTCGGGACGCACTGTTATTTCTGGGCCGTCTCTCCCACCATCACCCTCGGGAAGCCCCCCGGACCTGGAAGGTGGGCCTTGGCGCGACCCCGCTGGGGCTGGAGCCATCCCTCACCTTGCATGGAAGGTCGCCCTTTCCCGTGCCGGCCGGCCGCAGCCCGTGGGCAGGCTTTCCTGGAAGGTCTGTGAGTGTCCGTCTCTCTCTGGGCCCGACTGATCTCGGCGTCCCCACATTCGGAGAGAACTCAGTGCAGCTGGTCTCAGACGGGGCCCTTCGGTTGCAGCAGGGGATCTTGCTGTGGGAGCTTTTCTTCGGCATCGTTTCCTCTGGAGAACCCATGGAGTTCCGCAGTCATCTGTGTGTCTTCCTGGCCCTGCTTCCCGGCTCATGGATGGCCACGACCTGGGCCTGGCCACTCTGAATCTTCCTGGCACACCCCATCCACCGTCAGGGACGCAGAGACAGACATGGCACCATCCAGAGCCGACCCCGGTCTTCCCTAGGCCCTTCCCAGGGCCAGTGGGAGAGGTGCGCTCTCTCCCCCGGGTCTGGTGTGGTGCGGAGCAGGGAGGCCTGGTGCTGTCGAGATCTGTTTCACTTGAGAACGGGCAGACGAGCAGCGTCAGGAGATGGGGACAGAGACAGATTCCTGGTAGTTTCAGTGGGATCCCTGGCCCCAAGCGTGACCAAGGCCAGACCTACGCCACTGATTTTCTAGTTGAGGGAACAACCAGTGGGTTTTTGGGGTAGGTTGGCCCAAGAGAGGCTCCTACCTTTGCAACTAGGAGTCCTGGCTAGCTTTCCAGCAGGGACTAAGCAACAAGAACGTGAAAGGAAGGAGTCACTCAGACTTGGTAGGAGGGGACCGGCCGGCACCAGGCATCTGGGCGCCAGGAAGCCCCGGAGCCAGGTGCTCGGGAAAACCATCCCTGTGCTCCAGTGGATTTCCGGGAAGAAATAATCCTACGGTCCCAGCGCGGGTCCCCTGCCCGACCTGCTTCTGGGGAACTGGATAGAAGGCCCCGCGGGGCCCTCGCAGGACTTGGTCACTGCCCCCAGGGGATGGTGTTCTGGGGCAGAGATGAGGCTGGGCGGTCACATGGGCCGATGCCACGACAGCTCGGGAAACAGCAGACGACGCGAGAGTGATTTTCTCTCCTTTGGATTCGAAGAGCCCTGAGGACTTCTGCTCAGTGGCTTGGCAGAGGGATGCCCTATGGCCAAAGGGATGTGTGTTTGGAGCCGGAAGTTCAGGGGAAGGCAGCTCTTGCCCGGCCCTTGCTTGGACGTCGTGTGCCCTTCCACCTTCGGCTTTGCTCATAACGAGTCTGTGATGAAGCCGGCGTCAGGGCTCAGCCAGCCCACGGCAGAGTCTGTGCGAGCCCTTCCCGTGCAGGGGGCCCTCACTGTCCAGCTCCCAGGTGCACACTGACCAACTCCTGCCTCTCACGTGGTGGCGGCTACGGGGCCGCCTTGAGTGACTCCCTCGCTCACGAAGAAGTCCTGCTCATCACGGACTTCCCTCCTGACCTCGACTTTTGGGAAGCCCGTGCTCCCCTTGGAGACACTCAGAGACCCCAGTCTCTCCTTTGAAATTAACCGAAATTCTGATACTACCATAAAACCAATGAAAAGTGGGGCTGAGAGAGTCTTTGTCTTCAAGCTGTAGCTGACGTCCACGCAGATCCCACCGTGCAGTCCCGTTTCTGAATTATTCTATAATAATTAAAAAAAAACCCTAACATTTGAGTAAAAAAGCAGAAAAGATCTCTCTTGATTTTTGAGCATGGAGACTAATGGAAGCTGGCTCTCTCGGCTTGGAGGCCGCCGTCTGTCACTGACAGTTACTCTCTGAGTGACCCCCGGTGAGCCCCGTTACCTCTGGGGCCTCGGTTTTCCCATCTGCGAGATGGGAACAGTAATAGTCTGCCTCGTGCCGTTAAGTGTGTTAATGCATTTAAAGCTGTTACACTAGGTTGGCATGTAGGAAGTGAGAACTAAATCTTAGCAGTTGTTACTACTCCCAATTAGTAAAGATTTGAACACGCGCCTGGCACTTTAAATGCCAAAATTATGTGCGCCATCTCTGGAATAAAGCACATCCTGAATATAAATAGTCCCAGCCTAGGTCTGAAGCCATTTATAGCAATTCCTGTTTCCACTGTGGATTTCAGTTTTGCTGATACGGAGGGAAAATTTCAAGCCCTGTGCTGTATAAATTTAGTTAACATGTTACTGCTCGTGACCCTTCTGTCACATGACTTTTGTTTCTCATTAAGTCAGTGAATGAGATTTGCTAATAAGCCAAGAAAAATCTGATTAGGGTAGGGGCCTTTTCCTGGAGAATTAAGTCTCCCGTGGACCCACAGATGGTGGGGATTCAGGGCAAGGGACGCCCAGGGTGCCCCTCGTTGCTTGGACACACCGCACCTGCGCGTACTCGCTCTGCACTCGGCACGGACGCTGGTATAATTTTCGTAGATTTGTTTCCTGAGCATGAATATTAGTCGCCTCAAGGATCAAAACCAAAAATAGATGGAAAGGACAACGGAGTGGGCCTGGCACTGAACTACGTGGACTTAATACGACTTTGCAATTCATGCTCCGTGGGGCGATTTTATGAAAATAAGGAGAGATGTTTGGATTAACGCTAGGGTTTGCGTTTCCTCTCTGGTCACCCAAACGTTCTGCTTCCAAGGCACGAGCGAAGTTCGCTTGTCTCCATGAAGGGTGGACACATTGCCCACACCCGCCCCGGGGTGTCTGCGCACACACCCCTGCCTGCTGGGTCTGCCTTACCGCGGGGGTTTGCGGGGTTTGTGGGGTTTGTGGGGTTTGTGGGGCTTGTCTCTCCCCTGCCTCTGAGTTTCTGCTTCCTAGATGTGTTTTCTTTCCCCTTTCCTACTGCTTCGATGTTAGCAGCTATTACTGCCTAAATGTGCTTCCATTGATTCTTTAGGGGCCGCAAAACGGCGACTCCCTAGTCCATTGCTTCGTCTTCATTTCAGCTGGAGCCTGTTCACCCGTTTGGTCACCCTGTGCGGCGGCTCAGACAGAGGAGAGATTTCTATCCATTTGCCGGTACTTGAGGTGACAGATCGGTTCCCTATCAGTCTTACAAGGCGATCAAGTAGTTTTCTCTTAAATCATTAAGAAGGCGTCGATTTCAGACATAATTAATGAGTTTCCATGGGTTGTGGTTCATGGTTGTGGGGCGTGTGTGTTTCGGGGGTTGTTGATAAGCTCCCCGTCCCCCAGAGCCTTCCAGTTCCAGGCCAGGGCACAGCAGAAAGGAGCAGGGGAAAGGGATGTGGGCCACGGAGCCGGTGGACTGGGGGCACCCTTCGCTCCTCCGGAGCCTCTGGGTGGCTCATCCCCTTGTCCCCTCTCATCCCATCACCTCTAGAACACCCTGCGGGGGCACCCGTGCCTTCAGCCGGTCGCCCGAGGGGCCAGGCTCTGGAGACAGTTCTGTTCCATCTGAGGCACGTGGCCATCACAGAGCTCACTGGGACCAGACTGGGGTTTCGCTCCCAGTCCCTCGTTTTCCCCTCAACACTGCCTTCTCACGGGAAAGCCGAGCCCCTGTGGTGGGAGTGTCGCCCTGGACTTCACAGAAGTGGGTGGTGGGAGTCTGGCACAGGACGCTCTGACGCCATGGCGCCCAAGGGCAGGGGACACGACTCCCGTGGCCCCCCTCCTGGCTGCACTGTAGCACACACTGGGTCACTGGGGCCACCACTGTCATCCGAGGACGTAATGCATTTGACAGTCCTTCCCTTTTCCCTGGTTCTAACTGGGCACTCTCATCTGTTTATGGACAGGATGACCAAGTTGGTGAGAATTGTGTCTAGACTAAGAGTTCATAAGCACAGACGGTATGTCGGGTCTCCCTCTACTCTCAGAGGCGTTCTGGCTTCCTGAACTCCTGGACATTGGACACACTGGACGTCCCTGAGCACACAGGGACAACAGTGCGGTCCTTTGCGGAGGCAGGAACAGCACCTCCAGATCACGGTCCAGACAGCTGGAGACGTCTGTGTACAGTGGAAGAGAACTTCTCCTTTCCTCAGGGGAGACCCAGGCTGCAGGCTTCCAACAGTGGCGTCGGTGCCACGTGTGACTTCCTGGCTCAGGTGGCCCAGGTGCTCACTTGCCCGTGTCTGGCTGGACGGCAGCCCGCGGTGGGCCAGGCTGGCCAAGACAGAAGCATTTAACCTCTTGTTGCTACCGCCGGGGGCCTGTTGGGAAGGGGCTGCACAGAAGGGAAAGAACCTGTGTCCCCTCTTCCTTGCCCAGAGAGTTACGAAGAGGACAACCACCTCCCTGAGGCTTCCTGGATCTCTGTCCCAGCTTGTGCTCATGCATGTGGGCGGTGGGCTGAGGACTGGGGGGGTCCTGCGCATAGCACAGTAGCCACGAAGCCAGCCCCAGAGTCTAACATTCAGACGAAGCCTCAGCTTTCCCTTCTGTTAATTGGGAATAAGACCCATCCCCCAACGTTACTGTTTGACATGCAGGAACCTCTAGGGGTGTTCAACAGAAAACCCGGTGTATAGTAAGTGCTCCATAAATACGCATTTTTCGTCCTCGTCATCGCTGAGATACAAAGGTTGGCCACCCTTAGAGAGGTGATTCATGCAATTGTTTCATTACCTTTCTCCCCTACCGAGTGGTTAGTTCCGTGGGGCCATAAACTGTGTCTGTTTCCATGAAGAAGACAGACCCCCTTTCCCACCATGGTCGGCCGAATAACACTCCCAAGACACCCACGTCCCAGTGCGACTTGATGAGGCAAAAAGGACTTTGCCAATGAGATTGAACTTGGGGTCTTGAGATGGGTGTGTGTGTGACCCTGGGTAATCCAGAGGCCCATGTATGAACCATCCCAGTAAAGGATGTTGACCACGGGGGGCACAGTTATACATAACTGGGGGGTTTAACCCAGTCTGGGGTTCAGGCCAGGAAGCCCTGAGAGATTTGGGTCTGGGGGAGGCCTGCAGGGTGCTGGGCTCCACCCCTGAGACAAGAGAAGGAGGGACAGAGTGTATAAGTTGGTTTACTTCTTGGCTGGACCGGGTGGCATTGGCACAGATGGGACAAGGCAGCTCAGAAAGGTCACTCTTGGCATAGATAGGACCTTCCCCAAAGCCCAGCCCTGGCTTCTGGCCCTGAGAGCGATGGGAAGGATACACAGAGGTTTGTGCACACCCCATTTCTGGCCTACCAGGACCCAGAAATACTGGGGTGTTGCCTCCGCATGCCGTCACCTTCAAACCTAACCCTGCCCAGGGTCCTCGCCATGACGCTGAGCTCCCTAGCGAGCCCAGGAGAGGAAGTGGCCCTAGCCGCTCCAGTCCCACGAGACGTTTGTCCATGAGTGCTTTCCTGCCTGTCCCCGAAATCCTCTGGCTCACGTTTAATGCCAGTTCTAACTCAGTTTTCATTAAAACGTCAAATCCTAATTTTTTGTAGAGCAACTTCCAAGTGTGCAGCCACAGTGCAGTTAGGGCCTCCCCCACCCCACACAGAGCCTGGCAGCTGGGACTCACACCGACTTGGGACATTCAATACACTTTGTTCTGCTCCGTACAGGCAACCCAGTCAGAAAATCCTGATTTATGGCATTGTGCGGGCTTCCTGTTCCTTTCAACCCCAAGCGTCTCAAGCCGCGCCCGTGTTCCCAGGGCTGCCACAGCCTCCCGCTCGCACGTCGCCAGCAACAGAGTAATGGACTTTCCAAGGCTTCCAATTGTCCCAGACTTCATCCGCCGCTTTCGAAAACTGGTGGCTAAATTCTCGTAACATGAAGTAGACCATTTTAAACCCAACAGTCCAGCGGCAAGCCTCGTGGGTTCGGCGAAACCACCACTGTAACGGCAGGACTTACGCATCGCCCCGGAAGGAGACCCCATGCCCACAGCCAGTCACTGCCACCCCGGCCTCCTCCCAGCCCTTGGCGGCCACTCACCTGCTTTCTGACCGTAGGTTTGCTTCTTCCAGAATGGCCTTTTGAGACGGGCTTCTTTCACTTGGCTCGTATTCGAGCGGAAGGGCTCCGGAGCCCCACAGATATGGGTCCAGTCCTGGCTCTGCCATTTCCTGTGTCGGGCAGCTTCAAGCACAACTCTCCAGCGCTCTGACCCTCAGTGTCATCATCTGGAAAGGGACGAAAACCACCACGGCAGTTAGCCAGTGCTCACCGAGTGTTGCCCCGCTGAGCACTCGCTGTTTCACGGCGATGACGTCCCACCACCAGCTCAACGTGACGGGTGCTGAGGAACAGAGAGGTTCGGACATCTGTCCTGGGCCACAGCCCTTGGTAAACGGTAAACCTGGGCCCCCAGCCAGGCCTTCTGCTGAGCCCTTGGGCCCCTACCTGAGGCTCCCGGCCCCGCCATGACTGTCTTAATTCGATGTGATTATTCCTTGCAAAACTCCCACTGGTAGGTGGACAGACCCAGGTAATGAGGCTGCTCGTCACCCACCCCAGCCACAGAAACGCTTCTCCCTCAGTGAGTCCCGCCCCTCGTCCAGGCCTGGCTGCTTCTCTCCGCATGGAGTATTTCCTGCGCGTCTCCCAGGGGTGCCGCTGTAAGCATTCCCCTCCCCCGCTCCGTGCCCTCGGCACATCTGAAGCTTCGAGCACGGCCCGACCCAGGGAGCGCCTGTTGCCGGCTTGCTGCCTGAGTGAGCGCCTTAAGTCTGATGAGCCAGCTGCCTGTGCGTCCCCACGTGGCAGTCACTGCTGGTCCCCCAGGAGCTAAGAAGAACCCTCGTCTCCCTGGGCCTCGGAGAGCTGAGACCTCCCTGGAGACGCAGGCCTGGAATCCCGCAGTGGAAGCAGGTGACGGCTGGGGCCTGGGGAAGCACTCCTAAGCCTCCAAGGAACATACCCTGTGTTTACGCAGGGTCCTGTGTCCAGCTCAGAGGCCCTGCAGGCACGGCTGAGGAGGCTGAGGCTCGGACGGCCGGCATGCACGTCCCCCAGGCTGCCACAGCCTGCATGTGGAGCCGGGAGTGCGTGGGGGTCCCCGAGTCTGCTGGGACGGGTGGCCCCGTGTGACGTGCGTGGTCTGGCCAGACCAGGTCCCCATGCGCTGGGGTCCCTGCCCGGGGTGCCTCCGACCTGCATTTGAGGGCAGCACTGAGGGATGGGGTGGCTCTTCCCAGGCCCAGTGTCCACCCCGTCCCAGGTCTGTGAGCTCCTGTGGTCACTCGAGCCACCGAGGGACGTGGCCACCGGCTCCAGGACACCGCTGCTCTTGCTGGCTGCCTCCCCCTTGCTCCCTGTCCTCCTCCCGCCCGCCTCTCTGAACTACTCCCTTCAGGACATGACTTCCAATTCCCGACAGAGATGAAGGGTCAGGATTCGGGAACAACATGTCAGAATTTCTGGGAATTCGCCGAGTTCCTGAGCTGTGAATTACTCTGCATTTTCCCCATCACTTGATGTGATTTAAGTACGAATGAGAGACCCGGAGAGTAAATCCTGCCACAGGCTAATGCGAAAACGTTCAGAAGTTTGTTTTCTCTTTTAAATTAACATAAAATGATAAATGCATGGTTTATCGTTATTTGGAATCAGTATATTTTGACATTATGTGATTCAGTAATTGGTAACATTTCACATTAATTTGTACCTGATTCATATGTTCCATAATAGAAAATAGTAAAAGAAACAGATGAACACAAAATAAATGTCAAATAGAAATCATTTAAAAAGCTGAAGTACCACAAATGTTTAGTAATTAAAACCTATCAGTCTTGACAATGGCCTTTTAAGTCACACAGTTCATTTCTGGCCCACCCTGGAGGTTTTGGTGCTCCCCTAACAAACGATGGATGGAGACGAGTGTATTTCGCATCGACGTTGCCTGGATGGCGGAGCACCTCCCGCAGCCTGGGCGCTGGGCGCGCCTGGTTTCCTGCAAGTTCAGTCCCTTGTTAGTTGTGAAAAGCTTTTGTCTCCTGGCCTGTGTGAGGTGTCGCCATCAAAACTGGCTTTCGGCAAATTTACACCGAAGACTGGTTTCTGATTTACTCAGACTATCGTACAATTCCTCCGTTGACGTTTTATGTACAAGGATCGGCGCCTGAGCGTAATGTTCCTGCCCCAGAAGTAACGCCGCGTTTAGATCTCCTAGAAATGTTAGCAGCACAGGTTTGCGACGAAACTGCCGACTTAGGGATTTCTTTGCTTCCATGAGTTACTTTTTGGAAGACACTCACAGAATGTGCTGTGTGTGCAGACGTAGTGGAGACTTAGTTTATCTGCGAGCATGACTGGTCTCTGGATGTCCGTCGGCAGACGAATGGATGAAGAAGGCGGGTGTATATGTACGGTGGAATATGATGCAGCCATCACAAAAGCCAGAAATCTTGCCATTTGCCATGACGTGGATGGAACGCAAGGGTATTACGCTGAGCAAAATAAGTCAGAGAAAGACAACGATCATGAGATCTCCCTGATACAAGGAGTCTGAGAAAGAGACAGGGTCACAGGGGAAGGGAGGGAAAATGAAACAAGAGGAAACCGGAGAGGGAGACCAACCATGAGACACTCTTGGTCCCAGGACACAAACTGAGGGCTGCTGGAGGGGAGGGCGTGGGAGGGATGGGGGAGGGACTTTGGGGAGCGTGTGTTTTATGGGGAGCACTGTGAGTGGTGAATCACAGACCTGTACCCCTGAAACAAATAATAACTTATTAAAAAAAGAAGAAGGAGGAGGAGGACGACTGGGTCTGAGTAGCAGACCACGTGCACACAGTTGGGACACGGCCACAGCTCCAGGCCAGACTGGCTGGTGGGTGCCCTTCTGTCCTCGGAGCTCCGGTTCTGTCTCTGAGATGTGACTTTACCCCCACGGCTCCCTCCTGCTGTGTGCCGTCATCTCAGCCCTGGGCTACAAGAGCCTCCTAACTGCCTGCCCTCCACCTCACCTCCCACCCCTGCTCCCCACCCCCACCGCAGCCTGCAGGGTCAGGGTCTCGCATTTGAGAGGTAGGAACAGTGACTAGGTAGGTCCGGGTGACCAGTCCCTTCGTCAAGGGCGGAGCTTTCCCTCCTTCCCTCCCTCCTTTTTACCTCCCACCCCCTCCCTCCCTCCCTTGCCTTTCTCCTCCTTTATAAAGCACTAGATCATATTTTTGAGAGAAGCTTCAGGGTTGCAGAAGTGTCCCTGACGCTGTGCATCCCTGCCGTGAATTCGCGACCAGCTTCTATTGATATGCTAGTGCCTGTCACCCGTCGGGCTCCCTCTTGCTGTAGTACGATGTGTGGGTTTGGACACACGCACTCGCAGCGTCACACAGAATAGTTTCACTGCCCTAAAGGTCCGCTGTGGGTAGAGCTCCTCAAGCAATGCCCTTCTGTCTGGAAGTGCCTAGCACAGCGCCTGGCCCATGCCAAACCCTCCACGACGCCCTGCTGTCACCTCCTGACATGCGGGCCCTCTTCCCAGGTTTGGGACCTACCAGGGACCCATCCGTCCATGCGGCCTTGCCCCCCAGGGCAAGCCTTGTCGGCCGAGAAGGGCCTTGCCAAACACGACCATTGGGCTGGTTCCTGAATAGCGCGGATGCCACCCGGGAGCAGCTCCCCTGACTTCACATGTGAAAGGGCCATTTGTGTGGGTTGTTGACTTTGGGTGGCCATGAACACGTGACGGGGCCTGACATCAGAGCTCAGAGGCTGGGCAGCGCAGCCGGAGACCCGCAGGGGACCGTGGAGAGCGCGGGAAGCCAGAAGTGACAGCGGGGGTCATTGAACCAAGCCGCGTGAAGAATGATGAGCCGTGGTTGGCTCTTGGTGGCTGCTTGTCCACTGCGTGTCCAGAAGGTGGTTAGAACCTGGGTGGTCCTGGCGTCCGGCATTCTTTCCAAAGGAAGTAGCCCAGAAGGGGGTGTTGGTGTCTGCAATGAGGTCGTTGTTGTTTTCGGTTCAAACAGAGGCAAAACCATCTGTGGTTCTGCGGGTGGGGGGCATTTGCTGCCTAACAAGTTCCCCAGACTTAGTGGGTGTGAATAGTGATTTGGGTCTCTCGTGACCGTGGGCTGCCTGGTGGTGGTGTGGCTGGCAGCTCCGTGGTATTTCTCTGTGCGGGTTGGCTGGTCCCCGCTCACGTTCTCCTATCTCAGTGCTGCTCCCGGGGCTCAGCCTCATTCTCTGGGTCACTTCTGCCTCCTAGAGCACGGCCACCCCCCAGACTGCAAGTCCTTATCGAGCCTTCGCTTCTGTCACATTGGCTGACGTCTCCCTGACTGCAGCCAGTCACGTGACTGAGCCCAGCGTCAGCTTGGGAGGGGACGGTCCAGGCTCTGAGTGCTGTGGGCCAGTGAGATGACCCTCTGCTGCACATGTCCCCAGGACATGCCCAGAGGCCGGGCCTCTCACTTTCCTGCACGCAATGGATGCTGAGGCTTCAAGCTGAGGTCTGTGTGGGGTCTCTCTCACTGGAGCCCCTCTGGCGGCCAGGAAGAAAGAGGAGGAGCTTGGACTCTCTCCTCAGGGAAGGCGCAGCCCCAGGCCTGCCGGCCGTGTGATGCTGGTGACGGCTCTCACCCTGTCGCCTTGTCAACTATGGCTTTCACCAGGTTTTGTGGTTGTTGCTGGGCCCTCTTCCCAGTATGGTTACCGCCCCTCAGCCTGTTTCTCACCCTCCACCAGGAGCCACTGAATTCAGTGGCCTTCACATATTACTTTGTTGAAGCTTCCTGGCCACCCTGCCTCACCTGCTGGGGAGAAAAGGGCCTGGGGCAGAGCATGAGCTGGTGTCAGGGCCCCGCCAAGCCACGTCTGTGGTTTGTGACCACAGTCTGGTGGCAGCCCACGGCCGTTCGAGGCTCTTTGGATGGCAAGGTTGTGGCCGGTGGTCTCTGGGCTGCAGCGCTCACGGGAGTTCCTCCCCTCCCAGGTCCAGAATCCTGAGTCAAGGAGAGAGTTGTGGTACCCACCCCCCCAGCCAGTTCCAGTAACCATGGCAACCCCTCCCTCCCCTCTGTTTATTAGGCCCTCTTCTGGGGTCACCAACACTGCGAAGGGACACAGAGGAAATATTTTAGGCTCCGTGAACCACAGACATGTGGTACCACGTTCTTGTTTTTACTTCTTACATTTTTAAAAATGCAAAAGGCATTGTTAGCTCCCCCAGCTGCTCAGAATCAAGTTGTCATGGGCCACCGTGTGCCTTCACCTGCCCTCCAGTGCTGCCGTGGCCTGGCCCATGTGCTTCCTGCCAGCCCAGGCAAGCCACGATGAGGGACCCATTGCAGCCCAGAGCGGCCCAGCAGACCAGAGCTATCCCCAGCACCGTGTGCGAAGACGGACCCTCCCTGGGTTTACACAGTGTCTGATGCGTCCGAGGGTCTGACCGATGGCACGTGGGTGCCGGAAGGTGGCCTCCAGAAGCCGCATGGCGCCCCCAGAAGGGGGTAGACGGTGAGGAGGAGGAGGCAGGCCACGTCGAGTGTGGCCCAGCAGTGGGGCTGTGGTCGCCGTGACCCCAGAGGGGGGCTGCTGCTGGAGCTCCTCTTAGCCCTGGAGGTGAGGTTTGCGGACACAGACAGAGCAGCGATTTCATGGAAGCTGGTGCCTCGAGGCTCCGTGAACCTCTCACAGGTCGTGACGCTGCAGGAAGAGGCTCCCTTCCCCCTCCCCAGGGGCCACCTCGGGTCCCCAAGCGCAGGCTTTTGTAGGCAGTGGCGGCTCCTGGAGGGCGTGGCCTCCCCTCGGTGCCAGGGACACCCGCGGGTCATCCCAGACGCGCTCGGTAGAGGAGGTGTTTGTAGTGCTTGCGGATGGTGTTGTGTCACTCCCGGGGACCAGAGCCCCCATCGCACTGGGACCAGCTCACGGGGCGCCTCCGTCTTGTTCCAGCTCCTCCTGTGCCGCGGACCGCCCTGGGCTGTGTCCACTGACCGCTTTACCCATGGGCCGGGGGTGGAAGGTTCCTTCTTCCCACACTGTCAGACCACTGCTCCGTGCGGCGCTCCGGCCGTGTGGCCGCCGCCCCCCCAGACGGGCTGACTCTGCCGGCCCAGCCTCGGTCGCGCTGTGGGCCCCTTCACCGACGTGCCAAGTGTCCGCTGGTGCGTGTCGTCGCGGGCTCCCACGTCCGTGCAGGCAAGGGCCCGCCTCGCCTCCACCTCGAGGTCTCCGGCCTGTCCCGCGTCTGGGCTGCGTGAGCTTCTTCTGCCCTGTCAGAGGCGCGTCCGCCACGCATGGTGCTGGGACGGGCTGTGCGTCCCCTGACGGCCGACATTCCGACAAGCACAGGGAGGTGATCGATGCATCTAAGGGCTTCTTGCCGTCTGAGGGCGAAGACGTTGGCAAGAGAGTAAAGTCCTTGCGGAGAGGGAAGCGCCCAAGGTGACGTCAGGAAGACCTCGCGCGTCGTTCGAGAAGCACCGCTCGCTGTCCTGTGGCTGCTTCTACCAGAGCCGTCTCCGGGGCGCGAGCTCGCAGCTGTCCCACTGCCGGGGGACGCCGTGTGGGGGTCGAACAGGAGCACGGAGCCTGGGATTCACCTGTGTCCACCGTTCACCGCCCGTGTCACGTGGGGCCATCGCGTCACCTCCCTGAGCCTCCGTGTCCTCACCTGTGGAATGGGGATCCACACAGCACCTGCCCAGTGTGGTGTCTGGGAGCTTCCCACCGGGCTCCACGTGCGGGGGGCTGGTCGCCCTCTTCTTTTTCACCCCGTGCTCCCCGTGCAGTGGGCGGGACAAGCACGTGGCGGCAAGTGGTGACTCGGCGCACGTTGTGGCCCTCGTTACCGTTGTCACCACGTGTTCCTTCACCGAGGGCCTCAGAGCGGTCCCAGCCGTGTGACGCTCAGCTGGTGCTGGAGGGCGGGGGGCCGGCACACAGCAGCCCAGTGGGGACGCCCCTCCCCCGCTGTTGTAAATAAAGCTTCATCGGGACCTGGCTGTGCCCATTCCTGTGCAGCCGCTGTGGTCGTGTCTGCGCGGTGGGGGCCGAGTGACGTAGGTAGGGACCAGGGCACGCCGTCTGAAAGGTTTGCTTTCTGGCCCTTTTAAGAAAGTTTGCTGGCCCGGATCTGGGGTCTCCCGCCGGGAAGGGACGCTGGGATGGGGCATTTTTGGACGCCGTCCTACTGAGAACAGCATTTAGCCCTGAAGCCCTGGTGGGGAGGTAAAGAGGACGAGAGCCCCAGGGCTGCAGGGGGGCCGGTGCTCCTCCCCACGCCCCTCCAGGGCCCTCCCCTCCCTCACGCCTGAAGCCAAAGTCCTCCAGGGCCCTGGAGAGTCTGGGAGATGGGCGCCCACCCGACCCGTGACCTTCCCCGTTGTGCTCTGTGCTGGCCCTGCCTTGTCCTCCCACTTCCCACGGTCAGACGGGCCGGGTAGTTACAGAATCGGTTATTGATTATTATATTTTGAATTTCTGTCCCGCAGCTGGAATAGAAATGCCACAGGGCAGGAATTTTTACTACTGTGTCCTCAAGCCAAGCACAGGGCCGGACACACAGGAGGTGCCGGGTGACGATTTGTGGAGTGAGGGAATGCTCGTTCAGCCTCTCTCTGGGCTTCCCGCCCCCAGCAAACAAGCTGGAGAGCCGCCTCCATCTCCCAGCTGCTGAGGAGGTGCTAGAGAGCGAGTCTGGCTGGCTGGTAAACTGAGGCAGGGGACAGGAGCAGCGGGGGAGGGATGCTGACGTCATGATCAGCCATTCCGGCCTCCCCGCTGGCTGCTCCAGAGCCACGGTGGCCTCGGTTTACCAGCCTGCGTCCTTCCCTCCACCGCGCGCGGCCCTCCCTGACCTGGCCTGCCGAGGGGCCTGGAGCCTGAGCTCGCTGCCTCCACTCTGGATCGTCCTTGCTCTCTCCCTCCTGCGAGCCTTCGACTCTGGGCCCTTCCCACTGAGCAGAATGCTGCTCCGGGCCCTCTGGGGAGGTCAGACTCTCCCCCAGCTTGCCCATTCACAGACCTCCGTCTCGGCCGAGCCACCCACAGCAGTCCCGACACACAGGAGCTCGGGACTGCCATGGGTGTAAGAAGCACAGGCCACGGCTACCTTTTCTCCAGAGGGGAGGCAGGGAGAGGAAGCCTGCCATGGGGAAACAAGAGCCAACACCGTTTCCAAAAAGAATCGTGGCTACGTCTGCTTCAGATGCTTCCCTGGGGAGGGGCCTGGAGCGGGCTGGGCAGGGGGCTGGGGACGCGGCTGTGTGCTGGGTCGGGTGAGCATGGCGGGCGTGGGTGCCGTGGGGAGATGGCGGGGCTGAGGCCTGTCATAGGGCATGTGGACAGCAGAGTGGGGTGGGAGCTGAGAAGCCCAGGCCCAGGCGTCAGCGCATGGTGGGGAACCGAGGCCTCCCAGTCTCTCTGGTGGCAGTACCGTTTCCCTGGAGACGCCACCAGCGGCTCAGTCAGGCTACTAACAGCTGCAGAAACACCTGGAACGGGTAATGGCTCAAGGGTCCGGGTGAGGGTTGTGGGGCGCAGAAGTGTGACAGGAGGAAAGCTCGGATGGGAGTAAGGAGCCCCGAGTCCAGATTCTGGCGTGGCCCTGGAGTGTGCCAGCCATTTCCCTGCAGAGCAACTATGGCTCAGAGAGGGTGACTGTCTCGTGTGACGTCACAGTGTATATGGCGGCCGAGGACAAACGGACTCAGAGGCACTTTGGGGTTAAATGACAGTCCTGGGAACGAGCACATCAAAAGAGCCCCTGCCCTGGGGGTGTCTGCACCCGGCAGCTCTGGCACCTCTCCGGGTGGAGGGAGAGCCTGCCTTCCTCACCTCTCGCTGACTCCGCAGCGTCCCCACCGGGTGACTTGCAGAAGCAACTGCGCAGACGTGTGTTTACAGACTGCGACGCCAACCACTTCCAGGGCACGAGTCCGCGCTCTCAGTAATGCTGCTAACGCGAGCGCCGTAGCCATCACCACGAGTGAGTTTTAGAGCATTTAGGTATTTTTGCAGCTTCATGAAATCTTTTGAATCTGCTTGTCAATTTCTGTTTAAAAAAAAAAAAAAAAGGACCTGCTAGAATTTTTATAGGAATCGCACGGAACCGATCGATCCCTTTGGGAGAACCGCTGATTCGGTAACAGTGAGTCGTCCTGTCCGCGCACGTAGACCGTGCTTCCGTTTGGTCCACTCTGCCTCCCTTTCTCTCTGCAGAGGTCAGGGATCTCTCCTGAGTCTTGCGCTTTTTGCTAAATTTAGTCCCAAGTGTTTTATTCTTGTGACACTGTCGTCAACGGGATTGATTCTTTGTTTCGTGTTCGGATGGTCCCTGGCTGGGGTGTATGACCGTGACCGGCTTTGGGTTTGATCTCGCGTCCTGGGACCTCACGTGTTAGTTCTCACAGTTGTGTGTGTGCGTGTTCCTTAGGATCCCGTCTGTGGGAAGAGTTTGCTTTCCTTCCTTCCTTCTCTCCACGACGATGCCTTTACCTTCTCTTGCTTGGTGGCGTGTCTCTGGGCTTTTGCAGTTAGAGCTGCGATGGGTGCGACGGGGGTGACCACGGGAAACTGGCTTCTCCCCTCCTCCAGCCCGAGCGGCACAGCTTCCAGCCACCCCTGCTCCCTCCCCTGGAGCCTGGCTGTTAGGGCTGGGGGTGTCCCGCTGCCAGACTGCTCGGGCTGTGTCCTGGCTTCCTCACGTACTCGCTGTGTGGCTTCGGGAAGGGGACTAATCTCTCTGTGTTTTCAGAGAGGTGGTGGCCACGCCGTCCACACACTGCATCAGCGCCTGACACAGTCACCCCCTGTGTGTGGGCTCTGGGTTCCAAAGGGAGTGAAGCATGGCAAGAACCTTGTCATTTAGAACCTTCTTTTCCTATGACACTTTGTCCGCAGAGCCACTGGAGCCCGAGAGGTGCGGGTCTATGCCAGGCCCCGGCAGTGGGCGCCTCCCATCGCGGTCGGCCAGCCTGCCCCGGTGGCTGCAGTGGCCCACTCTGCCCCAAGGACTTGTCATTGTGGATTTTACTCTCGTTCTTCCTGTCCAGCGCCCCTGCCTGCCCCCGTGTGAGACGCACTAAATGTCGGGCAATGCATGGACACGATGAAATCACAGCCGTCTGGGTGGCTTTCCGCCCAACGGGCTCATCGTCTGCCATGGAAGCCATCACCCCACCCCCGCCCCATCGCGTGTGGGCTCTCGTCTCCTGGGTTATCGCTCCGAGCTGCATCACCAGGCTGGCCTTCTGTGTTCCCCTGCCCTCAGCCATGCCCGGTCCTGACTCCCACTCGGGATCCGTGTGGCCTCACGCACCCATTTCATGCCTCCAAGCCTCAGTTTCCCCACCGTGTAGGCACAATGCTGAGTCCTGCCTTCAAGGTCATCCAGGAGCAACGCGCAGAGAGTGGGTACAGCAGTCAGGAGCCCTCTTCTCACGCGTCGCTGGGATCTGCGTGTGCCCTAGGGTCCGGCGAGTGTGTATGATTACCTTTAGACCTGGGCCTCCCTGGAGCTGCTGTTACAACTGGAGGCCTGGGGAGCCCGCTGGGGATGAAGATCTGTGAGGCAGGACGTGAGGGGTGGGCGGCTCTGTGGGTTTTGGGGGAGGGCCTTTAGGGGAGGGGAGTGCATGAGAGGAAGGAAGGCGAGGAGGGTGGTGTGGTTCAGTCTAGTGAGTGAGCTGGAGGGAGTGGTAGGAGATGAGGCCGGCGAGGTGAGAGGAGATAGACCTTTTAGGATGAGTCCTCACCTGGACTCCCAGCTGACCGTCAGGAGTCTGGCTGGAGGTCTTCTTGCAGGAGGAGCCACCATGGCCCTGCGTGAGGGAGGAGGAGGGGCAGGGGGCTGCGAGGTGGGAGAGACTTCTGGGAGGTTCGGCTTGAGCAGAGGCCTGGCGGTGAGCCAGGGGCCGACTCTGTGGAGGGCACTCGGGATTTCCATGGCGTCTGGAGAGGCAGACAAGTCCGGGTCCCACGCATCCCCTTGTGTGCGGGCAGGGAAGGGGGTTCAGCACAAGAGCAGTGATAGGCCGGGGCCTCCCAACTCAGCTCGTGCACCAGGTAGAAGCCAGCTTTTGGGGGTCACCATGTGTCCCCTGCCATCAAAGTTCCCAGAGGCAGGGGACAAGCGAGAAGGCGTGGAAGGAAGGCCAGATGCCCGGCATCCAGGGCCTGTGCATCCGCGCTGGTGGTTTCTGTCCTTGACTCCTGTCTGCCCAGCCTGGGACAATCATGGCGTCAGCCACTATGAGTGTGAGTGTGTGTGCACGTGCCTGTGTGCGTGTGGGCATAAATGTGAGAGGATGGTGTGGGAGTGTGCATGTGTGTACACACACACGTGTGTGACCGTGAGTGTGTGCACGTGCTGAGAGTGTGTGCGTGTGGGCACGACAGTGAGAGGATGGTGTGGGCGTGTGTGTGTGCGGATGTGCGTGTGCATGTGAGTGCGGCAGGATGAGCGTGTGAGGGTGTGTGAGGATGCGAGTGTGAGGGTGTGCAGCTGCGTGTGTGCATGCGAGTGTGTGCACGTGCATGTGTGCGTGTGTTACTGAGCAGGAGAACCTCGGGATGTCCTGTGCAGCAGGCACCCCGGGTGGCTCACCCACGCCCCTCTGCGGCCACAGCGCCCTTCTTCGGACAGGCGGGAGCCCCCTGCCCACAACAGGGGTCTGTGTGGTGATGACGGCTAAGCAGAGCAAGGTGACGTGGAGGGAGTGAGGGAAAGAGCGGGAGGCGGAGGAGAGGGGACGGGCCTGCGGGCCAGCAGCCGGGAGACTCCTGCGGCCGTCCGTGGCGCTCCCGTGGAAGGGGCACAGCGCCAGGAGAGCGGAAGCACTGGTTGCCGTGGACCGTTTCTGGCGCTTTCCGAGACCCGCTGGTGAGGGGACGGAAGCCGGAGGCCGGCTGGAACCCGAGCCGGCCCAGCTGCTCCCAGTGGCCTTCAGGCGCACAGGCCCCTGGTACGGGGCGAGGCCTGTGTCAGACGCTCCCCAACCACGCCGGGGCCTGGCAGGCCTGGGCGGGGACACTGGGGGAGCCGGGAAGGAGCTGCTGACCAAATGTCACTTGTGGAGGGGGTGGGGCTGGAGGAGAGGGGCCCCTGCGCTGTCTGCGGCGCGAGGGGCCTCTGAGCAAGGGCAGACGACAGGTGGGTCTCTGTGAGGCCGAAGGACGCCCCTGGCTGCCCTCCCGTCCAGGCCAGCTCCGTCCGACGCAGACTCCAGCCACCCACGGCTGCTTCTCTCCTGGGAGATGCAGCGTCCGGGCCCCAGCCCCCTGCTGACCTCACTAGGACCCCTAAACCTTGCTGTCCTGGCTTGAGCTGGGTCCCTGAGCCCAGCAGCTGGGCCAAAACACGCACCCAAAGAAGGCAGGCCCAGGGCATGGGCGGAATTGAAGAGGACAAGAGTGTCCCAGGCCCTCCTCCCTGTAGGGTCTGAGGCTGCGCTCCCTCCAGGCAGGACGGAAGAGTGAGGGGAGGAGACCCAGGCCGATGGCGCTGGTGCTCAGGGGAGTGCGTCGCGGGACCGCTTCCAGCATCTGTGCCTCTCTGGCCTGACGTTTCCCTCACCGTGCTGGGGCCTTCTCGCCTGATGCCTTCTCCCAGCAGCAGGGGCCACTGTGCTGGGCCCAGCGCAGCCGCAGGAGGATGGGGACTCCCACCTGGACTGGCCTCACCGGAGCCCCCCCCGCTCCCTAGTGCCCAGGAGGAGACGTCCTCAGAAGTAGGCTTTCCTCAGGTGCGTGGGAAGAGTCAGGGCCCCAAGACGTCCCCAGACGAAGCCTGGCACCTGTGAATACGTCACCTTGACGAAGGACAGGAGTGACGGTTGCAGATAAGCGTAGGTACGGCGAGTTCTGGGTTATCTGGATGGCCCCGTGTGATGACAGAGGGAGCCTGCCTGACAGCGATGCCACCAGCCCCCGCCGGCTCGGAAGATGGGGGCGAGGGCATGTGCCAAGCCCTTCGGCGCCTCCAGAAGTGGAAGAGCGAGGACTGGGCTCTTCTCCACAGCCTCCGCGGCCGCCACGTTGGGCTTCTCCCTGCAGAATGAGGAGGTACCCAGCCGTGCGGTCGGAGTGACGCATTTGGGGCGAGTTGTTCCAGCAGCAATGGGAAACCCACCAGAAGGAGCGAGGCCCAGCCACCCGTGGTGGGAAGGGCTCCATCCAACAGCTCCCGGTTGGCTCTTTTCTCGGCGTCCCCTCCCGTGCCAGCCACCCCGCAGCTAACAGCCCCACCCCTAACGCTCGTCCCAGAGCCGCTTCCGGGGTGGACCCCGACGCCTTCACCCGGCTGCTGCTGGCTGCGGGGACCGTGGTCACCGGCAAGAATGCGGTCGCCGTTCTAAGTCACCTACTCCGTCCGGGAGGAAATGTGGGGAAACCAGTCACGTCGCCGGCCCGGCAGAGGAGAGCTTCACCACTGCAGCCCGAGCTGCCTCTTGCTCTGCCTCTGACCCTGGGGGTCGCTCAGCTCTCAGCAGCACTGGTGTTACAGGCGAGGAACTGGAGGTGCGGAGAAACGAGGGCCCTCGGGTGCAGGGCCCCCGGCCGGGACGTGGCAGAGTGGGCCGGGAGCCAGGGCTCGGGCTCTGCGGCGCTGTCCGTGCTCACACCTCCCCTGGTGGTCCTAGCGGAGGGGGCGGGGGAGGGTCTGAGTGGCGTCGGCTGCTGCTTAATGAAGGGCGCGTTGTGTTTCCAGACTGTGGGATATTTGTTGTTTATTAGTTCAAAACTCCGGAATTTCATTTCTTTTCTCTCACAAACACTTTCATACTAAATTTGGTCATCGTGTGTGTAAACGTGTGTGTGTGTTTTAATGATGACCCTCCAAGTCGTGTGAGCTTAAGGTAGCACAAAATTTAGATTTGCACCTGAATCCCCTCCCCGACATAGTGAGGCTGCGTGGGGCAGGACGTCTGCTGCAACAGCACAGGAGTGACGAAAACCCAGCAGCACCCGGCGACCCAGCGGTGACAACAGCAGAGAAAAACAGCACAGGAGTGACAGTAACGACACAACAAGCCCAACAACACAGCCACGGCAGCACCATGGCACCCACAGCACGTTGTCATTGTCACTGTCACTAACAACAGCTCCTGAGACGACTCCGGCTTGGCCCCGCGCCCCCGCCTCACAGGGCGGTCCTGGGCGGAGGGACCGAGTCCCCTGCTGGTAACGATTCCATCGGGCAGGCGCGCTGGTCCCATTCCCAGCCTCGGGGGTCCGTGATCGGGAGGAGACGCGTGCGCGCTGAGGTGTCCGTGGGACGACTGGAGACGTGCGGGCTGCATGGCGGTCACCGCGAGGGCCTCGCCTTCGCACTTGCTGTGGGGAGACCATCCGAGATCCACTCCGCAGCTCCCACGCCGCACCTGAGCTCACCCCAAGGTCCTCGTCTCGGGGCGGGAGATCTGACCCGTGACCACCGCCCCCCGCCCGCGCCCAGGGACCCCTTCTCCGGCCGGTGTCTGGACTTGGGCTTGTGCGGACTCTTGGTCCGACACGTCACCTAGCACGACGCCCGTGGGGCCGTCCCGTGTGCTGAGGCGTCTCCCTGCAACGGGACAGCGGAGGAGAGGCGTCTGCGCGCGGTTGGCGGCCCCTGTGACCGTCTCAGCCCCGACCCGAGGCGCCGTCCGCTCCGGCGGCAGGAGACGGAGCTCTGAGGGGCTGAATCTTACACTGGTTCCTGCCAAGTAACGGCCTCTGGGGGAAGTCACGGCCCTTCCCGTGCTCTTCTACCCAAACGCAGCGGAAGAAGAATGAAGACACGGAACTCAGAACCGGTGAGGGAATTCCAGCCGGCCGCGGGGCGCCGTGCCCAAGGCTGCATGTCCGCCGTCCGGCCTGCTGGCCGCTTTAGCGCCGGGAGGAAGGACAGGGTGGCCCGAGCCCTCCAGGCTGCGCCTTCCTGGCCACCTCCCTCGGGCAGCGGGCGGTCTGCCTGCAGCGGGGCGGGGGGCGGGGGACTGCCGAGGCCTGGGCGACCCTGGGCGAGGTGCTTCTATCCCGTTGGCGGGCAAGGGGAAGCACGCGCTGTGACGTCCCCGCAGATGGCGGCGGGGGCTGGGGACCAGCCGCGCTCTACCAGCTCCGTGGGGCTTTCGCAGCGCGCGTGGCCGGTGGGGGAGAGCGGAGGTGAGCCGGACACGTGTGGCCGCCCGGAGTGAGGGGCGGGGGCCCCCGGGAAACGGGCCGCAGGGCTCGGCCAGACCCAAGAGAGGGCTGGCCTTCACAGTCGGCCGGGCGCCACCAGCCGTGGGGACTCCGGGTGCCGCGCACGGGCCGTGCCGTCTCGAGGGGGGTCTTGCTCTTACGGCCGGGGCTGCTCCCGGGTCCCCCCGCCGACAGAGACCTGTTGAGCCCGAGTACGCCCTGGGAGCATTAGCACCAGGTTCTTGAGCTCACGCGCACAATCTGCACAAGCAGGCTGCGGCACGTCCTGTTGCTTTACGGGGGAGAAACTGAGGCCCAGAGATGCCAAGGCGTGTGCCCAAGCTACATGGCTGGCCGGTGGCGGGCTGAGGTTCTGACGCGAGCCCATTGCCTCCCACGCCGTGCGGGGGTCTCCCTTAGCCGGTGTCCCTCCATCAAGGAGGTGGGAGGTGCAGGGCGGGCAGCCGCCTTTCCCCCAAGGCCAGATCGCCGCTGGTGGGCGGTTGTCAACTTCATGCGCTCGGGAGAGGCCTGGCTACGCCTGACTAAAATCCATTTAAGAAAATTAACCCTGGGGCTCTCGCCCTGCCTGGAGCTGGCAGCCGCAGGAGCTGCGGAGCTCTTAAAAGGTGTGAGGGCCGATTAATGGAGTCCATATGCCCAGAGTTGAGAATCCGCTGTGCTGGGTGGGCTTATCGTCAAGCCTCTTAGGATAACAAAGCGTGGGACGGTTCAAAGGACCGGCTCTCCCTGACACGGGGCTCTCGAGGGATCTCGACGGCACCAACCCGCTGAACAAATATTGTGGTCTTGCCTCCTCTGCCTGGGGCCAGGCCTTTGTCTTCATGGTCTCTCCTCGTCCTTTTCCCTCTTGGACAGCGAGGCGGGTGTGTCGTGGGAACTGTCCCGTAAAGAACTGATTTATAACTCCATTTGGGAGTGAAGCGGTCTTTGATGGTCCATACCTGGGCTTGCGGGGGGGGGTGCGGGGCGCGGGGATGGGCAGGACGAGAGGGGCAGGAGGACAGCCTGCCCCTCGTCTACACCGCCTGCTGGGGAGACGGTCTGCAGCTGGACGTGAGGCTGAGATCCTGTGCCCCCACGGCTGCCGTGACGCTGCTGCCCGCCGCTTGTTCCATGACAGACACGTCAGCCCATCTTGTGCAAACGCCACAGGGTGGGACGTGCCTGTCCAGGCTGGCTGTCCGCGCGGCCCCAGAGATCAGACGGCTGTCCCTGTCTGCCACTGCTGCTGAGTTTCTCCTAGCCGTGGCCTGTGCTGGGTAGTTACTGTCTCCTGACCGTGCACGGGAGCCCAGGCCCTCTAAGCTCAGGAAAGGAGCACTTAGAGACTCCTGGCTCTAACCACAAACTAACTAGGACCGACAGAACACCCCAGGCATCAAGCTTTTCACTGGGATGGGGATAGTCACAACAGTTATCATAATGTTGTGTATTTGTGTTGGTTCCTGATAAAGGGTTCCATGTCCAACATTGTCCACTTCCTCCAGGAAGCCTTCTTGGAGTGGGCTGAACTGAGAGTCACCTTTTCTCTCCTGTTGCTTCTTCTCCCAGAACATATATATATTTTTTAAAGATTTTATTTATTTATTTGACAGACAGAGATCACAAGCAGGCAGAGAGGCAGGCAGAGAGAGAGGAGGAAGCAGGCTCCGTGCCGAGAAGAGAGCCTGATGTGGGGCTTGATCCCAGGACCCCGGGATCACGACCCAAGACGAAGGCAGAGGCTTTAACCCACTGAGCCACCCAGGTGCCCCTCCCAGAACATATTTTGGGTGGATGGGAAGTCACCTCATTCAGAAGACAGAGTGTACCTTTCTGAGCCTCAGTTTCCAAATGTGTAAAATCAAGGAAGTAATAAAAGGTATTTGTGGGGAAGCTTAGAGGAAACGATGAAGGGGACGGGGGTCTTGGCCAGTGGCTTTCATCATCAGCCACCTTTGCTGTCACTTCTCTGTGGAGCAATGTTTGCTTTTCAATGTTTTGTTCCCTGGGTCTGTTACAAAACCTTCCCCTGGGGCACCTGGGTGGCTCAGCGGGTTAAGCCTCTGCCTTCAGCTCAGGTCATGATCTCGGGGTCCTGGGATCGAGCCCCCCATCGGGCTCTCTGCTCCGCGGGGAGCCTGCTGCCTCCTCTCTCTGCCTGCCTCTCTGCCTACTTGTGATCTCTGTCTGTCAAATAAATAAATAAAATCTTAAAAAAAGAATTGTAAAACAAAACCTTCCCCTTCTGATTCTGGTAATACCTTCCTGGTCTTATCCCGGCTCCCACTAAGCTGCACTCTTTGGACTTTACTGGGGTGGTCGAGGGCATGGGAGTGAGGGAGGGGGGCAGGTGAAAGGTGTGTGATTGAGGTCACTGGGGGCGGAGGGAGGCTCAGACTTCCCAGGACTGTCTGACAACCTCACGAACACCTCCTAGAGCTGGGTCCGACCCGTGTCTCAAGTCGAGCCTCCCCTTCTGAGCACTGTGCCCCAAGGAGGGATTCGTGTCTGGTTCACTGATCTTTGCTTGGTGCTCTCCAGGCTGCCAGGCTCTGCTGAGCTGCGCTGCGGTAACACACAGCTCCCGACCTCAGTGAGGCGGCAGGTGGCGAGCTCCGGCTTGTGCCGCTCCCCTGGGGGTCCCGGTGAGCTTCTGGGGGCAGCTGCCCTCCATGCAGTGGTCCAGTGACTGGGCCATTCCATCCTGCTGCCCCATCGTCTCGACATGAGGCTTTCACGTTAGCACGTGGGGGCCTCACCTCTCCTTACCCACCTAGCCTGGGACTTACCCGTGTCACTTTGGCTCCCAGGCTGAAGAAACAGGCACATACCATGCTCCCTGGTGGCAGGAGGGCAGAGAAGTGTGGTCTTCTTGTGTCTGAGACAAAGAGAAGCTTGATTGTGCCACTGACCGTGTCTAGCACACCGTTTCATCTCACTCGCCTACAAGACGCTCTGGTGACGGGCTCCGTGTCCTCTGCTAGAAGGAGCCCCACACGCGTCTGTGTGATGGTGGACAGAGGCAGGGTGACCCCGCCTGCCTGGCCCTGGAATTCCGGCCCTCACAGCTGGGACCACTTACAGGGCATCTGCATACACGCCAAACTGGCAGAGCTCTTGGAAGGTCGATGTGGTTCTAATCTAGAACCGGACTGGGTTCCAGGACGGGCTCCCCAGAAAGGTGTTTCTTTGCCCAGACGACAAGGGAAGTCAGCAAGCCTGTCTATTTCGTGGAGAGTCACAGAACACGTAAACACAGTCAGGGCTCTGAAGAACCTGCCGTTAAAACAAATAAACACAAACTCTGTCCCAGTGTCCTTAGCCCAGCGTCTGCCAAACCTCTGCCTACCTTACGGGCTAGCAGGTTAACTGCAGAGAGTTTTACAATCGGCACGGGGCCTGGTGACTCACAGGGGTTCGCGAAGCCACAGTCGGCGTTACTAACTCTCTTAGCCTCGCCTTCCCCATCTTGTGATGGGACAGTTCCGTCTGGGCCCCCGGGCACCCTTTGCCTCCGACGTCTGTAGCATATGCAGCGATGTTTCCGTGTCTCAATCTGGGGAGGGGGGCTGTCAGACGCCAGGTCTCGAAGACAATCTTTGAGTGAGACTCACAGTTTTGGTTGTAAACGGTCTTCCTGTGTGCTTTGCAGAAATTGCTTTCATTCCTCGTTTTTCCCATCGTTAGAATTGTTATTAAACAATCACTAACAACCTTCTGTTCCTAGAAGTTAGCCCGTCAGATTCTATTCAGGAATGCCTAACCATTTTGATTTCTGGGTCAGTAGCAAAATTCCCTATTCCCATTCCGGATCCTCTCTGCTTGTGTACTGATCCCAGTAAGGAATTTCACCATTCAGTAAGAAGTGAGGTCACTGGGGGGCTATGTATGGTCTCAAATTCTTGCTAGGGTGTAAATGACTGATAAGGACCAAGTCTGTCTATCAGAGAACTGTGTGGTGGGGAGCAGAGGGTTTGAGTGAAGGAAAAGCGGGTACGTGGAGAAAGGGAGAGGGTGGCCACTGAAGGGCTAGATGTGAAATTTGGCCGGGTCACTTAAATGCAGTTGACATCATTTGGGAATGGAACAGTAAGAGGCGATTATTTGGCGTTGGTAATTGGGAGGACAGAATCAGAGTGGCCAGCTTGGCCGTCCACGGTCCGTCACGTGACTCCTCAGTGCCTCATCTGTAAGATGGCGATTATGATAAGACATAGCTTTTAGGATTATTGTGCCTATGAACGGAGTGAATACTTACCAAGCACTTGGAACAGGGCCTGCTTTTCTAAGCCTCTTCGCTATAGAAGAATGATTAGGAAATGCAGGGGAGGGGCGCCTGGGGGGCGCAGGGGGTTGAGCCTCTGCCTTCGGCTCAGGTCATGATCCCAGGGTCCTGGGATCGAGCCCCGCGTCGGGCTCTCTGCTTGGCAGGGAGCCTGCTTCTTCCTCTCTCTCTGCCTGCCTCTCTGTCTACTTGTGGTCTCTGTCAAATAAATAAATAATCTTAAAAAAAAAAAAGAAAAGAAAATGCAGGGGAAGCTCAGAAGAAAAAAAGTTCCCTTTAATATGCCACTGCTGGCCTTGACTGTGTGTCTTCTCATTTCTATTTTACCTGGTTGCTGTAGCGTGGTTGCCCAGGTTGTGCACTGCACCGCTCTGGGTGAGGTTAAAATGGCTTCCCCTAGAGGAGCATGCAGCAGCAATAACCTCCTCTGAGACTGCTCTCTGCCACTTGTTTGAGCAGTGGTATTAGGTATTCTGTATTTCATAGGACACGCATGAGGTTCTGCCCTCCTGGGCTGCACCGCGTCTTTTGTAGGGCTTTGTCCCCTCAGCCACCTCCAGGCGGGGCTTCTGGAAGGGCAGAGCTGAAAGGGATTTGCTATTATTTTGCCCAATTAGCCTCTGATTAAAGGTTTAAAAGGCGTAAAAGGACGGGACTGAGAGAGGGCAGGAAGAAGAGGAGGGAGCCTCCTCTGGGTTTATGGGGCAGTAAAAGGAACATTATGCTTCGAGGCTCTGCTGACCGTCTCCACAGAAGCCGACCCTCTTGCAAGCTAATTCAGGGCGTAATAAATACTAATCCCACAAAGAGGGCCCCTGGAAGCCGTTGGAGAGCCCTATCTCCCTGTAATCAGAGCTCCATCAATCTCCTGTCTCCCTGCGCTCAGCGTCCCAGCCACGGCTGGGGCCCTACACTCGGGACGTCACAGCCTTGGAGCCGGCCCGGCTGGTCTGCCTCGTCCCACCTTCCTCCTTGGCTTCCCCCATTCCTGTGCCCTGGGGGGCCACCCCTGCCCCGGGGCAGCCCTGCAAGGCTGGCCTCTGCTGCATTAAGCTGGGGTGGCTGTGGTTTCACAGGAAGCCCGGTATAGCCCTGACCTCTTGGGGAGACGCACTAAGCTCACTGGACGTGGCCCCTCTCCCTCCAACCCTCGGGGCAGGAATCTGCATTTTACAGCAGAGGCCCTGAGGCCCAGCACACAGAAGCCCGGCTCTGAGCTCACACCCAGGACTGGTGGAGTGGGGCTCACCTCTCTCCTACCTGCCCCGGAGCTCCCATCTGGGAAAGTCCGTGCACCCCATAATCCTACATGAAAGCATGTGTTTTTCTACCCTGCGAAACCCTCAGACGTTACTCCTACAGTACAGAGGGTCTGCGGGGTCTCGTCGGGATATCACAGGCTTGCGTATGGGCCATTCTTCACTCCCTGCCTCAGTTTCCCCAGCATCGAGAGGGAGCCGACACCCACAGGGCTGCTGTGAACCTGAACAGAGAGTGCGAATGAAAAGTCCCAGGGAACGCTGGCCCTGTGACCATCACGCAGGCCCCGGCGGGCCGGCTGGTGTCTTCCGGGGCACCCTTCATCACAGGCCTGGACACCCTCTCCTTCCTTCCCCTCAGCCCTCTTCAGTGGAGCGCCCCACCCAGCCATCCCGGGCCACACAGACGTTGTGGTCTAATCACAGGGCCCCAAGGCTAAAAATAGCACAGGGGCATCTTGGGGTCTCCCGATGACCTTCATGGCTCCGGTCAAGTGTACGCGGCCTTCCTAAGCTAATTAGCCCCGGCCTCTGACCCCACACATCTGTATTTGGGTTCCAGGGGGCAGACGAGGTCCTTTTCCCTAAACAGGCAGACAAAGGCAGTATCCCACAGTCTGCTCCACTGTTGGGGGCTCTGCCTGGTTGGGGGCTCTGGGGCAGCTGTGGTCACTGCAAAGGGGGAGGTCTGTGGGCACAGCCTACCCCAGGGCTCGCACAGAGGGGGCGGCCCTGAAACCACAGGCCTCTCCTATCTCATTTGGTGCCTTTGGATGTCTTGCCAGGGTGGCCCATACTCAGGTCCTGCTGTCTCTCCCAGAAAGTGGTGGTTACCACCGTGGTGTTGACAATGCAGGCGGGCACTGAGTTAGAACCGCCCTCCCCGTCCTGAGAGCAGTGTTCTGAGGACACTCTCTGCCTCCCAGGGCTGCCGCAGTACACTGTTGCAGTCTGAGGGTACAGAGATGTTGTGCCCCCCAGTCCTTGGAGGCCACACGTCCCCAGTCACAGTGTGGGTGGGGTTTTTAGTGGCCCCCGGCGTCCCTCCTCTCTACTTCCATGGCCTTGTCATGGAAGGCCATGGAAGACCTCATCCTCCCTCTCTGTCTTCAACCGGCCTCTTTTAGGGACACCAGTCATTAGATTAGCACCGCCGTCATCCACTGTGACTTTATCTTAACTAATTACATCTGCAAAGATCCTATTTCCAAGTAAGGTCACGTTCTGAGATGCTGGGTAGATGTGAGCTTTGGGGAGACACTGTTCATCCCCATGCACGCATTAATCCTATAATGTTTTATTCCTACTTCCTAGTGGAGGAGACCGAGCCTTAGCTTGGTGAAACAGTCACCAGGCCAAAGTGGAACTTAAACCCATCAGCCCTCACGCGTCCCGGGGGCCCCAAGGGAAGCTTCTTTGCAGTCTGACCTCTAAAATGGGAGCTCTTAGAGCTGGCCCCCACCAGCAACATGAACGAGGCCTTGGGTGGGCTGGAGTAGGAGCAAGACGGAGACGGCCAGGCCTGGCTGCTTCTCGGCAGGGTGCCGGACTGGAGGCAGGACGGTCCCAGCACGGGGAATGTCCAAGTAACAAACTCTAGGGGCGTCCAGAGGGCTGAGCCAGGAGCGGCCACTTCAAGGGACTTGAAAGCTGTGATTTGAGCCGGAGGGTAGGGTGTGCACCGTCGCTGCCACCGGCACCGTCAGCAACACACGTTACGCAGCGGGAGAGAGACAGCTCGTAGTGTGAGCTCCGGGATCTGGCCGTCCATGAACAGAGCCAAGGGCAACCATCCCTCCTGGGCTCCTGTCTCCCTCCCCACAGGGCACAGGTGTGCAGGTCCTGTGATCTCATGCTTACTCAGCCCCAGGATACGAGTCTGCACGGCTCGTTAGAACCCCAGACTCTGGAGCACTGGGCGCTGTAGCAAGCGTTTCTGCTGTATCAGCTCCTTGATGGTGGTTCCTTAAGCAGCTGCTATGGCCTTTGTCCCGGATGCACCACTAAGGGTCCTCGACACGGGTATAGCCCTGCCAGGAAGGGCTGTCCATGCCCTGGGCCTCCCCACACCCAGGGAGGCCAGCAGAGCTGTCCTCACGGTCCCATTTTCCTGGTGTGGGAGCCGAGGCTCAGGGAGGGGTGTGTGGCAGACAGCGCCCCTTCTCTCTTGGGGTTCCTCCGTGTTCTCATCTGTAAAATGGGTGTAAGAACAACGCCCACACTTGGGGCCTCGTGCGCAGATTCCCATAGCTTTGTGGTTTGTAGAAAACCACATGTGTAGAACGGGTGCCAGTGCTCAGAGGACACTCTGCCCTAGGACTTGCGAGCAGCTGTCATGGGGAGGCAGCGTAAACAGAGTCTGAGTCAGGGGGCTGCTGAGGAAGCCCCTCATCCAGCTTCACCCGGGACCAGGGGCCACCAGCATCCTTGGCCGAGAGTGAGCCCCAGGGCCCTGGGAGGGTCCAGCACACCCTCCCCACAGCCCAAGCCTGGGATCTCAGCAACTCAGGTTCAAAAGTTCAAGCCTGCAGCTCTCCAGAAGGCCAGGCGTGGCCACCCGCCTGCTGTCCCCTGACCACCGTGGGCGCCGTCTTCCATCCGAGGGCTCGGGCGCGGCGGCCGGTCTGCACTGTCCCACCCGTGCCAGCCGTGCCGTGTTAGTAAGTACGGAAGGAGTGAGATCTTCCCGTGTTTGTGCGGGATGAGCCTTGTTCACTTGAAGTCGGGGCCTGTGGAGCACGCGTGGCGAGACCACACCTCAGTGCCTCAGGGTGGCAGCTGGGTCGTCCTGCCCACACCCTTCCTGTCTGCGCACATCTATTGAGCACCTACTGTGTGCCCGACACCGCTCTGGAGCCTGGGCGTGCGTGGCCCCACCCCGTGGAGCTTGCGTCCAGCACTCGGTCCTGCCTCTTTCCACCGAGGCGAAGGCTCCGCTGGTGTGGGCGCCCCCGGGGAGGACACTTGTTTTTTAATGAACGTCTTCTTTAAAAATTAGGAGCAGGACCCCAGAAGACAGGGTTGGGCGTGACGGGGCTCTCTGCAGCTCGCCAGTGCACGTGAGCAGGCAGATGTCGAGTCGGGGTCGGGCTTTCTGGTGCTGCGGGTGCCGGGAGCACGCTGGGGTAGCGGCAGCCCCTCCCCGGGGGGCAAGGACGGGCAGGCGGAGGAGGTTCTGTGGAGCCTGACCGGAGCTGGGGGTCTGGGAGCGCGCACACCCCGTTCCTCCACACCCCGACGGAGTGCGGGAGTTTGGCGCAGGGGCTGCCATCCCGCCCCTCTCCGCCACCTCTGCCTCCCCCTCCGTAACCCGCCCACATTCCGAAGGAAGGTCTTTCTGCCTGAGGTGATTTGCTGCCAGAGCAATTTGTAGCTAATTAGCCAGCATGCGGTGATGAGAAGCTTGCATAATAATCACGGGTGATTATTGCGTCTTGGCAGAGGGCGCCACTCCACGGAGCAGCTTAGAAGGTCTGGCTCCTGTAGGGAGCGGCCATGGCCCGCTGTGTCGGGCGAGGTCCTGCTGGCCGTCACAGTCTGGGTGCCCGGCCCTTCCCTCGACTGGTTCCATAGGCAGCCGGTGTCCCTCTGCTTGTACAAATAGCTTGCCCGGTCTAGGTGGCACCCACGAAGACAGGCAGCTCGGTGCAGAGGGCGAGCCTTGAACCCCAGTCCTCTGTCCCCTTCTTCAGAGGGCACACCCAGACCCCTGACTCTGGGCTCCACTTCCGCACGACCAGAAGGCTGTCTTCTGAGCTGCCTTCGGGATGTTTTCTGTCCCGCGGGGAGAAGGGGGATTCATCCTGTGCCCCAGGAGGAAGTAAACTGGGAGAACAGAAGCCGTAGTGCCTTTGGGACGCTGCCCCCGAGTCCACACCGTGCTCCACGAACGTGGATGGTGGCGAGTTACCCCACGGGGTGATGTCGGGTGCTGGGTCCCTGGACTCTGGGTGGCAGACAGCACTCTGGTCCTTTCTCCGGCCCCGGGGGCTTCCCCGTCCTGTGTGCCGTGGCGGGGCACCCCGTCAGAAGCCACAGAGTGGTGCAGGAACAAGGTCAGGGCCATGGGTGTCTGAACAAGGAAGTTTTGAGATGCAAACGTCAAATTGCCTGCCAACATCTGCATTGCTTTCCGGGCAATGCTTTAAAATCAGCCAGGGTCTGGGTGGCTGATGTGGGGAGGATCAACGCTGGAACCTTCTTTGGTAGAAATCATTCAAAAGGGGCAGTTGTCCTCATTCTTCTGCAGGGGCTGGATGCAGCCCTGCGTAGTGGTGCGGGGGAGGGGCCTTGTTCCTCCCCTCCCCCATCAAATGCATGGATCTATAAACATGTCAGGACAGTCATAAAAGAGATGGATTTTGCTCCCCAGCAATATCCCTATCGGTCTGTCGCCAGAAAATTCACGACTGGCTTTTATGGTCAAGTTCCCCAGCCATGCATCCCGCACCATGGGACCCAGGGCTGAGGGCACGGCTCAGAGCTCAGCTCTGCCCCTCACTAGCTCTGTGGCCTGGAGCAAATTGCTTACCATGCCTGTGCCTCAATTTCCCCACCAGTAAAAGGGGGATAAAAAACAGAAGTGGCATTTGTAACGTTGGGTGCCTAGGGAGCCCTCAATAATTCTTAACTTGCTGTTCCCGGCTAGATGAGGTAAAATCCTGTGGCGTGTCCGAGAGCCAGGGCCCATCAGGTGCACTGGTACGTGGCAGGCCATGTGGGGAGCCAGTGGGGCAGGTGGAGACAGGGATGGGATGAGGTTTCTGAATGGAGATCTTTTGAGCTCAGAGTTGCAGACATGAGTTTCCCCCCAGCCATTGTAAAAACATTTAAACCCACTGCTCCCTACACTCGATTCTAGGATAAGGCTGTTTTGTGTATTTTCTACTGACGTCAACGCATTCCGGGAGGAGCTCCCATCTCCGTGTTCTGCTCTGGATTTCTCCCATGCGCACACACCCACATGAGCACCACCGAGACCGACATCCGCTTGGTCGGTCTACTGCTGCCTCCAGCAGCCCCTGTGCCCCTCCAGTCAACCAACACCAGCCCTTTCCTCTTCGAGGAAGCTTCTCTCTGATTCTCCCACTGACTCTCAGGGCTCCAAGCGCCCGTCCTGGGGCCGTGCAGAGGCTCTCCTGTGCGTCGGCTCCTTTTGTTCCTCAACACAACTGTGAGAAGTGTCCCCGGTGTTGCTGTACGGAGCGTGCCAAGACGTGAAAGCACTTTTGTTTGTGGGCGGGAGCCGTAGTCATTGCTCGACTCTAAAGATTTCGTCCTGTGAAACTTCTAAGGGAAACATATTTTTAAAAAATTCACTTCTCTTCGCCAGGAACAGTGTTAGGCTTTTTTGTGCCGTCCTTATAACACTAAATCCCGTGGTTGTCACAGATGTGCTTATTTACAGTGCGTCTCAAAGAAATGAGCCGCCCCGGTGAACTGGACAGTAGGAACGGGACACCAAGCTGAAGGCCGCGGAGGAACAGCGCGTCCTAGACTGAACAGGTGCCTCGGGGAAACAGAGAAGCATCCCCTGGGCGCTGTTCACACCTGAAGGGGGATTGCCAGCCACATGTCTACACCTGTGCACCAAGTGCCTCTTGCACCTGTGCCAGGCGTGGTCAGCTCCCAGGACCCCGTTGGCAAGCGGGTGTCACTTGTGACAGTGAGTGTCCAGGGCTGTCCAGTCACAGGATATCATGGAGATTTGTGCACCTGCTTCTTACACAGTGTCCAGCCCTGCAGCTGTCCCAGTCCAGCTGGCTTTCTGCTGGCAGCAGACCTTCTTTTCTGCCTCTATCTACATCAGCAACAAATGCTTGGAAGGTTCTGTCTATCTCTAAATTCATCTCTAAGATTTGTTCATTCATTCAAAGGAGTTGGCTCATGTGATTGTGGAGGCCGGCCAAGTCTGCAGTCTACAGGGCGGGCCAGCAGACTGGAGACCCAGGGAAGAGCTCTTGCTACAGCTTGAGTGTGAAGACTGTCAGTGGCACAATTCCCTCTTGCTTGGGGAAAGTGAGTCTTTTCTCTAGGAAGGCCCTCACCCAATTAGATGAGGCTCACCTACGTGATGGAGAGCAATCTGCTTTACTCACTCTGTTGATTTCAGTGTTAATTGTCCAGACTGGTGTCTGACCAGATATCTGGGTACCGTGGCCCACATCTCCTGGAGCTTTACAGACTGCTCCCTGGAGCCCCAGAAACCCCATAAAGGGCCATAAGGTGGGTAGGGTGGGAGTCAGAAGGGTTAACTTGGGGCCCCTCAACCCTCTGAGAGCAATTCTGTTCCCTGCCTGACCCCACCAGGCTCTGCTCGAGCCCCAGCTCATACTTCAGGAAGTCTCGGACGGCTGTGCTCCCCAGCCTCGCCTCTGAGCTCCTGCACCTGTCCTCTGCACCCTGGGCTTCTGGATGGCCCCCACCTCACACTTTTAGACATCACTGCACACTGTTCTATAAGCGCTGGGCCTCCCTCGTTCAACCTGCCCCAGCCTCCTGGAGGGGTGCCTCGGTACCCAGATTCCATCTATGCCTTTAGCTCCCCCGGACCTTCAGAAGGGTTTCCCTCAGGCCGTGCTGCTGCCGTAGCCCCGGGTCGATGCTCTGCCTGGCTCACCTCTGCTCAGGATCCCGCCTGCCCACCTGCCGTCCTCACAGCCACTCGCCTCCACCACAGGCGCGGGAGAGGAGAGTGAGTGCAGTGGAGGCCCACGGCGTGAAACTGTGTAGTGGCTGGTGGGCCAGCCCTGGGCTGACTGCGTGGTTCCCACGGTGACGGCCGACGTGGAATGGAAACACACCAGTGTGGGAGACCTAGAGGATGTTTTCCTTTGGTGTGAATGTGTGCGCGCTAGTGTAGCCGGGGGAAGGGCTCGGTACCGGCGCTCCTGATGGCTTACCTGGGGGCAGGTGTGGTGTTGAGTGAGGAATCTACTGGTAGAATTCACGCTTCATTCGAGTTTTATCATGTCTCTACATCTGTAGGATCTGTACATCTCCCCATCTAGATCTACACATCAACGTTCCCGCGCGGAGCACACTCGTGGTCCAGAAAGGGAGTATTATCAACCCTAGAGGCCCCCCAGCCCCAGGTGATCGCTCTCCCGAAGTCCCAATTCCAGAAGTGTTTCTGCCCCTTGTGAACACAGTGCAAGTGAGCCACACGACAGCCACACTCACGCGGGACTCTGCTCACCGAGCTGCTCGTGAAAGCCGCCTGCGGTGTTTGGGAAACGACAGGTTCCCTCACGCCGCAGGGACTCCCACGGCGGCCGCCGCACAGCAGACTCGTCACCTCCCTGTGCGTGGGCATTGGGCAGTCAGGCGGGTGCTCACGGGCAGGCCTGCCCTGGTTCTGGGGGACATGTGGACCCGGGCTGGTGGGACTGCTGGGCCTTGGGGCGCACGCGGGACCTGCCTCCACAGGCTATGCCACTGCTCTGAAAACGTGTTTGCGTGGGGGCGGCCGCACGCGGACCGGGGAACGTGGCTGCCCAGGGCCGCACTCCCAGGTCGCGGGGCTGGGTTCGAGCTCAGGAAGTCAGACTGCAGAGGCTCCGACGCTGAACTTTTCACCACCTCGGGACGCGGGAACAGACTTGCTGGCCCCACTCAGAGGGGAGGCCAGGGTCACTCGGATTCTGAAAGCGTTGATCTATATCTTAAATCCAAGCTTCCTCTCATGAAGGGGGTCAGCCTGTAAGGACACTGCTCTTTTGTAGGAGAAGAAAGTATTTTTAGCACACCCGGGATCGAATGTTGGCTCGGTGACCCAGTAGCTGTGCGACCCTGGACGACTCCCTGGGAGCAGAGAAATACGTAAACCACACACCGAGAGGCTTCACGCAGCGTCCCTCGGAAAGTCCGCACAGATCCCCCGTGAAGCCGTTGTGCTGATGGTTGAGGAAAACTTCTGAACCACGGGAAGCAAGCCAAGGTCTGTCATCCCTCTCTCGGCATTTGTCTGGGAAGAGGGTCCCTGTAGGGGCCCCACATTAACACCAGAGCAGGACACGGACAGAATCCGTAGCAGAATCCGACATTGACTGATCTCTCTCTATTTTTAAAGATTTTATTTATTTACTTATTTGACAGAGAGAGACCGCGAGAGAGGGAACACAAGCAGGGGGAGTGTAAGAGGGAGAAGCAGGCTTCCCTCCGAGCAAGGAGCCCAATGTGGGGCTCGATCCCAGGACCCCAGGATCATGACCTGAGCCAAAGGCAGATGCTCAATGACAGAGCCCCCCAGGCACCCCTTGACCGATCTTTTTAACACGCCTCCAGTGTTTGTGCATTTCAGTGCCCCAAAGCTATCTCCCTTCTCCCTTCCTGAAGAATTAATATGTGAAAGGATTAAAAAAACAAGACAGGATAGAACTTATTGTAGAGAAATCAGATTTGCAGGTAAGTTTTCCATGAGTGAGTCTTAAGCTCTCTTGCTTAACCCCACACCAGGCAATGCTAGCATCAAGTCCATCTGAACTTGGGGCACCAACTCTAGGGGGACACGTGTGATGCACGTAGCCAGAGGAGAGAAAGGACAGTGGTAAGGGTGGGGATAAGAGACTGTCTGTGTACATCACAGGGCTGTGCCTGTGTTCATTTGTTCATTCACTCATTTACTCACTCATCCCTGAACTCACCTTTCGTCCATTCGTTGTCCCTTCCTCCCTCCCTCCCTACTTCCCTCCCTCCCTCCCTCCTCCACCCATCCGTTCCTTCCTTCCTTCCTTCCATCATCCGTCCGTCTATCCCTCCATCCATCATCTCTCCATTCGTCATCCATCCATCCTTCCATCCATCCATCCATCAGTCACTAAGAGGATTAAAACCAGGTCAGCCTGGCTGGGCTATATACTTTGAGGTGGGGACGGGGATGGCCTGGCCAAGGATGAAGCTGGCCTGGTGAGCAGAGACCCAACCAGAGAGGCTCTGAAGTGTGTACTAGGGCCATGGATGTGGGCCTGGGGGTACCAAGGAGCTACTGGAGATTGTCAGGGGGCAGGACACGAACGAGCCGGACCTCCACTCCCTTTCTGCTCCCTGCCCCCATCTTTAGAAGCAGACGTAACCCCCGATGTGCCCACCTTGTTGGCTCCTCCATGCGGAGCTGCCCCTGAAAGGATTGCTCGCCTCCAGCACCAGCACATTCCAGGGTCCCTTCTGGGGCCTCTCGTGTTAGCCTGCTTCCTGCTTCCACTGGGCCTCCAAAGGCCCTCTGTCCTCAGCTTAAACCACCTACCGTCTGCCAAACAGCTGGGCCCTGGCAGCTGATGGCCAGAGCCGGCTAAAGCCCTCGGTGACAGTCGTGTTTGGTGGCGAGCTCCCCTTGTGCCAAGCGCCGTGGTGTTTACTCCCAACACCGTTCACGAGAGCTAGATGTGACATTTTCTACTGAGGAGCAGGACGTGTGGCTGCAAGGAGCTGGGGAGCTCTGCGTGTCCGCCCTGGGCAGCAGCAGAGGCCATGTTCGGGCGCCGACCGGCGACGCCAACACACACTCTTGGCCGGTGCCCTGTATTGGTTCCCTCCCAGCCCGTGGTGGGACCATAGTTGTGGACGTGGCCTGGTCTGTGACGGTCCATGTGCTTCAGGTGGGGCTGGGTTCCAGTGAGCCTTTGCCCCTTGGTGGAGGTGGGGACTCTGTCTGGAGTCAGGAGTCCTAGCGGAGGACAAGTGGCAGGAGGACGGAATGTGGCCTGCCATCCTTCTGGACCGGACGGGTCTCCCGGCTGCAGCGAAAATGGGTCAAGCCTCGGTGGATGGGGTTGCGGTGGGAGGTGGGAGGCCTGTGGTCCAGGGGCATGGCCCCGCCTGCCCAGGGCTCCAGGGAAACGGCTCCTCGGAGCCAGCCCTGCCGTGGAAACTTCCCCAACATGCGGCTGGGCTGACACCTCCTCATGCTGTCTGCTCTGCTTATGGGAAAGTCCCAGATCCTTCCTGCCTCTTCTGGCTCCCAGGGGTTCCCTAGATCGTGGCCACGTCCCCCAGTGTCGGCCCCCGTCCCTGCCTAGCCTTCACCTCTGCATCTGCATCTCAGATCTTCCTCTGCCTAGAAGGACACCAGGCGTCGTGGATTTAGGGCTCATCCAAATCCGGTAGGACCTCATCCTGACTGATCGCACCTCTACCGGCCCGATTTCCACAGGGGTCGCGTTCACAGGTGCCAGGGCTTAGCACTTGGCAGTGTCTTCTGGGGGGACCCGATTCCACCCACTAACATGGTCTCGGTGCTCGAAGCCTCTGGGAGCGTGGGAGCCGAGGCCCTGCTGACACGGCCCAACCCTGGCTCCGCTCCTCACCGTGCGGCCCTGACCGCCGGCCGTGCTCCGTAGGCGCTCGCGTTCCCTGTCTCGAGACAAGGAGCTGGACCAGGCTCGGCTCCATGTGACCCCCGGATGCCCAGCCAGATCCCTTCGAGGCTGTCTGAAATCTGCCAGTGCCTGGGCCCGCCTCCCCCGGGGCCCCCAGGTCGGAGATCCCTGGAGCTGGGACAGACGTGAGGGTGCGTCCCGCTGAGTGTGCCGATCCCGGCGGTGCCGCGCCTCCGCAGTGCATCCTCAGGGCCCCCCCAGCTCAGACGTTCGCGAGTTCTGTGGCTTGAGTGTGTCTCCACTGAGCCCCAAGCCTGAGTGTCCGGCCCGCCCACGACCGCCCGGCGCCCTCCGTCCAGAGGTCTTGAAGGAAGCGCTGGGCTCTCGCTAGGAGCCACACAGGGCCAATATGCCATCGAGGGATTATCCTCGTGACCCAAAAGTAAAACTTTGCTTTAAATTTCAATTTTTTGGTGTGGAAACCACTGAAAAGGTGTTAGACGTGTTTCTTAGAACAAAGTGAGCAGACAGTGCTAATGGTTTCGGGTTTCCCGGCGGCGGCCCTCTTGAGCGCCGGAGTCCCCATGGACGACGAGCAGGTGCTGTCACGGGGTTGTCCGAGCGTGAACGGCATTCGGCCCCTCACGAAAACGATAGGAGTTGCTCCCACATATGCAGACAACGAGGAAGTCTATTTTCTATCTTCCTGCAAATGTAGAATTTGTTTATTATAACCACCCGGACGTTACAGTAACATTTAGGCATTTGGTGGCTTATTTTGAAGGGAGTACCGGACCTTGTCCCTGTCTGTGAAGGCCACAGGGACCACACGCGGGCGGAGGGCGCGCCTGGCCCGGCTGCGTGGCGGGCCCTGGCTCTCGGAGCCTCCTTCGTGCCTCCCGCCCCACACCCGTTTCTGCTCTTCCACCAGCCTGTCCTTCCCGGGTCAGGCCCTTGTGATGGATTGGACCGCGTGTGTACCCGTCAGTCTTCAGACCGCCGCGGACTGGCAAGGGTGACTCCAGCTGGTCATCGGAAGGCTCCGAGTAATTTACCGTGTCTGGCTCTCTGCTCTGTCCGTAGCAAGTGGAAAAACAACTTGCAGGGCGGCCAGTTGCTTGGTGGGCGCCTCCGTGGACATCCCAATGAGTCCGTTTAATGGAGAAGCGCGAGGAGGCCGGCTGAGACCCCACGCCTGTCACCCTGTCGTGCCATTTCACTCCACGACACAGTGGTCTGCTCTCACATCCAGATCCTTGTCTTGCAGAATTTCTGATGTGTCCTCTTTCCTCCTAGAACATTCTGGGCTTGTATCAGTGACATGGGGCCAAGCACTTTCCTATGGACTGAGCCACATCCCCAGCAAGTTCCCGTGTTGAAGCCCCAGCCTCTAATGGGATGGCACGTGGAGGTGAAGCCACTGGGAGGTGACCAGGGTCAGTTGAGGTTACGTACAAGGCGGTCAGTGTCCTTGTACAAAGTGGGAGAAACACGGGAGTGAGAACCGTGCGAACACAGAAGCCCATGGAAGCCCCCGTCTCTGGCCCTTACGTAGTGCCGCCCTGTCAGGCTAAGACTCCGCTTGCTGAAAATGGAAGTTGAGGACGTGGGGGCAGTATAGCCGCAACGTCTGACACCCCCCTGACCACCAGGGTTGACTCGCTGGCCTGGCTGCCTGGGCGGGCGTCCCCTTCCTCCCCCATCGCCCCACGTGTGTCCCTCCCGAAGCCTCCTCAAGAGAGGAGGGCTGTTGTGCCATGTGGACACCAGAGCAGCCGCAGGCCCCTGCTGGGGCCTCCGGGCCAGCTCTCGAGGCCTGTCTGCGGGAGAACATTCTGGAGATCGTGGGGGAATCAAGCTTCCAAGACTCCAGACACCACCAAACGAGGCTCTGCCTGTGGCCATCTGCCTTTCAAAGATAAAAAAATAAAATTAAAATAAAAAGCAAGCAAACAAAAAACCCAAAAAACCTTGGTTAAGGAAGCAAGCTTGTTTTTGGTCTTGGTGCCTGGCAGCACCAACGGGAGTGGCACGGCACACTGATGTCTGGGCCCGTCCCAGCAGGTCTGACTTACCCCGTCTCGCCCGGAGGCACTGGCATTTCTGCGAGCTCCCGGTGATGGCAGTGTGTGCTCTGAGCCCGGAACCGTGGAACCCTCCCGTGTGGGTGCTGTGGACGTGCCTGGATGCATCCCTCCTTCCTTGTACCCATTCTGGACGGACCCAGCAGCACACGACCCAGGGCTCTGCCATCCAGCCTGCCCCGGCCAGCCTGCCTGGTTCAAAGGTGAGCGATGCCCGGGGTGACTGGGGACAGCCCTGCCAGAAGACGCCCGCAGGCTGCCCAGAGAACACTGGCATGGAAAGGCTCCCTCTTCCCTGCTGGGCTGGAATCCGGGCAGATGAGGCTGTGAGGGCTGCCGGTTGCCCTGAGAGGAGTGAGCACGGATCCAGAACTGAAGCACGGACCACGGGGGAGAGGAGAACCCACCGGCCCGACATGGTTTCAGTAGCGGTCGGGTGTGTGAGCCCCATGCTCAGGGCGTTTCAGGGTCGTTAGTCCGTTGCCGGCTGTGATTTTCCGGCAGGTCCGCCCTCTGTCTGTAGCACAGGAGAAGGGTGTTGTGAGAGGCTCATTACCTGTCCCAAGTTCACACAGCTCGTCTGGGGGAGGGTCCTAGCAAGACTCGTCTTTCGGGGGCAGTGGTAATCCACAGCATTTTAGCACAAGAACACAGCTACCGAACGTGGAAGGGGAACGAGGTGCGGGGCTGGCACATCCTGGCTCCCTTGTTCACCAGCTGGGGTCCTCTCTGAACCTCAGGGTTGTCCTCCTCGGAGCAGGATTTTTATGTGCGTTCCGACGTGGGTTGCAGATTCCAAGTTTCTCGAGGGCAGGGGGAAGTGTCTTTCCTCTTCCACACCACCACTACGTCTGGCTCCCCAAAGAGATGCCTTCCGGTGTGTGGAATCGGTGAGCGCATGAGTGTGAGCCCCGCCCCGGGCTGTCGTAGCCGTCAGGTTTACTAATACTTAGCCCCGAAACCAGCTCATTGTCCAGTGATGGGTTTCCGAACAACAAAGACCACAGGATGTGGTAAAAAGGTCACAGGCTCTGGAGTCAGAGGCATTCAGCTGAACCCCTGCTCTGCCTTTGGGCAAATTAAGTAAGTCTCTGGGCTGTAATTTCCTGGTGAGCAAAGTGGGTGTGTAGCCCTCCCCTTGGAAGGCAAGGAAGAGCTTCAGAGTGGATCCCAGAGGGGGAGTAGTAAGTACTCCATAAATAGCATTTACTGTTATTTGTTAAATAAAATTTTCTAAGGACAGGGTTTCATAAACCAGAGGGCCAAAGTCAAATGTCAGCTTTGTCCTTGGCAGTACTAGTCTGCACCAGTCACAGAGCATTTTTCTACACCCCGGAATGTGTGTGTGTAATAGGCTGAAAAATGCCCCCCACCCCAAAACCAGACATCCACATCATATCCCAGAGCCTGTGGTGGAGCCCAGAATTAGAGATGGAAGTCAGTTTCTAGAGACACTGTTGGAGGCCTAGAGCAAGCCATGCCTGAAACCCCAGTCCACCCCAGGGTTGGCTGTTTTGTTATAGAAGCCAGTAAGTTCTTTTACAGGGGGGCAAGATGAGAATGGCATTATTGCCCCAAATGAGTGGAAAGACAGATCCCAGAGCATGGGCTGGGGCCTAGCTGTGGGTTCCCAGGCTCGCACGCCTCTTTCCCTCCTTCTTGCTAACTCCCGTGGTTTGCTCTCCCTCTCACCTGGATCCCCTCTGTGGAACCCCCCCCCAGAGGTGCACCCCAGGTTAGTGTCTGTAGCAAATTTCCTCTTTGCAGAGCCCCGTCCTGCCGCTTTGGGGTGTGTGGTGGGGGATGGAGGCATCAGCTTCCTGTCAGATTTGGCGCTGGAGGTTGCCGATGCCGCCCTGTCACGGGGCGTGTCAGGGTTAGGTTTCATGGGCCGGACACATTTCTAACAGCGCGGTCTCCGTGTGGGGAGCGGAGGGGGCGGCAGGGGCTGGTGGGTCTTGGAGTGGGCTGTCGTGCGTCCACCGAGGGAGGCGGGCGTGAGTGGAGGTGGGGCCGGGGCTGATCTGAAACATAAATTTGGGGAGAGCAGCTGGGGGGACAGCCAGGCCCACCTCCGTGGAGCCGCAAGCCGACATTTCCTACTCCGTCGAATCGCCAGGACCCTCACCGGTTGGTGCTACTTTCGTGCCAGTGTTACCCGTGCGGAAACCAAGGCACAGGCCACACAGCTAGTCCGCGGCAGAGCTGGGACCGGGCCGTGGGCCTGCTCCGCTCCGAGCCGTTCCTGAACCCACCGCAGGAAGACTCCCGCACCCCACCCGTCTGTCCCGGGACCGCCTCCCAGCCCAGCGCCCGCAGGCTTGGTTTTCCCAGGCTGCGTTGTTTGGGGGTCAGGCTGTGGAACTGGACGGGCCTGGCTGGCCCTGCTGCCCTGAGTAAGAGAACCCGCTTCTCTGAACCTCCAGTCCCACGTGGAGAGGCCGGAGACGGTCCTGCCTCACGCTTCCGCGGTGGGACGTGAAAACCAAACACACGCGGGAAACCAGCCTGGAAATCTCGCCCGCGGCTTCGGCCCTGGGCTCCCCCCGGGCCCCCGCCACGCGGCCGGGAGAGCATCCTTGGGCCTGGATCTGCAGAGACAGCCTGCGGGTGAGCACGCGGCGCGAGTCGGGAGAAGGGGACCGCGGTTGCAGGCTGCTGGTGCCACTAGCTGAGCCGGGACGGGTCCCCTTGTGGGGCTTCCGTCTCCCCACATCCACTGGCTCAGGCGCAGTGCCCAGGGCTTTCTTCTGGAATCACCCAGCCTCCCCGCTTTCGCTGGCGGGGTGGGACGGAAGTTGGGTGTGTCCTTTTTAGTTCCCAGCCGTGTCCCCCCAAATGATACTGAAGGCCTGACCCCAGGGACTGTGAATATGACCTTATATTCTCCTTTGCAGAAGGCGACCAAGTTAAGATGTGGTCATCAGCGCTTTCCTTGTCGGCCGATACGACTGTGTCCTTATAAAATGGGCGGAAATGTGGACACAGATGCGCTCACTGGGAGAGGCTGTGTGAGGACGGTGCCAGAGATGGGGTGATGCGTCTAGAGCTAAGGCGCCCAGGGTCTCCAGCAAGCCAGCAGGAGCCGGGGAGAGGCCGGCCACAGAATCCCTGGGGGCCCCAGGAGGACCTGCCCTGCCCACACCCTGATCTCGGACTTGGGGCCTACAGTGAACTCCTGTCATGTCAGCCACCCAGCGTGTGGTCCTCGGTCACAGCAGCCCCAGGACATACACGTCAGCTGGTTCTAGAATGCCAGGACCCCGGAACAGAAAACAGCTAAGGTCCCCTCCTCACTCGCAGACATGCCTCTCTGGGGCTCCCTCGGAGCTAAATTCCAAAGAACGACAGGTTTCTTTTCCAGGCTCACGTTTTGGGGCCGACCCTTTGGCAGGGTGTGAAAGTGGAGGGCCTTGATCTCGGGTGCAGACAGATGGGCGTGGGAAAGGTCGCCACGGGCTTCACCCTGTGGGACGGGTGCTGTGGCTGCCTGCTGATAACCACCACGGGGGACAGAGGGGACAGGAGGTAATACTGGTGCAAAACACTCAGATAAGACAAAGCAAACAGGGCCTGGCTATCATTTCTGGCAGGCCATCAAAGCCCGTCACCCACCAAGGCAGCTGGTGTTCCGGAAACCTGTCCTGGCTGGCAGCCGGTCACACGCTACCACGCAGTCCCCTTGCCCTCCTTTGCACCCACCCACCCAGGGCACCAAACATGGCAGGGGTGGTCAGGGTGCGTCAAGAGTGGCTGCAGACAGGGGCGCGTCGGGGGTAGAGATAGAAGGGCAGAGCAGGAGGCACAGGGGCCCAGGACAGGCTGGGGAGAATGGCACACGCACCTGGTCATTTTATCACTGTTTCCGTCTTAGGGCCAAGAAGCCAGTGTCACGGGGCAGGTCGCCTGCCGAGGTTCTGGGGCTTGCTGGTAACAGACGAGGATGAGGAGGGGACCCATCTGGGGTCCGGGGATGGTGGGCTCTGTGGGAGAAGCCAGGTTTTGGTAGCTTCCAGGCTCTGAGCAGGGGCTCAGGACACCCCCCCAGCTCCCTGCTTGTTCTGCTTGGACTCTACTATCCACTCACCATCCAGAGTGAGCCCCTTAAAGGGAAATCCAACTCCATCGCTTATTGCCGGAAACCTTCCAGCATCTTCTGTGCATAGTTTGAGAAAATTCCAAAACCCTCCCTGGGCCTCCCAGGCCCCACATTATCTTGCCTCATCATCTCTTTGACCCTACTTGGCCTCCTTGTGCTCCATAAGGAGCACAAGGGCCTTTGCATGGCAGTTCCCTCTTCTGTAAGAACCCCTAGCTATTTTCAGGACCGACAAACTTGACCTCTGCAGCGCTGTCATCAGCAAGACCTCCAACGACTATTGCATCTAAAGCAGCCCTCTTGCTCCCTTATTCCCTCGCCCACATCATGCTGTAGTTTCCTTTGAAGCGCTCTATCACCATGTGGCATAGTTATCCGCCCATTTATTCTCATGTTTGGTTGTTGTCTGGCTCGTGGATTCAGAGGAGGCCAGGCCTCAGGTCATCATGGCTCTCGCTGCATCCCTAGCTCAGAGAACAGGGATGCTGGAGACGAGGACCAAGGTCTCTTGCGGTTGCGGGGGGGAGAGAGGGGCTACGACTAGAGCACGTGCCCCTGCCACCTGCCAGCTCCGTTCTTCCCCAGGGACAGCCCAGCCAGTTGAGGGCTCTTTATACGCTTGCTCAGGAGAAAGCGTAGGAAACCCACTGTAGAGCTTCGGATGGTGTCCCCTAAAGAGATGTGTCCATGTCCTCATCCGCAGAACCGATGGATATGATGATATTTAGAAATAGGGTCCTTGCAGATGTGATTAAACTAGGGATTTTGAGATGAGATCAGTCTGGATTACCTGGCCAGGCCCTAAATCCAATGACCAGTTTCTTAGAAGAGACACAGAGGAGAGACACACACACAGGGAGAGCCCATGTGGGGAGGGAGGCAGAGACTGGAGGACATGGCCACAGCCAGGGGACGCCTGAGCCCCCACGAGCTGGAGGAGGCAGGAAGGATCCTCCCCGGAGCCTCTGAAGGGAGTGCAGTGACCTCTGTGACACCCTGGTTCTGGACTTTTTGCCTCCAGACCAGTGAGAGAATGAATTCCTGGCGTTGGAAACCACCCAGGTGGTGATGATTTATTGCGGTGGCCCCGGACACTCGCTTCTCACCGATGTAGGGGCCCAGAAGTCTGACGGTCCCTTTGAATCGCATGAGATTTGTGAATTGCACAAGCGGGTAGAATGTTGGCTCATCATCTGGTGTCTGCAAGAAACGAGGGAGTTGCTGAGAAATCAGCCAGCGTCACATTCCTGCAGTCGAGGGCAGAGAGAGTTGAAGGGTTGAGATGGGGAACACATTTCCTTGTAATCAAATCCAGAAGCCACCTCATAAACCTTATTCCGAGAGACCCTCCGGGTCCTGGGTGTGGGCAGCAAAATGTGGATTTGATTCCCGCAAGCAGCCAGATTCCTGGGATCTGGCCGTCCGCTGATTCCGGCCAAGGAGTGTGGGAGCGGGCTCCAAGAGTGTCACTCGAGCTGCTCCGGTCAGTCCCGGGGACAGAGCTAGCAGCTGCCTGCTGCCATCCCCAATAACCCCGGGCTCTGGGACAGCCCCTGGGCACTGAGCACATCAGGGGCTCTGCTGGGAGCCTCGTCTGTGAACCTTCCACACAGAGGCCGAGAAGGCCTGGGAGCCCGTCCTCACGCACCCAGCAGGAGAAGATGGAAAAGGGATTCGGCTGAGATTGTGCAAAGCAGCCCACAGAACCTGGGCCAGAATTACGGGATCTGGAACTGCCGCGTGGTATGGTGGGATGGATACCACAGCCAACGCCCCCCAGGGTTGAGTCCATGGCCACTCCCACCGACCTGGGGGCTGGGGCTGGGCGTGTCGGTCGCCCTCTCTGAGCCTCACTTTATATGGGGGGAGTGCACGGTACTGCTGTGCGGGTCAGGAAGGTCATAGTGGAGTAAATGCGAGCCCCGTGTCCACCGTTGCTTGACTGGGGCTCTGTCACCCTGGCCCCGGGCAGCTCTGAGGACATCACCTGGGCCTCGCCAACTCACTGGTGAGAAGGAGGTCAAAGAAGGACCTGCCAAGAGGGCTGTCGGGAGGCTCTGCAAGAAAATATAGAGAAAGGCTTTCTCGTCTTACAGGAGCCTTCTGGAAAGGAAAGCGTGTTTGAGGTCCACATTACAGGAAGGACATGTCAGGCTCCAAGACGGTCATTCCTGTTTTCCGCTGTGGGACTTTGTCTGATTTACACGCCCTCTCTGGGCTTCCGTTCTGCTTTGTCTGAAACACGGTGATGACAGGCCCCGTCCTGTGGTGGAGTTGCAAGATGAAGTGAGGGTTCCAGCTGGCGCACTGCCTGGCACCAGGGGTGGCCCAGACCTGCGTGTGGAGAGCCTTCGTGGCCGCGCACGGCTGGGTTCCTGGGGAGGCGGCAGAGGAGACCCCGTCTTCCCACACCTCCCCCCATTCCTCTTTGGCCTCCACGAAGGGCCACACTGCCTTGGGGGCCCTTCTGTTCTGGGGAGGGAGGTCGTGGAGCAGCAAGCAGGTGCGTAGCTAAGTCACTCTGGGTAGTGTTGACGTGGCAATGACTTTGACAGCTGCCTCTCACGGTGTCCCCACTCTGCAAGGACAGGAGAAGTGCTGCCCCCGCTGCCTCATCTAGCACCCCTCCCCAAGGGTCCTAGCAACCGGACAGTGTGGCCATGCACCCTCTCGCTTATGGGGATACTGAGGCATAGAGAGATTAAGTAACCTACCATAGACACATGGCAGAAACAGAATTTGAACAGTGGCTCCAGAGTCCTGTTGTGGGGTGTGTGTGTGTGTGTGTGTGTACGTATACCTGTGCGTGCACATGTCTGTGTGTGTGTATGTGCAGAGCTGTGTGTGTGTGCACATGTCTCTGTGTGTGTGCACGTCTGTGTGTGCACACCTGTTGCGTGCAGGTGTGTGCACGTGTGTACGAGTATGCACATGCATGTATCTGTGTGTGCGCACATGCATGAGTATGTGCGCCTGTGTGTGCAGGGGTGTGTGCATGAGTGTGCGTGTGTGTGTGCAGGTGTGTGCACACAGCTGTGAGCATGTGCACACCTGAACCTGGGCACGTGTGCATGTGTGTGCAGATGCTTGGCTGTGATGTCGGGGCTCCTCTGCAGAGTGGGGGACTAGGGAGACTGTCAGAGGGGGTGATGGTGGGCTGGCATGAGCTGGACAACATTGTAAGCCATGGGGACAGTCCCTGGCTGAGAGACTGGCCGGGGCCCCAGAGGCCTTTCAGAAGAGCCAGGCGGGGTCCTACAGCAGTCCGTCGCACACGCGTGTGTTTCAAGGTCCCCCTCACACCCGTGGAGACCCTGCTGGGGGCCGGGTGCACAGACTAGGACGGAGAGCCTGCCCTCCCCACAGCAGCCAGGCCATGGCCTGCTCAGCCCCGGCTTTCTGAAGGAAGGCGCCCCAGAAACTGCTCCCTGCCAGCTGCGCACCCCCTTTCCCATGGCTCCTGGTGGAGGCCGAGGCTGAGCCAGAGATTCCGCGGCTTTGTCCCGTGCCTCCCTCTTCCCAGCCACGTCCCCTCCACGTGCTCCATCTACAGTGTCCCCAGAGCCCCGTCTTGGGCCTCTCCCCCAAGGCGTCCCCGGAGCCCCTGAGGCTGCACTGGCCTTCCAAAGGGGTACTTGGGGCTGGGCAGGAGCCGTCTCCGCGCCGGGCTCCCTGGCCTCTGCGGCCCCCATCTGTCAGGACCCAAGCGCCCGGCTGCCGGGCGGCCACACGAGTTTTCCGTCACCCCCTTCCCAGGGAGCCGCTGTCTCCGAACGCTGAATGTGGGCTGCGTTTTTCAAACTCTGTGACAGGAGGCTTTTAACAGGGCTGAGCGCCGGCTAAATCTTTTCCGCGTCGACGCTGGCTGGGCCTCGGCGAAGTCATGATGGGAGCAAGCGGGCGAGTGGCAGCTCCCGTGTCTCCTGGCGACAGCAGGGAGCTGAGAGGTGAGCTGGGACGGTCGGCTTCTTGGAACCGAGGCCGGGATGGGGAGCCGAGCAGGCCCGGTGGTCCTGCCCTGGGGGTCCCGGTCCAGCTGGGGACGTGGACTGTTGTGTTCTGGAGACCCGCGCTGCCACGTGTGCTCCTTCTGGGGCGTGGGCCAGCACGTGGCGGGGCAGGCTCCAGTGGGGCTGGAGAATATGCTCGCGGGGATGGATGCTACCGCGGAAGGGGCTGGGCCCCGCCTCCACCCCGCGCGTCTCCACGTCGTCCCAGCTTGGCGCACGCACGCTTGGTTGGCGGGGTCCCTGCGCTGGACCCTCGGGGTGTTGTGCCCTGTGTCTCTTGTGCTGCAATGGAAGGTTATAGAGCCTTTGTCTCCCAGACCGCCGCCCTCGCACCACCATTCCGAGCACGTGCGCTGTCTCTGGTGTTCTCAGTGAGCTCCGTGGACCCGAGTTTTCTCATCTGTGTTCCTCCGTCCTGTTTTGCTCTCACAATGGCCTACGGCGTACCAAGTGCTTAGAGATGCGTCCGTCTCTCCTGGGTGAGGCTCTGCTGCCTGTCCCAGTGGAGGGAAAGCCTGCTCCCACCTCCTGTCTGGGCCTGGCTTCTCATCAGAGCAGCGGGTCCACAGATGGGCACCCCCAGATGGGCTTCCCACCAAATGCAGGCAGACACCCTCATCTCCGTGGCATTCCACAGTGGACAAGCCTGGGAGACCTTCCCGGGTCACTCGTGGTGGGACAGAGGCCCGGGGAGAAGGAGGCTGGTGGCAGTGGTCAGCGCACAGGTGGGAGGGAGGCCATCTGGAAGGGCCGGTCCTTCCCCCTACCCCCAGCCTTGAGCTTGCCCTGGGGCATAGTCACTCCTGGCTATGCATCCTCCCAGGAAGGGGCCCCCCAGGGGCAGGTGTGCGGATGCTTGTGCTACTGTCGCCATGGCAGCCTGAGCCGCTGTGTTCTAGCGGTTTCCGTCGCGGGCCGGCTACAGGGCGTTCTGCACCACACTCTTGGGCGGGTGTCACGCTGGCTTTCCAGGTGGGAGACAGGCTCACGGAAGCTGACCTCAAGCGGATCCAGTTGGTCAGGGAGGGACCAAGTCAAACCCAGACTCCGATCTCTCCTCCGAGTGTGGGCCCGGTGGCCATTTCCTTTGCACCGCGGACATCCCCCGGCCGCACGTCCCAACCTCGCCACCCGTGTCTGCGACCTGACCCCCACACTCCTCTGGACCCACCTGCTGGGTTTGTGCACATGCACTCATTCATTCGGCAAATGTTGGCTTACCCTCTGCTGAGGGCTGGAGCAGGACACAGCTGTGCATCCACGCCCGCTTTCTGGGGTTGTGTTTTGGGGGATGCAGATGTTCCGAATAGACATAAGGAGTTGGGGATAGTGAGTGCCGTGAATACTGTCAGGGAAGGGGTGGGGAAGACGGGAGATGGGGCGCTCTTCTGGGCAGGGGGCACGTCTCTTTGACAAGATGGCGTCAGAGCAGAAATGTCAGGGAGGCAGCGGGCATGGCAGAAAGAACTGCAAAGCCAAGGCCCTGGGGTAGGCGTGTGCTCAGAGAGCCCGTGCACAGGGAGGCCACCTGTTGATGTGGCTGGCATGGGGGGAGTGAGGGAAGGGTGGTCCTACTGAGGCCTGGGGGGCAGGTGTGTTGGAAGGGTGGACCAGGTGGTTTTGTAGGGCTTATTCTGAGAGGGAAGGCACTGGGTCACACAGGCTATCCCCATGTGGCCACCCTTCAGTCTGGGCGGGTGAATGACAGCGGCAGAAGGCAACGATGCACCCCGTCTTCTGAGCCAGGGCCACCAAGGCTGCAAGCTGGTGGTGTCTGTAGGCACGTCCAGCGGCCCTGCGGCCGCCATACTGTCAGGAAGCTCGGCTCGTGCGTGGAGCCCACGTGTGGACACCTCAGTCGACTGTCCCTTCTCACCTCCTCTTTCCCATCATCCCAGGCCAGGTGCCAGATGTGGGATGCAAGGAGCTTCTAGAGGATCCAGGTCCTGGGGCATGTGCACTCTCCCTCCCTCATCACTTCTGCTGTGCTCCGGGCAGATCCCCAGCCTGCAAGGCCTCGAGCGTAACAGAGCCGTCGTGCTGTGGGCTGGCGCGCTGGCCTGGTGTGAGGCCCTGCTTACATGGGCAGAGCATTCTCCCTAGGGCAGATGGGTCCTGGGCAGTGATGTTTGTGGGTTCCCCTGTCTTTGTGAGTTTTAGCAACAATTAGAGGCCACTCTTCCATTCTGAGACGTGGCACTCACTCAGGCCAGGAGCCTGCTGAGCTGAGCGCTTCTGGCCTGTTTTATTTCTCCCCTCGCAGCCCGCTCTGGGAAGTAGGCATCTTTGCCCTGATTCCCACGGAGAGAGAAAATGAGGTGTCAGACACACCGTTGGCTAAGCTCCAGACACACGGCGGGCCCTCGACTGCCGCCCCGTCCACTCATCCGCTTTTGGTCACCTCCCTGTGGCCGGCCACATTTCCACCACGCACCTCCTCCCTCGAGTCTGTGACAGGCTGCCAGCAGTCAACCAAACCGTAGGAACTACTGGGATTTCCATTTGGAAACGGTCCATCTAGTTGCTTTGTTGTGCAGAAGGGGAAACTGAGGCTCAGATACGCAGTGCTTGCCCAGGGAGCTGCGGGCACAGGCAGGACTGTACGCCACCCCTTTGCGCTCCGGGCCCACGGCCGTTGCTGCCATACCCGCTTCACCTCTGCAACCCTCAAGGGCCGTGGATGTGCCGAAGCTACGTGTCCACGGCCCCGAGCGAGACGCCTGCTGCGGTGACCCACGCGATGGGCTCTGACATGTGTCGTGTCATCCTTTAAGTTTTTCAGCCCTGTTCCTTGAACGAGTGAGTTTTGACCTGGTTCACAACGAGAATGATGGCAATGCGGGTGGGATGAGCAAAGTTGAGGGGAACTCGGTGTCCACGCGTCAGGAATTATCTCAGGGGTGTGGAGGTTCTCACTGTGGATGGAGCAGGATGGCAGGAAGGGCCAGGCCCCAGGCTGGGGTCTGACTGTTCCCTGTTCCAGGAGACCACCTGGACCCTGGCTCCCAGGCCCACCCGCCCAGGCTCCCCATGTCTTCCCCCTGAAGTTTCCCACGTACTTCTGGGTCGTTCAGTGGAAGGACAAATGTTGAACCACGAGAACAGAACCCAGTATTCTACTCCATACTGTGCTCTGTTATGCTGAGAGCTTGGTCGTTACCGTTCTGACTTACGGGCCCGACAGCGAGGACCCTCTCGCGCTCCTTCCTGCCGCATGATTGTGTCCTGGACAGAGGAGGCAGAGTCAGACAAGCCTGCTGGGCATCCTGGAAGTCGCACGCTGTGCCCTTGGAGGACCTGCTCAGCATCTCTGGGTCTCGTCCCGGGAGGGGAGCTCTAAGCAGCCCTCGCCCTCGGGGTGGTGGGCTCACAGCTTCCCTCCCTTCCTTCTTTTCCTTCTTAGAAGCTTTTACGGACTCAAGTAGCAAAGTGAGCTGTCGTGACGGTGGCCGTGGCTGAACCCAGCTCCAGCGGCTCCAGCTCCCCCTCCGTTTTGGGCCTGGTGATCCCCCGTGCCCAGTGCCATTGGGTGGGCAGGGGAGAGAAGCAGGCGATGTGGGGAGCCCGCCCCGGCTCCGAGGACTGGGCTCACCCCCTTCCGCGGGGTCCAGAGCAGGACACCACACAGACGGGAGCCGCCCGCACGCAGCTCACTGTCACAGACGCCGTGCGCCGCCTCCGAGCCCCGGTCAGACTGGAGTCTGGGCGTGGGGACATCTGTCACCACAGGGGAGCATTTCTTCTGCCCCCAAACACTAGAATTATGAATGGCTCCACTGTGCTTGGCTGACACCGAGGACAGCCCTCCACATGTCGCCCGTCAAGAACGGTGTGTTTTTAGCAGCGGTGCGCGCTGGGGAGGCCAAAATCCTGCGCTTGAGAGCACAGGCGTGGCCTGACAGCTGCCTGCGGGGGGACTCAGAGGGCCTGGGTTTGGGGGCGGGTCAGAGGGGAGATGAGGGTGAGCTGGAGGCCAGAGGACAGGTCACATTTGTTTCTCAGGGTGGGACGTTGGGGCCCAGTCTCTGGGTGGCCTCCACAGTGGAGGCCCCGCCGCCTCTGTCCCCGTCCATCTGCTGTCCACCCCGGGGCCAGCCTGGGCCTGCGGAGTCTGTGGGGACACGGGGGGACACGGGGCTGCGGGTCGACAAGGAGCGGGGCTGTCCACCACGTACCTTGCCCCTTGCCAGGCGCCGGGCTGAGCCGGCCGGCCTCCTCTGCTGCTCCTGCCTGCTGCCCTGGCTGCACAGGGCAATTCGGCCCCAGGCAGGAGCTGTCGTCCTCCCTCTGCGGAGTACAGGGCAGCCCCGGGGCCGGCGCAAGGGCGTGGACAGAAACGCCGGGACACGGGCCGCACATTCACGCGCCCGCCTCCTGAGCGCGTCAGGGGCCTGAATGAAGGACACTTAGAGGGAATCAGGGTTACTCTCGTTGGAGCAAAACAATGATTGTTTCTATGAACGAGTGACGGACGCTTGTCAGAACTAGGACAGCCTGATGGAAAGAGAAATGAACGTATCCCACCAGTCAGAGAAAAGGACCCTTCAACAGTTCAGCTATGTTATTCCAGACCTTTCTGTATCTCTGGTCGTTACTGATTTTGTTATTTTTATGTGTGTGGACCTTAAAAAAAACAGGCCCCAACTGTAATCCTAGCCAGTGCCCTCCTTTCCCCGGCCTCGCTCCTGCTGTCCCGGCTCGCTTCTCCCCTCCCACCCGTCCTCCCGTCCTCCCTTGGAATTTAGGCCTAGAGTCCCCGAGTGAGCGGCCGCCCAGAGGATGCTGGGAGAGAGGGGCGGGCCGTGGGGGAGGGGCAGCAGCAGGACAATGGGGCCTTGTTTCCTATGTGGGCAAACTCCGCTGGACCCCGCTGGCGAGCGCACAGGCTCCTTGCGGAGTCAGCAATCTGCCCGGAGCGAGTGGGGCTAATTAAGAGGGGCTCGCTCCAGCCGGAGCTCTGGCCGCACATCAGAGGGCCCACGGTGATGACTGTTTTGGTCAGGAAGTTGGGGGCATTGTCATGGGGGAGGACAGACCAGGGCACCAGAGGTGCCGGCAGCGGCCTCCCCCCTCACCGCCCGCCCTTTATCAGTTTCCTCCTCCCTCTGGCTGCAAACAAAAGGCCACCGGTACCTGGGGGCCAGTGGAGGGGGGGACACTATGACACAGGATGTTCCCAGCATTTTGGATATTTCCTCCACCGTCTGAATGATATGTCCTAGAGAAAGCGCTGGGATTCTCCAGGGAGCGTGGGGCTGTAACAGCTCCCAAACACAGTAATAACAAAGCCATAAATCTGGGCCTGCCGGGGCAGCCCTCGCCAAGGGCGTCCGGCTCGGGCCTCACCGTGCGGCCGTGGAAAGCCCGGGAGTGCGAATGTGGTCAGAATCCCAAGCGCTCGAAGGCGGCGTAGAATCCTGTTTTCCCCAGGCTGAGGTCAGGTGCACGAGCACGTACAGATCACGCCCTCCTGCGAGGCTGTGGGTGGGGGCTGCAGGCGGGCATTTGGGGCAGCAGGGGGGTACGGAGGCGAGAGCCATGCATTTGGCGCCAACGAGAGTGAGGTGTGAGTGTCTGCTCTCTCACGGTGGGACCAGTTGCTAAGCCTCACGGAGCTGACTTTCCTCCTCCGTGAGATGCGGCTGAGGACAGCACCTGCTTGGAAGCCCCGTTGCAGGGTGCGATGAGCTCCCTGACGTCTGGGGGGCGCAGTGTGACGCCAAGGACACAGCTTCGCTCACTGAGTTCTGCTTTCTCTGCCGCCTGCTCTTCTCCTGACCCCTGTGTCCCTTCCACCGATGGGAGCCACTCTGGGTCTTTCACACGGAGGGATCTCATTCAGGGATGTGGCTTTATAGGTGACAAGCATGTGCAAACACCATGTAGGGACGTGGGGAACCACGAGGAACAGCAAAACAGAGAACCGGCAGCACTCCTGGGCTGGACGGAGGTGGAATCGGGAGCCAGGGCCACCTGCTGGAGGCTGGCGCCTTGCTGGTTCTGTGCGGTGGGACCCGGGACCACGGAGGGACCACGCAGTCATGAAGGAGATGCGTGGAGAGAGGCAAAGAGAGATGCCCTGGGTTTCCCCCTCCTGCCGCCCTGCACCTCCTGTCCACCAATGCCTTCTGTCGCCTGAGCCTGCCGGGAAGTCAGAGCAGGGGGGCTGGGAAAGGTACTTCCCAGACCTAGAGAGCAGTGACAAGGGGGCGGGGCCAGTCCCAGGCCAGCACAGACCAAAGATTACAGTGACCAGTGATGGAGGTTCTGGGGAGAAATTTCCTGGCCTCCAATCCTAGCTTCCTACATACTAACCGTGTGACTTTGGGTGAATTACGTAACATCTCTCATCTCGCTTTCCTCATTCACCCAGAGGGGATCTTGAAAATTTTAACTTATTGGGTTATGATAGAGAGCAGACCCAATAATGTATAGGAAGCCATTCGCCAAAGTCTTGGTCCAGAGCACACCCTCAACAAAGGTCAGCCGTCACGTATTTCAGAAAACTGGACCCAAGCAGAGATCAGATCAAGACCTGGACGCTCCAGCAAGCATCGTCCAGCTCTCTGCGTGGCACTTGGCATATCTGGGCTTGGATTCCTTTTCAAAGAAACAGGTATAACAACCGCTCTCTTGGGAAAGCATCACTCATAAAAACTTGCCGCATTCTCGGCCAAGCATGACATAAGCTCCACACTGAAGGTGGCTTTGGGAGGGAAGGAAACAGGTTGAGGGCATCTCCCCCGTCATAAACATTCTTCAGGGATGAGAGAACCACTAGCACTGCCGCAGCGGAGACATTCAGCAATGACCACCGGTCATCGGAAATGTGGGCACATCCCTGCTTCTCATTTCTCCACCTAGGATCTAAACGTTCCTAACACCCTGGCACAGCCTGTTGGTTGGCGTGGGTCTCATCCTGGTTGAGTACACACTGAGCTCACAAGTGAGAAGAAAATGTTCCATTTCTGGACAGGAGCCTCTGAAGTGACTTCTTCACTTCCTGGCACAGGTCTTAAAGGAGGCCACGGAATGAGTAATTCTTACCACACCCTGGCTCAGCTGGCCGGTTGGGGACCTCCAGTATAGGGATGGGGAGACGGTGGTGTTGCTGAAATCCACCCAACCACCTGCCCCAGACCGCATGGCAGGACCCTGAGCAGTTGGAGCGCACAGGGTACTGGCCCTTTTCTGGGCCTCCTGCCTTTGTCATGCTGTCGTTAAAGCGAGTTAGCTAAATTGAAGAGGCTAGTAAAGTTGGGAAAATCAGAGTCAGACGTGCTTTGAATTGCTTCACAACTAGCTCTAAATCGAGGCAGCAGCGGCTGCCATGAGAATAAGTCTTTGTCTTAGCCCGGTGACTACAGAGGAAACAATGGTGGTGACAGCAGTGAAAGTTATGATGATGGTGATTATAATGATGATGGTGATGTTGTTGATGGTGTTCGTGATGATGGTGATGATGACCGTGATGGTGTGGGTGGTGATGATGGTGAGGGTGATGATGGTGATGTTGATGGTGATAGTGGTGATGGTGATGGTGGTGGTGATGATGGTGATGAAGATGGTGAGGGTGATGATGGTGAAGATGACGGTCGTGATGGTAGCGATCATGGTGATGATGGTAATTGTGGTGTTGATGATGGTGATTGTGGTGATGGTGGTGATGATGGTTATGATAACGGTGATAGTGGTAATGGTGATGGTGGTGGTGAAGGTGGTGATGATGGTGATAATTGTAATGATGATGGTGGTGATGGTGGTAATGATGGTCATGATGATGTGATGGTAAGATGATGATGGTGGTGAAGGTGATGATGGTGGTGGTGGTGATGGTGGTGATGATGATGATGGTGATGATGATGGTGGTGATGACTGTGATAATGGTAATGATGATGGAGGTGGTGATTTTGATGATGGTGGTGATGGTGATGTTGATGGTGGTGGTAGTGATGGTGTTGGTAATGATGATGGTGATGAAGATGGTGATGGTGATGATGGTGGTGTTGGTGATCATGGTAGTGATGGTGGTGATGGTGGTGATGATCATCATGATGATGGTAATTTTGGTGTTGATTATGATAATGGTGATGGTGGTGATGATGGTGATGGTGGTGATGATGGTGACAGTGATGATGGTGATTGTGGTGATGATGGTGACAGTGGTGATGGTGAGGATGCTAGTTTTCATTTCTTGAATGTGTATCTTCACTCAGGCACAGTGCTAAGGGCCCTAACAGGCTATTTAATCCCTCTAAGAACCCAGTAAGCCAAATGCAATTCTGGAAATCATCCCCATTTATAGATGAGGAAATTAAGTCTTGGTGGAGTGAAATAACCTGTCTAGGTGACACCACCAGTAGGTGGCCAGGTAGTTAAGTGGGTCTATCTGATGCCAAAGGCTACCTGCTCCTGTAATGCCTGCTGGCCTCATGCCAGGCTCAGTACTAGACCCGAGAAATGTTGTGATTGCTGAGGCACAGGGAAATGAGTCCCCAGTGCAGTGAAGTGAGACTTGCTAAAGTCCTTTCAAAGCCACTGGGGCTGCCATATGCTGAGGACCCACCCCTGCCGCCCGCCACAAGCAGAGAGCACAGACCTCCAACTTGGGAGAATGTGGGAGGGTCAGGGTGGCATCTGGAAAGGTGGGGGCACCTCCTCCCCCTCCTTCTCCCCACACACTGTCAGTGGGTGGCCAGGTAAGGAGTTGAGGCTGGGGCTGGCAGGGAAAGGGGAGGAAAGGACACACCAGGATGGATGCCCGTTGGGACCTGCATTTGCGGTATTGAAGGGGAAAGAGAGTCAGAGCTGACTCCCTCACCAGATCGTAGAGTGGAGCACACAGACATGCATAACAGGACCTTTAGGACTCAGGATTCCAGAACCTTCTGTCCTGAGTCTCATGACTTTGGACTAGAGACTTTAGCTCTCCCAGCCTTGTTTCCTCATCTGTCCCCAGGTCCCAACAAAGTAAACCCTGCTAGCATCATTGAAGGTGCAAATTAACCGGTGCACACGTTGTGCGTGCCATCTGTGTAGGCGGGCTCGGCAAAGCTTCTGCAGCACCGGTCACCTCATGATGAGGGTCCTGCCCCTAGGTGCTGGGTCAGGAGACAGGCTCAGAGAGGCCAGGCCCAGAGGTCAGGGCAGAGCTGACAACTCCAGACCTCGGAGGTCTGGCTTGAGGCTTGGGGACAAGGCTGAGTGACCTCCATGTCCTTGCGTTCTTGTGCTCAGTCCCTCTTGTCCCTGAATCCAGTGTCTCCCCCTTATTTGACGTGTTTTCCACAACCAGACTATATTTATCATTTAACATAATGTCATTATGTAAAGTGAGTCACGTTCTGTTTCAGTCTGGAAACTGTGTGAAGCCCCAGGAGATGGTTGGGGACATGCTGGCTTGGAGGCCATATGTTCTCAAAGAAGCATTTGGCTTCCTAAGAGTTCCTTACAAGATCGTCGTAGTTTCATGACAATCAAGACAATGCTGGGGGGAGGGGTGGCCTCTTTGCCTCCCCGTCCAGAACCAGGGCGAGAACATCAGGCGCACGGGGACCACGGGCAGATGGGGGTCTCCATTCACCATGCACCGAATCCTTCCAGGGACCCCTCATGTGCCGATGGTCTTGCTGTCCGCCCTTGGCAGGTGAGCAAGGGCAGCTCGGGGGTGACGGCCCAGGGCTCCCCTCCTGCTCCGAGTCCTGAGTCCTGGGCACAGGTCCAGGCCGCCGCACGAGAGATAAGACTCCTGGGCTGCATATTCCAGCTCATCCTGTGGGATAGGAAGGAAGGACTCCAGACATAATTAGAAGTGCTTCGGAGCAAGTGGAAAGTTCTCAGGAAATGTATTATCATTAGCGCGGGCCTCTCGCCTCCCGGAGAGAGTGCGTATGTGTTCAGTGTGCATGTGCTCACCTCCCGGCTTCCCAGATGAAATCCTTCTCATTGAAAATAACGCAAAAAATCAGGGTTGCTTCCTGGCCTGAACTTTCCTTTCTGCCCCGTGTCAGAGAGATCCTGGAGGTCGTCAGTCCCAGGTGGAAAGACCCGGGTCCACCTGGTTTAAGGGGCTTTCTGGTCACCCCTTGGATTCAGGAATGCCACCTACCAGCTCTGTGCAGGTGGCCCGAGAGCAAATGGGAAGGGATTGTGTGCAGATCTCTGAGTCCTGTCCAGGCCCTAAGATTCTTTTTCTAGCAAGGGAAACAGTTTGACCTACTGGCTCAAAGCAGGGGCTCCAAAGAAGGCGGTGGGGCCTGAGGGTCCAACCATGGTCGCTGGGCTGGAGGTAAGCATGTGGCCCCAGGCAGGCTCAGTCCCCAATACAGGCTCTTCTGTTCCTCGCTTCTCCACGTCCAAGCCCTTCTGTCCACCAGCGGGGCATACTTAATGCCTCCCGGGCCCTCTTGTTCACATGGTGATGGTAGAAGTGAGACGCAGACTCCAGGCCTCAGGTCACTAGTATGAGACCAGAGCCGGTCTTGGTGACAACTTCCAGTGGGACTGGGGCATCCATCCCATTCCACAAATGGGGAAACTGAGGCCTTCCTGTAGACATGGCCTCTCAGCAAGGCTTCTCCTGGAATGTTGTGTCCTGAATGGGTGGGCCCGGTGCTGCTGCCATGTGGCCTCCCTCAAGGACACTTTTGCAACACGGGAGGGGAAATCTTAAATAAACTCCAGGAAGAAAAACCCTTTTCTCCCCGCTTTCCCAGAACCTAAGGGCTTCCACACGTTGGGGACGTGTTGATTTTGAACCTGAGCCCGTCGTGGACCTGGATGTCGATCAAAGAGAATGGATTGTTTTTCCTGAAAGTGTTGGGACAGATCAGGTCAGCAGAACTCAGGTGCCGTGACTCAGCATTTCCCTGTTGCTGGCACCTTCCCTGCCGGCCCAGTGAGGTGCCATCCGGGCCCTTCCCCAGGGAGGCGCCCTGCGTGCTGGTGAAGGTCGTGGGACTTGGAATCAGACAAAAACGGGCTTAGGTGTGCCGTCCACCGCTGCTTGGGGGGACCACGGCGAAGTCCTCTGTCACCCGCCTCTCGGTGTCTCATACTCAAGACAGGGAAAGCAATGAGGTTGTCCCCGCACTTGGTGGGGGGCATGGTCAAGCCGAGATTGTCCTCGCACTTGGTGGGGGGCATGGTCAAGCTGAGGCACACCCACGGTTCTTAGCCGGGAATTGGCCCAGAAGAGCTGCATGTAGCAAACCTGTTGGATTCCCCTCTCTGCCTCTCTAGAGGTTGCCTAACCCTTGGTGGGCGATTCTCCTGTGCCCGCACAGCCTCCCTCCTTAAGCACTGGCTACTCTCCACCCATGAGGGTTCTCGGTTCAAAGCCTGGGCCCTGGAGAGAGTCGGTGTCCCCAGAGCAGCCCCCGCCCCCTCAGTGAGGACAGGAGCAGGCAGCACACACGCAGGTCTTGCCCCATAGGAAGAGAATTCCACATGTCTCCCCATGGCTCCGTGAGGCTCCCAACAGAGTACACCCCAACTACCCAGCAGCGACCTCTCTGTTAAAGCCCCCAGGGCCAGCTCCCCTCCCAGCGCTTCCTGAACTCACCTGCCTTCAGATCCTTGTCACCCAAGTCCCCACATGTGCCTTCAGGGGGACCCCAGCAGGACTGGCACTCAGGAAATATTAGGGGTTATTCAAATGGGATGGAGGCAGGATGAGAATAAGTTAATGGTGCATGTTTGCCCCTGGGGTTCCAATTCTCTTTATCAGCAGATAAGAGGTCTTATCTGTGCGATACCAGATGGCCAGTTTGGAAACACCGTTTGTTTATTATGCGGACTTAATAGAGCAGCTATTAGGTGACAGTGCCGGAAGGGGACTCTGGGCTGCGAAGACCCACGGGCAGCACAGAGGTCAGCAGTTTGCCTCCGTGCTGGGGGCTGCCAGGTGTCTGGAGCAGGAGGCGGCAGATACAATCACGCTCGAGTTTTGGCATCGGGGTCTGGAATCCGAATATCAGTGTTATCTGGATTTTTCTTAGCGTTCTGTAAGGAGAATGCATCACTTTGGTAGTACGGGAAAAATATGTTTTAAAGCCCCAAAACAGGGTGACCGGGTTCTGTGTGCAGGCTGGCGGGGTGCAGGTTGGGGGGAGTTAGACCTGCTCAGGAGAGTGAGCGTCCAGCTGTGGGGTGTGGGTTCTGTGAGAGGCAGAGGATCTGACCGACGTGTGTCCCAGGAAGACGGATTCCACATGGAATTCTGCACCCAAATCAAGGGCCCCACAGAGCCACTAGACATCAGAGGAGGACCCAGGGGAAGCACCACTTGACTAGGAAGTCTTCCAACAATTCAGGCAAGAGGTCTGGGGGCTTCGGAGCTGAGTGCTTGGCTGTCTCAATGCCCAGGAGGGAGACCGTGTCCCCACAGAGGGAGCATGTGTGCGAGGAGGTGTTGCTTAGGAAAACCTGTTGGTGGCCGCGGAGGCCAGACAAGGAGGCTCGTAGCCTCCAGACGGACACAGACCTTCACTGCAGGTGAATTAAACTGTCCCTGACACCGCACCCACCATCCCAGATTCAGATTCAGAAAGAGGGTGAGGACCCAGGGACAGCGTTTGTGCGCACGCTGGTCATTAGCAGCGGTCGGTAGAGAGGCCAGTCCTCCGTCCCCGAGGCTGGCGTTGGCCCGTCGAAGCCAGGGGCTGGTCCCCCCTCCCCAGGCCGCCGGGCCACATTTCAATGACACAGACTGTCTTGTGCACAAACGCTCACAGGGTCTCCAAGTCTGCTATTGATTTTCAAGCTGCAAACAAAAATGTATTCATTCGCTGGGCTCTGCCGTGGCCTTCCATTATCCACTTAGAGTCACATTACAAAAATAGCTTTAAACCGTTTTGCTTGAACCATTGGACACATCCACTCACTGACAGGGAGGTTTTGTTTGGTTGTCTAGCTCGGCTTCGGGGCATAACTTTTCACGCTGATGGTGTACACACCCGTCACTTTGACACAAGCGGGGATGTCGGTATTTATTTTTGCCTCGAGAAAATGATGAGGGAGCAGGCAGAACAGAAAAGAATTTCCAGAAAGGCCCGCACCGCCCTCTCGCCGCACCTCTGCAGGCACTGACACTTTCCCTGTGCGCTTGAATTCCTTTGATTTGAGGGAACAGTCCCCTGCCAGCCCTGAAGAATGAGACCCGGCCGGAAACGTGGCCTTCTCGTGCCCCAGCGGCCCCCATGGAACCAACTGGGGACGCTTCAAAAATGCCAGCGTCGCTCGCACGTAAGGCTTGGGACCCGGCCCAGCAGCCACGGGGACAAGGCCTGCCTTTCCCGTCCTCGCTCCCTGGTGGGACGATGAGGTTCTCCTAGCGGCCGGGAGCAGCAGAGTCCTTTCTCTGGGTGATCGCTTTCCGGGGACCTCCTGCACCCAGGGTGCCACCGTCTCCCACTTCCTCTAATTTAATTAATTAAGATTTTGGGGACCTTCAATTCACTTCCATTAAAAAACCTTTCGCCTTGCAATAATGGTCAGTCTGCATGCCACTGTGAGAAACAGCCCCAGGAAGCCCGCACTCCTTTCTCCCCGGTGCCTCCTTCCTGGGGCCACAGCTGCAGGCCTCCAGCCCTGCCAGCCACCAAGCCGCCCTCTGCCCCTACCACGCTGTCACGTCGGGAACGCCATGCGGGGGCCATCGCCACGCACAGCCTCTTGACATGGGCTCGTTTTACTCACGGGGCGGTCTTGAGGCTCGCCGAAGCCCGGCCGCGGATCCCGGTCACGTGTGAGGCACCCTGGCTGTCGGCCCGCGCCTCTGCGGAAAGACACTGGGTGGCTTCCAGCTTCCGTCCGGGATAAAGCTGCAGCGAATGCTCATGGACGTGTTTTTGCGTGGAAATAAATTTTCACGGAAATGGAAATTTTCATGAATTTCAGTGAAAATTTTTGTTGACCGCATCTCCCCATGGGTCTTCCTGCTTTGCCTCCCGTCCCTTACTGTCCGTGTCCCAGGAACCGTCCCCTTCACAATGCAGACCTGACCCTGCTTCCACCCTCAGGAGCTTCTCCGCGCTCGTACCACAAAGTGGAGAGACTCGGCTGTGGCTTCTGAGTCTGGTCTGGGCCTCGCCGCCCCCGCCCTCCCCGTGTAACGGCGAGCTGCTTGGAGCCCAGACTCTGACGCCTGCCGGCTGGGTGCAGTCGGCCCCGTGCTCCCTGGCCGAGGGACCTCGGGCACATTAATGATTCTCTGTGTGCTCGAACATCCTCCCTGGAAAGTGGGAACCACTGGATGGCACGGAGGCCCTGGTGCAAGGCACTTAGTTCCGTGCCCGGCACACGACCAGCATTACCAGTTGACCCCCACTCTCTCTGAGCGGGTACCACATGGGGTGTCCTCTGCCCCTCACCCTCACTGTGCTTCCTCTGAGCTTGGAACTTGGGCACATGCCATCTGCTCTCTGCGGAGTGCTCTTCTTGCCTCTCTATCCCTGGCTAATGTCACTTCCTCCAGGAAGCCTTCCCTGACTCACTAGTGGGCCAGATAAGGGGTCCCTGACATTCATCATAGCACCTGCTTTGTACTCAGGTCACTTCCCACAATTGCTGACTCCATGTGTGTCTTTCTAGAATGTAACTTCTACAAGGGCAGGAATCAGATCTTCCTTGACCACTGAGTTTTCCTACCAGTGTGTAATAGGTGCTCAGTTAAAACGTGTTCATGGGGGCTCCTGGGTGGCTCAGTGGGTTAAAGCCTCTGCCTTCAGCTCAGGTCATGATCCCAGGGTCCTGGGATTGAGCCCCGCATCGGGCTCTCCGCTCAGCAGGGAGCCTGCTTCCTCCTCTCTCTCTCTGCCTGCCTCTCTGCCCACTTGTGATCTGTCAGATAAATAAATAAAATCTTCAACAACAACAACAACAAAAACGTGTTCACGAAGGAGCCAATGGATGCATCTTGTGATTGGCAAAGCCGGTACCCCCCTCCCGACACGGCCTCTGCCGCTTGCCCTTCACCCCGTCTTTGGGCCAGGCTGCACCGTCCGTACCCACGGGCCAGGCAGCCACCGTCTGGTGAGAACAGCTTGGACTCCTCTCTTTGTGCCTCGCCGGCATCATGGCCTTGGCTATGCCCCTGGGCTGGCCTGCCCCTGGCCATGGCGCTGGGTTCCCCTGCTCTGAGTGGACTTTACCTTTTCACGCCCTCGAGACTCTGCTCTCCCTCCTTCGGTACCTGCGTCTCTGTCTGTGGAAGGCCAGCCTCCTCCCCTCCCTCCTGTTTGGTTCACGTGAAAGTCACATGATTAACCAGTATAAAGTGAACAATTCCGTGGCCTTGAGTGTGTGGCATGTGTTGTGTGGTCACCCGCTGTGCATCAGTCCAAGCCTTTTGGTGTCCCCCGGTGTGCTCCCCCAGCCCCTGGGGACCTCCTACCTGCCCTCCGTCTCTGTGGATTTGCCTGCCCTGGACCGTCCACACCCACGGACTCATGCAGGATGTGATCTCTGGTGTCAGGCTTCTGCTGCTGGGCTTGATGGTGTCATCGCCTCCCCGTGGTTGCGTGCATGAGAACCCACGCCTTCCTGTGGCCGCGGAAGATTCCGTGCCGTGGATGCACTGCGTTTGTATCTATCTGTTCATCCACTGATGGACATCTGGGTGGTTCCCCCCTTGTGGCTGTTGTGACTAGTGCTGCTGTGAACATGTGTGCGAGGGTCTTTGAACACCTGCTCTCAGTCGTCCTGGGCACACACCTAGCAGTGGACTTGCTGGCTCACGTGCTAATTCCGTGTTGATGTCTCTGAGGGACCGTCATGCTGTTCCCCACGGGCAGCCCCACATTCCATTCCCAGTCTGTTGGTTTGTAGTTCTCTCCTGGGCTCATCCAAACGTGCCTGCTCCAGACCGCACCCAGCCGCTGACCCTGGGGCTCTCTGGATGTCCTCCCTGCGGTGGCCGCTTCCCACACCCTCACTGGACGTCCTCCCTGAGGCTCAGACCGTGAGTGGACCCAGAGGGCCAGGATGCCTCGCTGGCGCCGATGCCCATGGACAAGTCATTGGCCATCCTGAGCCTTGGTCCCCATCTGTAAGTGTGGGCGTCGCCCCAACATGGGGTTGTCGTGGGGATGACGTGAGTTCTGTGACAGGTGCTGGTACCTGTGAGCACTCACCAAGGCTCCATGACCACTAGCTTTTCTCATTCCATGAACACAGGGTAGACACAGAAGGCAGGCCGGGCGTGGCCTCTGCCCCTGGGCACCTTGTAATCGAGTTGGAGAGAAGAGACTCAACCACAAGGTTGAAGGGCCTTGGAAGGGATCCAGTTTTCACTTGCTGGTCCTGAAAGTGACAGCCGACAGGAACACATGGGGTGGAAGCATTCTGGGTCCTGGGTGCGGGTTAAATGTGAGCTCCCACAGGGGACTCAGAGCTCTCTAGCTCCTGACAGGGTGGAGAACGGGCGCTAAGGTAGGACTTGACCGTGTGCCTGAACCAGTTTTTCCCTCCCAACAACCCTACAGAAAACAAAACAAAACAGCTGTTACTATCCCATTTGGCTGACAGGCAAACCGAGGCTCCCAGAGGGAAGGAGGTAGACAAGCGGTGGCCGCAGGAATTGAACCTGGGGTCCCCTGGCTCCACAAACCACCGTCTTCGTACTCTGAGTTCTTTCTTGCCGGCTTCTCAGCCCTAAGGCCTCCTCGCCCCGTGGCGTGCTCCACGGACACGCCACTCCCAGCAGACGGCCGTAGCCACGAACCTCCTGGGCCCCCTCGGCGCCCTTGGGCTGCCGGAAACGCTCCAGCCCCCAGACACTATTTGCTTTTGCTCCCACAAGTGCTTCCATTTGCTCTGGATGGAAAAACAAGCCTTTCTGTTGTTGTGAACATTTCAAAGGGACCCGCCGGGCCACAAGATATCCGCTGGAGCGCCGCACCAGGAACGGCCCGTTGTTTCAGATGCGTTGATTTTTATCAGCTTTGACCCCCGTTATTTATGAAAAATATCTGGCTCCCGAATATGCTTGCTTTGAAGGCACCCGTGATAAGCGACCAGAGGTGTCCAGCCAGTGACCAGGACCTTCCCTGCCCACCCCCGGTGCGGCGAGGCCTCTCCCGGAACCCGGACCTGTGTCGGGAATTGGGTGAAATCAGCGCCTCCCACATCCGCATAGCATCCATCCAGACGGAGCTGGGGGTCTGGAGGCCACTTTGGAGTCTGTGATGCCTGTGGGTGCTTTCAGAAACGGCCAAAGGTCAGTGTCAGGAGAGGCGTGTCATGAAATGGAAATGAGCGTGGTCCAGGTCCCTCTGGACCAGGAGTCCCTTCTGCATCTGGGAAGCCATTAGTGAGAGAAGGGCCAGAGGTCCGTGACCCGGGGAGGGAGAGCCCACTGTGCTCACAGGGGCACCGTCAGGGGTCCGTGGAAGTGGAGGACGCCTACCACTCCAGCGTCCTCAGGCAGGAGACCCTCTCTGTGCCTCATCATCTATACGGAGAGCCGTGGGGACGGCAGCTCTGTCCACTCCATAACTTTGTTGGCAGCTGAGTCCTACATGTGGGAAATGCCCCTAGTGCCAGCACAGTACACTCTCCCTAATTCCCAGACAAGTTAACTTCCGGAACATTCCTGGGCAGCACCCCTGCCTCCCTGACCCCTCTCCGAAAACACCCAAGGATATCTGCGGTCAGGCAAGACCCTCCCCCACAAGCCAGCTTAGGAGACGAGAAGAGAGCACGGTACCACTTTCAAAGCAAAATCCACAAATCGTGAGTAAAATGTGTGTCCACGCAATGGGGTATGATTCAACCATAAAAAGGAACGAAGCTGTGACACAGGCCGTGGCGTGGGTGAACCTTGAGGACATCACACCACGGGGAGGACGCCAGACCCCAGAGGCCACGTATCAGATGACGCCGGGACAAGAAGTGGATTCGTGGTTGCCGGGGCTGGGGGGTGTGGGACTGGGCAGGTGGTGGCCGAGGGAGCCTGGGTTTCTTCTAGCGGCGATGGAAACGCCCTCCGACGGCCTGGGGTGACGGTCACACAAGCCGGTGAGGACAGTGAGCTGAACCCCACTGACCCGCTCCGTCAGGAGAACCGTCTGGGGTGTGTGTGAGCGCTCGATACAACTCGTGAAGACGTGGGGGTTCCTGGGGCTTCCTGAGAGGCTGCTTGTCGGCAGCCCTCCCCGAACTCCTGAGTCTCTGCCCTGAGGGTGAGCCTGTGGTGTGGGACCCCACCGGGCCTGCTGTCCTGCTGTTCGGGGGACCTGCGGAGGTGACCGGGCCGGCTGCTTCTCCGGTCAGAGCTGCTCGTCTCCAGAGGCCCTGCGGGGCCTGTGGAGCTGCGGTCGGGCGTTGCTGACTTGTCCCTGTTGTGGCCGGGTGGCCCGGGGGCCGGCGAGCGGGGCCGGCCCGGCACGGAGCCTGCAGCCCCTCCCGGGGTTTCGGCGGCTGAGAAAACGCCGTTTCCTGTCTTTGCTCACAGACCCCGCAGAAACCACCCACTTCCTTATTCCCCCGACTTGAAGCGCGCTCTCTGATAACCTGTGACCCGGAGCAAGTCAGTCTGCGATGACCCTCGGAACTCCCCAACATCCCGAAATTGTAACGCAGGCCTCCCCGCACCCCCGAGCACAGGCCGCGCTGAGCTTTCTCTGCGTCTCCCAGTGTGTGTGGGGGGGGGCTTGGACTGCAGGCGGCCCCCATCTTGTTCGTCCCTTCCCTGGAGAACCTGCGTGACCGTGGCCGTGAGCCGGCCCCTTGCCTTCGTGCTCAGATGAGGGGCCCGCAGAAGGGCGGTGGGGCAGACGGGCTGGCCTGCTCCTGACCCCACTCGCTGGCCCGCAGGCCCGGGACAGCCTGCTCCCCGTCAGCAGCAGGGACGCGTGGGAAGGGTTGGTGCGGGCTTGAGGACAGGTCCCTAAAACGCTTCTGACACGCGGCTCGAGTTCTTGCACGTCCTGTCGATAAACGTCTTGTGTCCACTTTGTTAGATCATGACATGAGCCGAGTATCTAGAAAACAATGCCAGGTCAGTGCTTACCTGCCGTCAGGACTGTCAGACTTCTGTAAAGTACACTTTCTATCAGCGCGTGAGATGCCGTCGGAAAAGCACGCACACCCTCGGTACAGGCTGAGGGGTCGTGACCCGGGGAGGATGCAATGTCGCCAGCGCCTGGCACCCTGCAGAGGGACAGAGCAGGACTCCTGGCACCCAGCAGAGGGACGGAGTGGGACGCCCAGAGCCCCTCTAGCCCCTGCCCATCGCTGCCCCAGGGCCACTTGCGCACACCCCGTCTCTAACATGCAGACTCGTTGTGCCTCCTTGGGACTCCGTAGAATGTGGAGAAACGGAGTCAAAGATGTGCCCTCCGTGCCCTGCTTCCTCCAGTCGCCGTCCTGCGCAAGGCCCCTCCGGCGACCACCGGGAGGTGCGCCCCCCGCTTCTGCCGCGTGGGCAGACCACACGTGCCGGGGCGGCCGCTGCTGTAGGGCCGGGGCTGCCGCTAGGTTCTGTCAAGTGGTGCCGCTGTCAGGGTTCTCAGAGGGTCCTCCAGGGAAACAGGCACCCGTTTTCGGTGGCACCGCCCCAAGGGGCGTTGCTGGGTTGCAGGGCACACGCCGCTTTCCGAGATCCGCCGACAGTGCTCCAGGGGGTTGTGCCCGCGGCCCTCCGGTCTGCGCTGTGCCGGGAGCTCTGATGCTCCACGTCCTTGTACCAGCCGGCGTGGTGGCGTTCCTGTGCCGGCCTGCGGGCTGTGAGGCGGTGCTGCGGGTGCCCCGGCTGGCACCCCCCGGACGACGGGTGCTGGGGAACATCGCTGTTTTGCACGCACCACCTCTCTCGGTCACTCCCCGTGTCAGCTCTAGGGGAGGGCGCTGCGGGCACGGCGAGCACACTCTCCTTCTCCCTCCCACCCCGGGGCACGGGCTGGGGCGTTTCCTTCTGTGCCTGCTTTGCTGCTTGTGCCGTGGAAGCTGTCCCTTCACCGTCCTCTAACCACTGCCACGTGCCGGTGCCCCTGGCTTCCTGTCCAGGGTGTTTCCACCGCCTCATGGTGGACAGCGCGCTCGTACCGTACCTCACGCCACACTCACACTCTGCTCACACCACATGTCACACCACATCCACGCCACACTCGCACCATACTCACAACACGCTCACGCCAACTTCCCGCCACACTCACACCACATCACGTGATCTTCCATCCGAAATTCATATGTTGGAATTCTGATGCCCAACATGATGTTTGAGGAAGCAGGACCTTTGGGAGGTGACTGGGTCGTCAGGGCAGTTCTCGTAGGGGGACTGGCCCCCTCGAAGGGCCGTCTCAGCAAGCTCCTCCCCCCTTCCTCCATGTGCGGGTCCAGCAAGAGTCTGAGGCTGGACGTGTACCCTCGCCTCCTGCCGGCACCCTGCTCTCGGACCCCCGCCTCGGGGAGTGTGAGGCACAAACATCTGTGTCTCTAGGTCACGGTCTGGGGTATCTTGTCCGAGCTGCACAAGCAGATGCGGTCTTGAGCCCTCGCAGCGCCCAGGACTGAGCTCATGACGAGGTGTGTCCGCGCAGCTTAGAGAGCCTGGGTGCGCCCGGCTAGCGAGCGCCGAGGACAGTGCCGGCCAGGTCTGCCCCTAAGCACACGCTTTCTTTCATCCCTGGGAGGAGAGACGTGCCAGCGCAGTCGTTTCCAGGAGTCCAAGCTCCTCCCTCCAGTCCTAGTGACACACACGGATCCGCGGGGGTGAGACACAGCTGCTGACCTGACTGCCAGCGGGGGGCGGGGGGCGGCCTCTTCCACACCCCCCGGCCCTGTTCCGTGCCTGGAAAACAGGCCGCCGGCCCTCCACGGAGACGGTGCGGAGCTTGGACTCCGAACTCTTCTTGGCCACTCCTCAGCCTCTGGACCTCGCGAGTTTATCTCTGTGTAACACAGACTTTCTGAACGTTCAACCTTGCTGTGAAAATCCAGATCAGTTCTGGCAATTAAGTGCCTGACTCACGCATTGTTCCTGCTCATTGTCATTTTAGGAAATTCCTCCAAACGGGGCTCCTGTGGGTCCAGGCAAGCGGGCCCTCCAGTGACCCCCGCGCCATGTGTCAGGTCACCCCTCACCTGCCGGAGGGGCGTGCTTTCCAGTTTTATCGGGACCGGCTGCTTCTCACTTCCTCGTCTTCCCTGGACTCACCCGTGCTGGGACTCACCCTTTTCCTTCCCAAATTCTTCAGTTTCTCTCACTTCATTAATTCTGGATTAATGCAAATGAAGCTGTCTCTGGCTCTCTAGAGTGGATGAAAGTGGTGCTAGGGTCGTGAGCTTCAAGTGCGCTTGAATGGAGAAAAATCAGGGGTTGACTTGGGAGCATTTTCAACCTCATCCTTCACTCTGAGATGAGGAGGCGAAGGAGGAGAGGAGAAGGGAGAGGGGAGGGGAGAGGGAGGGGAGGAGAGGAAGGAGGGGAGGAGAGGTGAGGGAGGGGAAGGAGGAAGGCGGGGAGATCCGGATGTGCCTCCTCCATTATGTCTGCTTCAGGACAGCAGGATGGAGGGAAGGGGACACACAGCACATCCCGGAGAGAATAGGGACAGAGTCATATCTCCTTGGGACCATGCGTCTTCAGTAACGGTGGATTCTGAGATGGAGAGACCCTGGGCGGGACCATCCCATGTCCAGTACAGTCAGGTTCTCACGGAGGAAGCAGGGTAGGTAGCGCAGCGGTTTCTGCGGCAACCCCGTCACGCAGACCTTCTGCTGGGAGACCAGGGAACCCAGCGGGCACAGTGGTCCGCCCAGCATGCCACCTGGGTGTGTGTTCTCCTGGTTTCTCTGCTCCGAGCGCTATAATCTCTCAGGCTCTCAGCCTGGACCTGTGCAGACGCCTTCAGGTGTGAGCCCGATGGGTCCGTTTGGGAGGAGGCCTCAGGAGGCAGGGGGTGGGGTGGGGTGAGGCAGATGGCGGGGAAGAGAAGGAACCAGTTCAGAGTGACCAGTGTGGGCAACAGGGCTCCTTCCGTCTGGGGCCTCAGGGGGACTGGGAGGTTCACCCTCGTAGGGTTTCACCTGGGACCTTTGCCCACCAGCCCTCATGTCACTGGGGGAGGGCCACTCCCAGGCACAGTGTCCCCTGGCATTCCTGGCCCTCCCCTCTGCGAGCCTGCCGAGCCCTTGCCCAGAGTGGGGAAAGCTTCAGTAGGAGGCAGGTGCTTGCTGGGTGTAGGCAGGACACCGACAGCCGCGCTCCAGCCCTGTGCCAAGCTGGGAAGGAGCGTCCCCACGTCGCCAGGAGGCTGCTATCTACCTCCCAGCAGTCGCCGTTGGCCCCACAGCTTGGCGACCTGGAAGAATCCAGAGAAGCCCTGTGTCACCGACAGCCCGCACGCCTGCTGAGGGGCACCTGAGGGGTCTCGTGACAGCGTAGGGGAGGCCTCCTCTCTGAGGGGCTCAGGCAGTCCTTCGGGAAAGAGTAACAGTACATGGGAGCAGGCATCTTCACGGGGATTCACTCTCCCCCCGTCTGTGGCCCGAAGTCCAAGTTCGGGGTGCTGGCAGGGCTGGTTCCTGCTGGGGCCGCGGGGGAGACCGTGTCCCGGGGTCCTCCCCGGCTTTCAGTGGCTGGCTGGCACCTCCGGCGTCCCTTGGCCGGTGGACGCGTCAGCCCACGCCTGCCCTCCTCGTCCCGCGCCGTTCTTCCCGGGCGCCTGTTGGTGTCCGCATTTCCCCTTTTTATAGGGACGCAGTCATGTCAGACCCGAGGCCCCTACCCATGTGACTTCATCTTAATTAACGACATCTTCAAGGATCCCACTTCCAAATAAGGTCACATTCTGAGGTCCTGGGAGCGAGGACGTCCACACAGTAGCCCGTAACCGGGTGGAAGAAGGGGGCCAGGGGCGCTGCCACGCTACCTGTGGGCCGGCCGGACTCAGGAGGGCACAGCCCCAAGGGCACGCCCTCGTGAGCCTTGCCCTGAGACCCCTCGTGTCTGAATGAGCGCTTCGGTGCGGTGAGCGCGGGCAAGGAAGCTGGGCCGTGCCGGTCGGACGTCCATGTGCACGAGCCCGAGGGGGCACACGCACCGAGGCCCACCTTCAGCGTCCCTGAGGCGGCCCCGGGGGCCTGACCCGAGGCGGGCGGAGAGCAGGTGGGGTGCAGGCCCCGGCTATGCCGCAGGGGCCTGTCTGCGGCCTCTGGGAGTGCACACGCCGCGCCCCGTCCGCACACTCGGCATCTGAGAGCGCACCAGGGGGCCGGCGTTCGGGCCGCAGCTTGCTGCTAGCCGTCCTCCTCCCCCCGAGAACAATCCATTTCAAACTTCTGAGCTGTCTAGACTTGTTATCTGGCCCCTAATTCCTGAGAGCCCCGAGCGGGCAGCCGCGGGACAGTCGAGATAGCAAGGGGGTGAAGTCATTGGCGTAAATCCTGAGGCAGGAAGCCGGTCCCAGGGACGATGGATGCGCTGGGGCTGGTGCCCGCACGGGGGGCAAGATAACGCGTCTAGACTCCGCTGGCTGTTTCCTCCTCTTCCTTTCGGTGGCCTATCGGCCGCCCCCCTGCCTTCCTGCTCGCTCTTCCGGGCCCCGCAGGAGACGGCCTCTCGGGACGGTCTCGGCCTCTCCGGCGCGAGGCGCTGCTCGGGCCCCCGCCGCGGCGGGGCGTGGGTGCTCTCCGAGCTGCGGGGCTGGGGGCGGGGGATCGAGGCCTTTCTGGGAGGTCCACGCCAGCCTCTGTCACTTTGTCATTTCTGAGAGTTCAGGGGCTAAGGGGAAAGATGACGTTTTCTCTCCCATCTCCAAAGGTCAATGGAAGGTCACTGGTGGGACCCAGAGGACACAAGCTGATGTCAGGCAGACCGAGAGGCTTCCACAGGCCCGGGGGGAAGCCCGGGGCACATCTTATCGGAGACAGGCCCCCAGAGCCGCGGAACGCCGAGCTGATCTCACGGGCCCGCGTGCTTGCCTGGGGATCCCGAATCCTGCCGCTGGGGTGGGAGGGAGGTCAAAAGGTCACTTGGCTCAATCCCCTGCCTCCAGGCAGGCCTCCCCCGCAGAGGGCACAGGTGAGGGCGGGCGCGGGAGCAAGTGGGAGCACCTGGAGGGTCGACGAAACGGTCATTCCTGGCAGCTGCCCGCGGGGCTCCGGCAGCCGTGACCTCGCCGCGGTGTGGGGGGGCCTCTCGGCGGAGGAGCGCGTGGCCACCACCACGCGGTCGCAGCGGCCACACACACACACACGACAGCATCAGGGACAGCAGGAAGAGCGGAAACGTCTGGAGCCCCTGCCCCGAAGAATGGCGGCCGAGCAGGTGCTGCTCCGTCTTGCTGACTCGTCCAGACAAGCCCGTGGGCCGGGGGCAGGCACCAGACTGGGGCTCGGAGAGGGAAGGAGTCTGCCCAGCGTCGCCTCGCTCGGGGGAAGGAGGCCCAGGCGTGGACGCAGGCGGGGCTGGCTTCAGAGGTACGGGGCGGCTGGCCAGGCCCTGCCTCCCGCGGCGGGTGCTCCGGGCTCGGCGGCCTCCGTGACCTGGCCGCTGTTGGACCAGGTGGCGGCCGTGGTTGGAGGAGGCCCAGGGGACAAGCTAATAAGCAGAGGGTCAGGTGCCCGCAGCCCCCACGCCCCAGCCTCTCTGGAGCCCCTCCTGCTCCTCCATGTGCAGTGTCCTGGGGCAGATCTGAAGGCCCCACAGTCCGTGATAGAGGTGAAGGGACGTTCCCTCCACCAGGACGTACCTGCCCCGTGCTTGCTTCAATAAGAGTGAACCGGCACCTCCTGGGTTCCCATCAGACTCATGAGAGAAGCTGTGCCATGTGTCAGAGGGGTCAGGACGCAGAAGGGCGCTGAGGGCCACCCAGCCACCGACAGAGCCTCAGGCCAGAGCTGGACCCCAGAAAAGGAGGCACAGAGATTGAAAGCAGGGACAAGGAGGGACAGGGCCGAGAGTGCCTGGGAGTCCCAGATGGCCACGGTGCAGCTGCTGCCTGATGAGGGGACCCACGCAGAAGGGACACTTGTCGGTGGGTCCTCCCAGGGAATAGTATGCAGCCGTGAAGAAGAATGGCGGGCTCTTCATACGACAACACAAGGCATTCCGGAATGGCCTGAGGAAAACCACAAGGCTCACCACGGTATGTGTACTGGCTTTCCTTTTGTGCGGGCAGGGCTTGCCCTGGGGTGACTCCGTGTGTGTGAAGTTGCGTGTGTGGTGTGTGTGCTCACGACGTGTGTGTGTGGTCACGTGCTCTGCCCACGAGCTCTCCGCATACTGGCGCTGCGGGCAGGTGCTTGTGGGAGAAGGTGACAGGGAAATGCCTTTTGGTGCCTTGGATTTGTAACTGGAAGAAGGTATGGTCCTAAGTCCATCCTGTTGTCCAGTCTGGCGTTCTCTTGGATAATAAACGGGCCCCTTGGCGCCAGGGACCTTTACCTCAAGGCATCCCGGAGGCAAGCAGACGGCATGTCTGTGGCAGCAGGAGATGCTTGGATCCCCCGGCCGGCCCCCTCCCGTGGCGCCCACTCCCGGTGGCCTGCTCAGCATGGTGCCAGCATGTATGCCCCACATACTGCAACACCGCGTCCTAGAACCTGCACCAGAGCCCTGGCGGGCCTCCATCCCCGCAGCAACCGGCCAGCTTCCCGTGGGGTTAACTGAAGAGCTCCTTCCAGAAGGTTAAACACTTTCCCCTGGCAGGAGGCCGGAATCCTGGGGGACTAACGCCCAGGGATTTATGGGCCTCCCCAGTGCGTGGACTTTGTGACTTGCCCGTTGAGAGAGGCCGGGGTCAGGGGTTATCTCCGGGTGGGCAGCTGGGGGCTGCCTGCAGCCTCCCCCCTCCCTGCGGCATCTGCTAGCCCCTTCTCAGCAACAGTGGGTGTCCAGCTCGGGTTACCGACCTCCGAGCTGCCCATACGTGGCTCAGACCCGGGCAGGGCTGGGAGGGTGGTTCTCGGTTCCAGCCAGGAGGGGCAGGGGCAGAAGGGACGGACGGGAAGAGCAACAGAGGAGGACAGTCCCCTTCGGAGCCGATCGGAGGCCCCGTGCAGGTGGCGTGCTGTGGGCACCAAGGGAGGGTAGGCGGGGACGTTTGTTCTTGCCGCCGACGGCCAGAGGTGGTCGTGACCAATGGCAAGCCGGGAGCCTTGTGGGAGGCCTTGGGGACGGAATGGGAAGAGTCACAGGGAGGGACCGCGGGGTTTTGAAATGCCCATTCAGGCTGCCACAAGGCAGTCTGACGAGGCCTGGGCTTTCTGCGCTGTGCGACTTTGGGTGAGTGCGGCCCTGTTCTGGGCCTCAGGGTACACATCTGTAAAATGGGGCGGAGCATTCCTCTCTCTTGAGAGTGTCTGGCTGAGGGAAGCCTGGCAGAGCCAGTGCCCAGCCACGAGCGCTGCCCTTCTGAGGCCACAGGACCCGTCCCCACAAGAGTGTCGAGTGGGGATTTCATCTTTGTCCGCATTTTACCAGACGCTGAAGCTAAGAGACACGGAAACCGGCCCAGCGTCTCAGGGCTAGTGAGAGGCAGGCCCGATGTGAAGCCAAGCCCGTGCCGGGGACTTCCCGCATCGGTCCAACTGCCTCCGGCTGGCTTTCCCCTTCTTACCACCCGCCCCGGGCGGCGATCTCCCTGGGCCACCGGCCCCTGCGTGGCTCGGGCTCCGTGTGTGCAGGTGAGCTGTGACCGGAGGCCCGCGCTGTTTCCCAGACTCCGTTTAACCTGGAGGATGCCCTTTCTCAAGGCCCAGCAAGGGAGGAGCCGTCCCCTGTGCGGTCTGCACAGAGATTTATGCGGCCTGGCGGGCCGGCCGTGCGTTATTGCATTTCCTTCTCCTTCATTAATCTTCCGGCGGCCCTGGCTCCTCCTGACAGCGGGAGCTGCAGCCTGCAAGCCAGAAGCCGTGCCCCGAGCAGGGCGCTTATCTCAGGAGAGGCCTTCCAGCCGCCTCGAGGGCGGGGCTGCCCCCCAGGCCCGGAGAGGAAGCCCGCGGCCCGCGGCGGGGGCAGGAGCTGACAGAGCCGCTCGGCACCGGGGAGAAGCACGTGCCGAGGGAGTGGGGACGCCTGGTCCACCCAGAGTCGTGTGGGGCACTGGCCGCTGGGCCGAAGACTTGCCTTTCATTGCCCTCGGTGTGCCTCGGTGTCCTCCGAGGGGCATCTAGCTCATCACCCCGTTCTACACGAGGACACGGTGGCCCGGCAGGCTGGAGGGACAGGCCCTGTCAGCAAGCAGCACTGCTAGGGCTCTCAGCACAGGCCAGTGGCGGGCCAGCCCCGTGCTGGTCTGCGTCCACGGCCGCCTGGACGGGCTCCGGTCTTTGCTCGCACCTTCTGTAGCAGCCATACTGAGGGACTGGCCACGCGCCACGCAGTTCACCGGTTGCAAGTGCACGACTGGGGGGTTTTACGATATTGATCCCAATACGTCTCAGAATGCTTTGTCACCCCCAAAAGGCCCCTCGTCCCTTTAGCTGCCCCCTGCAAAGTGCGCATTCCCAGTGCCCCGAGCACCACCCACTCTGCTTCCGCCTCTGGTGCACACGCCCCAAGGCCCCTGCAACTCCTCTGGGCAGGTCCGGGGTCCCTCCGCCTCCAAGTGCCTCCGCGTACTCCTTGTCTCAGCCCCGGGGGCCGTGCTTCCTGCCACACTGGTGGGAACTGCGGGGGGTGGGGGGGGCTGTAGCCCTCGGGGAGCATAAGGCCCGGTGCAGGGGTGCAGGGGGTGTGGGTGGGCTCTGCTGGGATCCCGGTGCGGCCGCAGGTAGTGGGGAGAGGGAGCTACCGGCTGCCTGGTGTGCCCTGAGTCAGAGCAGGAGGCAGAAGTAGGGAGAGAGGGGTCTGAGGGAGGCCGAGGGGCGGGGCTCCAGGAGGGGAACCCGAGTTTGCAGAGATGAGGCAGGAGAACAGGGTCCCTTTAGGAGCATTGGAGAGATCAGCATGAAGCCTGGGAGGACGAGTGTGGTGAGGGAGGGAGGGCTGCCTGGAGCACCAGGACACTGGAGCTCAGCGGGGGGAGGCTAGCAGGGTGGCCCCACCCCCCGGCTGTGCGTGGTCCCCTTGAAACCAGAGGCACTTCCGTTCATCTGTGTTCCCGGCTCCCGGGTAGGTAACCCAGGGGAACCGCAGAGGGAGAAGCTGGCCTGGCTGCAGAGTGTGAGGACAGGCCCGGGGCTCGGGCTTCTCCGGCGTCCTGTGTGAGCAGGGAGCAGAGTGCTCCCGGCGGGCTCGCTGCGTTTCCCACTGGCTGGCGGCGTGTTGGGGGCGAGGAGCGCTGGTGCCCCAGTTCTCGTGTCCCGTCTTTAAGTGTGGAGAGCGCCGAGGGGCTAAGGGACAGAGCAGCCCTGGAGATGGGGTGTGTCTCCTGGTGACGATGGTGGATGGGGCCCCCAGGGCCGGTCGAGGAGACCTACCCTCTCTGCTCCACGGGACCCGGTCGGTCAGCAGCACCCGTGGCGTTCTGGGCTCTGGAGCTTTTGGGTCGCCGCCGTGAGGCCATTCCTGCTCAGAGCCCGGGCTTTTACCCCCCAGCTCGGAGGCACTCAGTGTTGTTCTGTAAACAAGTCCCTTTCACTCCCTCCCATTCCAAGACCACTGCTGGGGGGGAAACCAAGCTGGAGGTACAGCTCCCGCACAGCGGTCACTCAGAACCGTCCCTCCGCTGGCCGAGGCCCTCGCCCAGGTGCGGAGGCCGTCTCCACTGTCACCCTCTCACGTCACCCACCGCCCCTGTGAGACCCCAGCGTGCTCTCTCCTGCTTCCTCTGGAAGCGTTCAGAGTGGACGTTCAACAAGGGTTACCGGCAAGATGGCACCATCGTGGGACACACGACAGGACAGCTCTTTGTGGACTGATGATCCAAAGGTGCCCACTCTAGGCCGACAGATTCTAGAAAGGGGCACTTCCTTGGGGGGACGGTATGGGGTGCAGGGCAGGGCGGGTCAAGCCCAGGAGCCTCATCCAGCGTTTATTAAGCTCCTCTGGCTTACCCCCTGTGAGGGCCGAGAGATGGGGACGGAGCCTGGTTGCCTTCTAGCATTCCAGCGTGGATCCAGGAGAGGGAACAGACGCCCCATATATCCTCTTCCAGGCTGGATTTCCTGCCTGGCGCTGGAGAGCCAGAGAGGGGGCAGGGGTGGCGTGTAAGGTTTCCTCTGTCCTCCCCCAAACCGCCCCCCTCCCGGCTCCCAAACCATCCATCAGCCCACGGCTCACCTGTGAAACCCAAGGCTGGGAACCACAGTGCTATTCCGTTACGGAATCAAGATTTATCGGAACACGACAGGCCTGTGGGGTTTTTATGACGTGCATGGCGCCAATCCCTTCTGTTAACCTGCTTGTCCCTGGTGGGCCAGGGGCGTTTTATGACTGCCAACACCACTCCATCTGCTCCTGAGTTTGTGGCATTCTGACAGTGAGGACAAAATGTCCAGCTTTGTCCAGGCCCCGTGGGCTGGATTATCACTTCAGCACTTGCGGGCTGGGCCTGCGTCCCCCCGGAGCGAGGCCCCCCCGGGCTCCGCAGCCCCCTCCCCAGCTTGGCCTGGTGTGAATGACATTCGGATCACGCTGTGACAGTCCCGTGAATCATCTGTTTCCAGGCCTGCCTCCCCAGCGCTTTCATCTCCGTAGCAGAAGCCACGTTGGGGTGTCAAGAGGGGGTTTCCTTCTCGTGAAATCATCCCTTGACATCTCTACAAAGGCCCCCGTGACACCCAAATTGCCTGTATCTCATGGAAGAAAGACACGACCAGGGACCATTTGGAACCTCTTAAAAAAGGAGCTTGGTGCCTCTTGGAGGCTTCCGGGGAGGGGGTGACCCAGGCCATGGCCCGGAGCCTGGCTCACGTTTCTCAACGATGTAGTTATGAAGGGAAGCCATATTCACATGAAGTGGGACCCAGTGGGAATGGAGAGGAGGCCCTCTCAGACGTGCCGTGACTTCTGCCCCGTCCAGCAAGTCCCACTGGGGTCCATTCCGGCCGGAGAGCTCAGGATGGCTTTCACGGGGCCCAGCAATGGCTCTGGCTCTGAGTCTGCTTGAGAAGCTCCCCCATCTCCGCGGGACCTGGCTTTGGGTTCGGGAAGCCATTCAGCGTAGGAGGTGGAAGGGGCTTCTCACGGGTGGGCACAGAGGGCGGCTGTCCTTCTCCCCATAGAGAAGGGTCCTGGCCGGAGGCTGCCGCCTGCCTCTTTCCACTGTGACCGGCATGGGGAGAGGGAGTGACCGTGACGGCAGTTTACGTTCTCTGGGCCTGGGCCGTGGGCTGGGGGTTCCCAGAAGCCTATGAAGAAAGCACGCTGTGGCTTCAGCCTTGCGGTGGGACAGTCACGCCCGTGTCACGCAGATGGTCCAGGAAGGGCTGGCAGGCAAACCCAGCAGATGCCGAACTCATGTTCCCAAGTGGGGAGAGTTGGGGCCGCTGCTGACCAGATCCCACCCCAGACTCTGGCCTCCTTCACGGCATCCACGCGGTGGGGAGAGGCCATCTGCTTCACTGAGTTTAGGACTCAAAGGACAATCGACATGTCTGTGCGTGCAGTGTGCGGGAGGCCGCGGTGTGGCGGGACCCCAGTGGCAGGGAGGCTGGACCTGAAGCCTCACTGTGTCCTCCGCGGCTACGTGCCCTCGGCCAGGTCCCGTAGCCACCTCGGGCCTCAGGTTTTGAGAGTGTGGAGTGGGGACGCGCTCGCGGCACCCATGTCACAGGGCAGCCTGGGGGGGTCACAAGATGCCAGCCACGCGCTCCACAGTCATCCCCCCGAGGAGAGCCAGGCCATTATCACCATGGCTCTCCTCAGGAAAGTGACTCCTGTGTCCGAAAGTGCTCGGCGAGGCCTTCCGCAGGCATGGCTGCTTCTGTGTCCCAGGCCCTGCCACAGCCGCCATGCGTGGCCGGCTAACAGTGTGTCGGCCTTGGAGGAGCTGAGTATTTCTATTTGCAAATGAGAAATAAGAAAGCCTGGGGCAGGCCAGACCGCATGGTGGCCTCCTCCATCCCCCTCTGCCTCCCCACTGGGAGACCAGCAGGACACAGATTCCTGCTGACATTCCCGTGACTGAGCTGGCCGTGACCTGAGCTGGAATGAGACAGGGTCGAGCGGGATGGCTGCCCGAGGGGCTCTGGATCCGTGGACACGGAGAGCTCCTTCCCACGTGTGCCGCTGGTGGGAACAGGGCTGGGGGCGCTCACGCACCCGCACCGCCCACCCCCGGGACGGGCCCAATGCACAGGGAAACCCACCCGCATTGAGCTCCGCCTGCATACTCTGCATGTCCTGGGAGAGGCCTAACGCATCGCGGCACCGTCGGGAGGCGAGACGGTGCAGCCACTTGGGAAGACGGCGTCGTGGTTTCTTACGAAGCAAGACATACTCTTACCATAGATTCCCACAGTCGGGCTCCTTGGAAATTTACCCAAAGGAGTTGAAAACTTACGTCCACACGGAAACTGAGGCCCAGGTGTTTACAGCAGCTTCATTAATAATCGCCCGAACTCGGAAGCCACCAAGATGTCCTTCGGTGGGCGAATGGAAGCAGAAACGGCCACACACCCACAGCGTGGACGACCGTCCAGTGCTCACGGGAAACGAGCTGTCCCGCCGGAGGAAGATGGGGGGGCCCTTCACTGCCCCTCGCTAAGCCACAGAGGTCAGTCTGAAAAGACCCTGTGAGACACGATTCCAGCTCTGGGGCGTTCTGGAGAAGGCAAAGTGCGGAGGTAGTGGGCCTGGTGGGGGTGGGGCGGGTGCATGGGTGGGTGGGGCGGCAGGCAGAGCTCGGGGGACGGTTAGGGCAGGGAGACCTCTCTGAGACACCGTAATGGTGGAGAAGCCTCTTCATACGTTTGTTAAGCCTGGAAGACATCCACCGCCCGGAGGGAAGCCTGAGGGGAGCTGTGGCTTCGAGTGACGATAGAGTGTCATTACGGGTTCATCAATTGTAATACATGTAGCAAAGATGTTAGTCACGGGGACTCTGCGCATGAGGAACACAGAGGGACAGGTGGGGACTCTGAACTTTCTTGTTCAAATTTTCTGTAAACCTACAGCTGTTCTAAAAATAAATTCTATGGGTTTTACAATAACAGTAATAAAATAGGACTGGTGTGGACTCTGGGGTCAGACTGCCCAGGTTTGAGCAGCGGCTCCGCTGCCCCAGGGCGTCAACTTGGTGAGGCTTCGAAGCCCGGCTTGTGGTCAGATGCTCCTCGGTGCCACAGGGGCAGTGTCTTGCACGGATGGCCTGCACGCGTCATCAGCTGACTTCCAGCAAGGAGACGGTTCTAGATTTTCTCTGCAGCCCTGGCTCATTCAGCCGGAGGCCCTGAGAGCAGAGCTGGGACTTCCCTGGAGAAGGAGCAGTCCCGCGTGTGCACGGCGGCTCCAGCCCGCGCCGAGAGGTCCGGCCGGGCCCCACGGGTGCTGGACTGGCCCGGCCGGCCCCGCCATCACCAGCAGCCCCCTGAAATCGATCTCTTGCTATCTCTGTCCTGCCAATTCTGTTTCTCTGGCAGGACCCTGACCAGCCGTCAGCCGCATTCATGGCGCCTCCACTGACAGCCAGTTCTGATGGTCCCGGACGCGGGAAGAGTTTAGATGCCCCGAATACTCAATTCAGATCATGCTTTCCGCAGAAGAGGAAACTGAGGCTCTCTCAATAGTCATGGCACCCCCTCTGAAGTCTGGGGTCAGCAAGGTCAGGGACGGGTCCCGGTCCATGCGGCCCCTATGCAACCAGGCTGATAGACGGAGGTTTGAGGAACCCAAGGAAGGGCTAGCCGTGGCGGTCGGAGCCTGACCTTGGACAGGATCCCGGCGTCCGCCTCCCGCGGCAGATGCCCCTCACCCTCCCAGGGGACGACCTAGAGCTTCCGAGGGGTTTTTATTAGAAACAATTGGAGGATCCAGCTGCTCCTGGAACATTTCGAGTTGCACATTTTTTGCATTCCTCCTCGACCTGGCACTGCTGGGACGTTGCCATTTAAAAAAAAAAAAAAGTAATAATTCTGGTATTCGAAATTTTTTAAAAAAAATCACAGCCTTCCTTTCCTTGACTCATTTCCTGTGGTGTTTCCCTGGCCTAATCGAAACCTGACAGGCTACATGGCAAAGGGCACCGGGGCAGAGGTGAGTGTGGAGGGCGCTGCTGTAGTCTGGACGGGCAGGAAGACGGGCAGGAGAGGGGGTTCCCCTGCTGAAACCGAAAAGCACAGGGAAGGGCCAGAAGGAGGACGTCCTGCTGTGTAGCATGCGACTCAGCCCTCGAATCCGGAGAGAGAGTGAGCTCGTGGCGTGGGGGAGGTGGGCCCTGTCATCATTCTCCTCCAGTTCTCTCTGGCTTTGCAAGGACCCCGGAGGTCTGGGGAGTGAAACCCCATCAGTGCTCCTGCCCGAGGCAGAGGGGCTGACTGCTTCCTCCCCCATAGCTGGATAAGAATAAGCAAACTGTCAGCAACCACGAGAATCTCAGCGAAACCCACCACCAAGAATTCTGGAGGACAGTCCCCGGTCATGGGGCGCCCACACCCACACGTGAGAGAGCCAGGAAACTGCCCAGCACCTTCCTTTCTGGCGTCTTCCATCGGCGATGGCAATCACAGCTGACTCGTAGTCGGCATTTCGCACGGAGCGGACGCTGGGTGGGCATTTCCTCCCTTGATCCTCGGAAGAGCGCCACTGGCTGGGTCGGATAGACGGCGTGGTCGCTGCTGTCGTTTTACGGAGGAGGCGTTTGGAGACGGGAAGCGTCTGATAAAGGAATAACACGCAGCTGTGAAGGAAGCCGCATGACCAGGCCGGTGCTTTCAAGCCTCTAGCTCTGCTCGTTCCAGGGGTAGCTGGCAGACGGAGGACGGTTTCACAGAGCGGTCACTGGAATGCTGGGCAACGGTGGACCAACGGGCGTTAAAGATCCATTAAAGAGAAAGAGGACGCTGGCTCTACCGTGCGGGGCTTGGCGACTATGCGTAGGTGATCGTTGTACACCTTGGAAGGTGCCCTGGCTGGGTCCTCTCAGGCTGAGCCCCCCTAGCCCGTGACCCACCGCGGGTACCCGAGAGGGAGGGATCTCTGCTTCCAGCAAAGACGCGTGTGGGGCGGGAGCGGCTCTGCTCAACGACACCAAACTAGCAGCTACCAAACGCGCGTCAGTTACAGCGTGGGTCCATGCGGTGAGGTCCCGCCACGGACGCCGTCAACGCCACAGCCCAAGCGCCAGCAAGTCTCACAAGCTGGTGAGGGTGGAGGGAGCGGGACCCCCAGAGCACACGCACCGCCGGATCCCCTTGTACGGAGTTGGCAGGTGGACAGCACCAACCCTGGGGGGCTGGGGCAACGGGCGCCCATGGGAAAGTTGACCGGAGGAGGCGCGGAGAGCCGTCTGGGGGACTGGAAGTACTCCATGCTTGGTCCGGGCGGTGGCAACCCCAGGGCACACTTGGGCTGTACACCGCCTGCTTGCGCACCTCCCTGGGTATTTACAATGTCAGTTAAAATGGGGAGAAAAGTATAGGCCCCACCCCCCACTGACCTGCAGCCTAGGTGGGGTAACCGGCACACTCCAGGGAGTTCAGAGAAGGGAGACATCAGTAGAGCCTGGGATGGGGCAGGAAGGCGACGTGGAGTCATCAGACAACCTTAGGGTCTCCAGGAGACTCTGTTGGCTCATGAGGGCATCTCTACCTTCATGTATCATTTCTAAGGTTCACATCAGTGCGTGTGCACATGCGCGAATCCCGCCGTCCCCCATGTGTGTGTCTGATTTGAGGTTTTGTGTATTTGCACCAAATACAGAAGGCTTAATGGACAGTGTCACTGGCAATGTCCCCGTCCGTAGTCTGGGTACGTGAGGCGATCATCCAGTGGTTCTCGTCTTTCCTAACACTCGATCCCCTAGTTGGTGCATATGGAGACAAAGGGCAGAAAAGTGAACATCCACCTGTTACGGGTGGGAGCTGGAGCAGGTAGACTCAGGACACGGTCCCATGGACTCTCATGTCACAGTTGTCACATGACTGTGCAGCAAGAGTCAGAAGGGGACTGTGCTACTGCCCCCTAGAAGTCCCCCCTCCCACCTCTGTGTCTCAGGAGCCCTTTGTAAAGTAAGGAAACCAAATATCGCTGGGGAGAAGGGTGTGTTGTGGACTACTTGCCAGCCTTGGAATGGTCAGTCCTTAAATGTGCAGAGCACGTCAGATAGGAAATGAAATGCTCCAAGCATAGGGGATATTCAAGAAGGTAAGAAGAAAGGAATGCTTTTATTCTCTTTCTTGCTGAAGTAAGGTTCTGAACATACTAAAACCAAAGATTAATTCTTGAGTCAAGATGGTCGTTACTGGTGAGTCCGCACCAAGCTCTTGTCATCCTATGTGGGCTGGAAAAAAGTGGCTCTACCCTGGTTGATTGACTCCCCACATAGCGTGCAGAGAGAGGACTTATATTAAAAAATACCCAGTCAAATCGAAGTTGATTAAGTCAACCAGCAGCTCTTGAGAACCTGGGCTGTCCCATATTCTGTGTTCAGCGCTATGGGTCATGAAGGACAATGATACGGCCCGTGCCCTCCTGGCACTCACGGCTTTCTGTCTCAGCCATACGGTCCTTCCCAGAGAGGAGCGGTGGCTAGTTCACAGTGCGGTTAGGAAATGCGGTCATTCTTCTGAGTCACAGCTGTGAATGTCAGCCCTCTGTGCGGTACACAGAAGAACCAGCTGAGGGAGTTTCCGATTGTCAAAAGGTAGAGTTCACACACACGAACTTCTGGGTGGATGTTATGTTAGTGAATGGATATCGTTGAAAAGGCTGGAATTCATATACATAATTCAGGGAATGTTTTAGAGACAAAGTTGGTTACTTATTCCTTTGTGCCCCAGGTGTACTTTGGTCTACCGAATTATGGTAATTACATTACAGAATTACAGAATTACATTACATTTATTAATATTCATGACTCTTCAACTGAATGGTGAAGCCCGTGGAAGTGATTACTATGGTTTAATCAGCTCCGGATCCCCACTGCCTGGTACCTAGTAGATGCTTAATAAATATTTATTGAAAGTTAATGAATGAATACATGAGTGTGAGTGAATGCGCTCTTGGGAAAATGAACATTTTTAAGATTTATTTTCTCATCTGGAAAACAAGACTAATGTTGGCACTACTTCATTGTGAGCGTTGGATAGGGCCCTCATGTAGAGAACTGAGCACTTGTATGCTGGCACATAGTAAGTGCTCCCTGTGGGACTGGGTGATGCTGGTGGTGGTGGTGGTGGTGGTGATGGTGATGATGGTGGTCATGCTGGTGGTGGTGATGGTGATGGTGTTGGTGACGGTGATGGTGGTGGTGGTGTTGATGGTGATGATGGTGGTGGTGATGATGATGGGTGGTGATGGTGGTGGTGGTGACGGTGGTGGTGGTGGTAAGGAGGATGATGGTGGTGGCGGTGGTGATGGCAGTGACAACACTGAAAGAGGAGAATACAAAGGAAAATGAAGAAAGGATTTACTTTGCTAATCGTCACTGACAAATCAATGTTAAGGTTGGAATTCCACAACCAGCTCTAACTAGAGCAGTTTCTCTGGAAGCATAAGACAAATGAGGGCTCTGCCTTAGAACTCCATGTGAACTCACCCTAGTGGGTTGGGGTCAAACTCTGGGCAGTGGATTGGCTCATTAAACAAATGACCTAATTTAGTACTTAAGACACCCAAAATTTACTGTACTAATTTGTCAAGTCATCCAGAACAACCAAACCACAAACAGTTGGCCTAGTAGGTTTTAACGGAATTATAGACAAAATTCAGATTAACCACACAGTAAAAGGTTCAATTAAAGTGGAGCTGACAATTTAGTCTCTGGGCCACTGAGGGGACTTTTACGGGCTGGAATCAATCTTCTGGCTAATTCTTTCATCTTGTCCTTTCCATTTTTAGCACCTCTCAAGGAGACGGGTTTATGGAACTGGGGAGTAGGTAGCGGGAAGTAGGAAACAGGAAGTAGAAGGTTCTATTTTGGATGTGGCGACTGATAAGCACGTTCAGGCCTGGTTTCCTTGGGGAGCCGCTGTGGGAAGGGGTGGTCCCACTGGCTGGCAGGGGGGCCCGAGTGAGTGAGACACTCCACTGGGGATCCAGCATCTGACAGGAGCCACAGAAATTTAGAAATACCGACCAAGGTGTATTCTTTTAAACCGAAATCTCTGGTCACACCTCCCTCAATGACTGAGGTGACATTTGGCATTTTTCTGCAGAGCAGCAGAAAGAGCAGCACTTGCCGGTTTCACTGTTTGGAGACGGTGGAAGCGGTTACGGGAGTCGTGTTGTGGGGCTCCCCCCCCCCACACCGCAGATCACCTGGACAGCTGTCTTCTCACACAGCGAGACCCGCACACTTCCCGTTTCGAGCCCCATCTGGTTCTCACATCAGGCTAAGCCACGGTCTTCGGAGAGAGACGGAGCACACCCAGGAGATGCGAAAATGTAGGAACGAGCGTGTTTATATTGTATTTGCATTAATGCTTCCTAGAGTTTATTTTCAAAGGGAAGAAAGAACAATGCGTGGTAGGCTCTTAAACCCAACGCCGTAGCTCCAAGCTGCGGTGTGCTCCGGAGGGCACTTCTCTCCTGTCCTGGAGGGCCCGCTAGGGCCGGCGGTGGGGGCGGGGCACGGGCTGCGGCGAGCGCTCCTCGGGCCTGCGCCTGCCCCGGGCCACCGCTGTTTGTCATATGGAGTGGATTAGCCTCTCTCACACTGTCAACTTGGGTGTTCCGCGCGCAGCCTGTTTTTGCTGGGGTCTTGGTTTTGCTTTTTATAACGGCAGGAAGTGCCCCTCTTGGACCACATGTGAAACCGTGTGGGAACGGCGGGGAGGGGTGAGTGGGGTGTGGACATGAGCACGCCTCCGCTCACGGGGGCGGGGTGGGGGGAGGCGGGGAGGGAGAGATGCGTGCTGGCCCGTTTAACTTTACGGGCCGGGTTGGCAGGAGGACAGGGAGGCGGGGGCTTCCTTGATGGAACCCGCCTGTCGCTGTCAGGTCCGCCCCCCCTAGTTACGACGCCGCGTAGCATCACGGCGGGGCCATTAAAGCACGACGGGCTGCAGCTGCTGCTTAATTTGCTCTAAATTTCCTGCCAGCCTCACCAGATGTGTACAGGAAATGGGCGGTAAATGTTTAATGGGTCATACCTAACCAGACAATTAACAGGTGCTGTCATTTAGAAAATCCCAAACGACGTGCGTGCCTGTGCAGAGCGGGATGAAGTGGGCTGTTCTGTTTGGTTTTTTCCTTTTGAATAAAGGCAGGTATAGTGTGGGGGGTGGGACCCAACGGGGGACTTCACCGGATGAAACTCAGCACCAGGGCGCCCTCCCCGGTCTCACCTGCGGCAGGCCCTGCCCCTCTGTGTCCACGGATGCTGCCCCATGGAGGCCCCGAGCTGGGGACTTACACAGCGAGTGGATGCTAGGTGCCGGGGCCTCTGGGCTCACAGAGAAGGGGCTTCCTCGCCCGTGGGTCCTCCACCCACCTGTTCCCTCCATGGCGGGGTCGGGGGGACAGACAGCAAACACAGAGGGCAGCAAAGGTCCTTCTATGGCCTAGGAGCTCTCAGATAGGATCAGAAATCCAGTCGGGTTTCTGGAGGGTTGTGTGTGCACATGTGCACACCCGAGCAGGTGGGGGAGCCGTGTCATAGCCAGGCCAGTTTCTCCTTGCGGTGGGTCCCTGTGGCCATCTCTCCCCAAAGCCCCAGGCCCCTCTGTTCTGCCACAGCACCTTACCAGACCCACCGCTAGCCCTAGAAGGGAGGTGTTGTGTCACTTCCGCTTTTACAAAGGGGAAACTGAGGCACCATTGGGCTCCAAACCTTACTACTGGCAGAACTGGGAACTGAACCCAGAAATCTGGACATTAGAGCCTGCATCGATAGCACCACCGAAGGACACGTCGGAAGAGAAAACAGCGTGACTTCATACCCGGCGACGGACCGGTTAAGGTGTGGACACCATTTCCTTGAACTTTCCTCTGTGGAATATATGTATATATTTTTTTCTTTGACAAAATCAATGTTTTGCTCTCGGTGGCATTCTGTACCCTTGTCCTTAAACACTCCTGCATGGTGATGAATCCCCGTCGTTGGCAGGCAGACCCACGGCTTCTGACGGAGGGGTCCATTCCATCCGATGGTAATGTGTTAAATGAACCGATCATGCCTTGTTGGGACCTTTAGGCTGTTTCCAGTTTCCTGGATTACAAGCACGAGCATCCTTGTTTGTATCTCTGATTATTTTGATGCTTTTGCCATCGGAGCGAGGGAAGCTGACACAGAGAAGGTGCTCAAGTCAGCGGGGGGCTGGGAGCAGGGGGACGTTGACTTCCGCTCGCGACCTCGGTGGGCGTCAGGCCGGGTGGCAATGTCCCAACTGAGCGTTGCTGGGTTCCAACCCGGGCAGTCCCACGGACGGATCACTGACAACAGGCCGTGGATATTCCCCGGAATGTAGACGGAGGGAGACGGGGAGCAGTGGGGGCCGAGCGCAGCTCCAGGAGAGGGCCGCTGGCAGACAAGCCCGTGGGAGGTGCCGTTGCTCCATCCGCTCCCGGATCTGGTTCACTCCTTCCAGGACTGTGCCTTTCACCGCAGTCCAGGAGGAGTCCGTGGGCTCCATCTCTGCTTCGGGGTCAGTCACCCAGCCCCTGGCAGGGTCTCAGGGCTCATGGATCAGAACCGGCGTTTAGCGGGAGCCGATGGAGTGACGCTCATGCAGGTCGTCCTTGAGACCTTAGGTCACTTGCGTTGACCCCCCTTCCACGCCCTGCGACACAGCCCCGGAGAAATGTAGGTGGCGATTCGAGCCCATGGGCGCTGTGCCCAGGCTGGCTCTCCCGACCCCCACACACCGTGCCTCAGCTGTGCCGACGTCGGGATGGCGGTCGTTGCGCTGGCTACTGGGCGGGCCTCAGCTGCCGTCCTCCCTGGTACCACCTGTGTGAAGTTCAAGTCTGCCGGGTTCAAAGGACGGCTTGAAAACAACATCTGAAAAGTCTTGCAATAGTTCATGACTAATGGGCTGGACTTGGCTGTCCAATAAATTCTCTACTCGACGCCGCAGTTACACTGACGACCCTCAGGCGCCCTTATCAGCACTTGACGCTCGTGTAAACCAAGCCTCGTAAATGACAGGATGAAAGCGGGGACACTGTGCAGGCCTCCGCCCGCTGTCGTCCTCGCACTTTGATGTCCAGCTGCTGATTGCGCCGCCGACCGCAGACACAGAAACGGGCAGGTCATGCCGACATGCCTCATTTCAGACGTCGATGCCAGGTGTCCCTCCTGCCAGAGGCTGCTTCTGCTCACGGTCACCCCAGGGCTGGCCTCATGGGGCACCGTGACATCTGTACCTGAGAGATTTTGAGAATCAATCCAGTGATGTTTTGAAGTTTTTACACATTGTTCGTAATGCTTAAAAATAGGATATTTTATCTAAAAACCTAGAGCTCCAGTTTTTCCTCATAAATCGGAAGACGTGCCCACAGCTGGACGTTCCCTGTGGTGGCAGTTGGCTGGATTTGGGCATGACTGTCCCCAGGGCGGGGCCCCACATGTCCTGTTGTCCTGCGCCGGCTCACTGCGTCTATAAGACCCATGGCCTGCTGCTGTCCATGATGGACTCTGGAGAGTTTTGGGGTCTCTCATTCTGGTCCTTAAATCCCCCAATAGGAGAGAAGAGGGTACGAGACGTGTGGAAAGAGCTCCCAGCTAGAAGTTACCTGGCTGGTGGGCTGGCGTTGCATCTGGCCTCCGCCATGGACGTCACGTGGGGATTACGAGCACACCTGACGTCTGCCCTCCTCACCCGTGTGCCTTCGAGGCAAGAGTGACCTCAGGGGTCCTTGAGATGCTCGGCCCCTCTCTCTGCCGTGCGGTGTGGGGTCTTCCATTCTCACCTCCGTCCCAGGGTGGGGAAGATCATGCCAGTGGACATCTTGGGAGGAAAACTAACTTGAGGGGTTCTGGGTCTGGTGACACCTGCCTAGGACACAGAACAAGCCACCAGGCATTTCTGGGCCTCAGTCTATAGAGCAGGAGGGTTGGGACAGTCCGTCCATGTGAATCGGGAGCCCTTGGAGATCCCTTTTCCTTGTCCAGGTGACATGGCCAGTGTTGAGAGACCACCGAGTCTGGATGTGTCCGCAGGGCCTCAGGAAGGGATAGAGCATTCAGTGTGGAGAGAGGACCTGGGTGGTGGGGAGCTCAGGACCTAGAATGTTCTCACTGGGGTTTCAACTTCAGGCCTTCCCTTCTGGCCTGGCTTTTCACCTCTCTGGCTCCCAGTTTCCTTATCTGTCCAATGGTGCTGACCTTGAACGTGTTCATGTTGTAATAGGATCCCAGATGTACAGGACGTGTTGCCTGGTGACTGGCTTCAGTCACTACAAGTCCCTGGGGACGCAGGATCCTAATTCTGCCCCAGAGACTGGGTGCACTGGGCAGGCGCACAAACCCCGTACAGCTCCCCGAGCACCTGCCGTGGTTGCAGAAGGGCCCCTGCCCACCCGAAGCCAGCCTTGCGCTTGCCTCCGCCCTGCAGCCCTCCCGTGAGCCCGGCGCCGAGGGGTCGGAAGAATCTGCAGGGCCCAGAAAATGACTCTTGCACTGAGAATGTCAGAGCCGCGGGGGGAGGAGAGAAAGAGGAAGAAAAGCCGCACGTGTGTGGGGAGCGGGTATCACGTGAGCAGCTGGACGCCCGTGAGCCCTCCTGCCTGCCTGAGGCGGTGAGGTGGCCTGCCCAGGGGGAGACGCTCGAGGAGAGCTGTGAGGTTTTTCGGTCGTAGGAGTTGAAGAGGCAGCTGCCCAGGTGAGCGCGGGCGTGGGCACTGTTGGTTCGGAAACGCGGGGCTGAGGCGGAAGAAGTCATCGAGGGCGCTGGAGGTTTCCGGGCGGACAGAGCGGGGACGGTGTTGGTGTTAGCAGACTGGTGGAGCGGTCGGGAGGGCGGGCTGAAGGGGCAGGGGAGGTGCACAAGGCTCGGGGTGTCGGGACGTTTGGCTCAAGAGTCTCATCCGGTTTCCTTGGGGAGCCCCGGTCAGCTGGGGTCCACGTTAGGAGTCACCCTAAGGTCACACTAAGAGACCTCAGCTCTCTTGTTCGGAGCAGAGTCACCCCACAGTGTGGACTGGGTGCTCCACGGTACGTGTGGGAGCTGTGAGGGAGCCACCGAGACTGAGGTCAGCCTGACCCGCCGCGGGACCCACCTAGGGCCGTCGGCGTGGCGAGAGGACGGCCGGGACGGCGTTGGCGGCTTCGGTGGCCCTGGGTGCCGGGAGTAACGGCTCAGGTTCTGGACATCAGAAGTGGGGGATGTGGTGTGGCGGTCAGGATCGGAAGGGGGGGCTACGGTTCCAAGGCGGGGAGCGGCCCTTGTGTGAGTTTGTGGGGACGACGCTTACCAGGGTCCCATCCCTTGGTCATTCCCGTGGTGGGAATGAGATATTGGAAGACCAGGGGCACCCCACGGGCTGCACATTACCATCACCCGGGGACCTTTCAAAACGAGACTCCCCCACGCGCCCCCCCCATGGTGCGTACCTCGACTGCGAATCCAGGATTGTAGGTGATCCCGTCCCGCTGTTGTAGTGGCTGGTCTGGTCTGCCTCCTCCCTCTCTCGGTGCTGCTCACGGGCCTGCCCGAGGGCCCAGGCCTTCAGTAATATTTACCGAGAGGAAGAAGGGAAGAGCGGTGGACTGTCCCCCAGCCAGTGCTCCCGCTGGGGACGAGCGGAGGAGGGGACGCTCCCTCCCTCCCTGCTCCTGCCATTTTCCGGCTGTGTGGCTTGGGAACAAGCCACTTTATAGCCCCGAGGTCCAGACTTCCTGGGGTCCCCGGGTTCTGCGAGCCCAGTCTGCTCTGCCCGCACTTGCTTCCGCACATCCCGGCTGCTGGCCAAGACACTGACACTCATGGGTGTGGATGTGCCGGCGCTCTTGTCCTGGGTTTCCGCTGACTCCAATGGCAAGTGGCGTTTGCTCGGCCTCGTTGGCCTGCGGCTGCCGGGCAGGCATCAGGGCACGTGGGCTCTCACACGTTCTTCAGGCCTAACCTCTGGAAGACAATTCCTGCGTGAAGGGCGGCCCCCACTCAGGGGCTTCTGGGCCCTTTCAGAACTGCGCCTTCCTACAAGGGCGGCCAAGCCTGACCCCTTTTTCTGAGGGTCCTCCTCTCCGGCTTCTCTTTGCCCCCTGTCAGCCCCTGCTGTGGCCCTGTTGTTGGGGTTGGGCCTGCAAGTGTGGGGCTCACACAGGCACACCGGCTGCTGCCACCCAGCCCCCTGCTCCTTCTGTCTCCCCTCTGTCCTTCCCTTTGGAGTCAGTGGGGCTCTGTGCAGAGTGGAGAAGGCAGGGGTGTGGAGGCGAGGAAGCTGGCCCTGGTGGTTCTGGCCAGGATGGAGGGCAGAGGCTCCAAAAGTCTCACCGGAGAGCTGGGGGATGGCAGCCTTCAAGGGCACTTTTTCCAACGCGAGAGGTTTGGAAAGGCTTTGGCTAACCCTCTGACACCTGTGCTCAAAGCCTGGCTCAGCCTGTAACCTTGGCCCGCCCGCTCCAGGAGGTTTCCGGGCCCACTGTGCACCTTGGGTGAGTTCCTCCCCAGCTTGCTCCGGGGCTGGTCTGAGCCTCAGACACACAGCCGAGCCTGGAGCCTTTGATGAGCCGTCATACCTTTCCATGCCTTTCATTCGGGACAGACTTGGAAGCGGCCACTAATTGGATTTGAGTTTGGACAGTGGCCTGTGGCATGCGTGGCTGCGCAGACGCCACCTGGCCTGGGGTTGGCCAGGTGCTGGGGCTTTCGCCAGGCCACGAGGTTGGGCGTGCAAGGGATCCAGCGCTCTTCCATCACAAGGGGGGCATAACTCGAGCGAGGAGAGGGAGGCCTCCAGAACCCGCTGTCCTCCAAGCACGCTTGTGTCCGGAAGGGCCGCGGGAAGAGGCGGGGAGGCAGGCTGCTTGGGCCTGCGCCGGAACGTGAGCTGGGTTTGCGCCTCTGAATGTCTCTCTGTCCTCCACATGTGGGGGCCGGGGAGAGGGGCTGGGGGCCAGAGACACACGGGAAGCAAAGCTCAGAACACGCAACTCCAAAGTGCGCTCATTCACCCCACGCACTGAGCGTCTGATGGATGCAGGAAGTGGTGTTCGCTCTGCGGCAGGCGGAGAAGCAGCATCTGCTCCTTGGGAGAGGTTGCGGGTCGGGACGCTGGGCAGGAGCCAGGTTCCACATGTAGGACGTGGGCCCCGAGGCGGGTGGTTTGCCGTCCGCGAGCCTCTGTTTCCTCTCCATGGAGGGGTTCTGAGGATCCAGGGAGCTGAAGCAGGAGCAGTCAGGGCTGGCCGGGAGCGAGCCTGGGGCCGTGGCGGTGGCTCTACCACACGGGCACACGTGCAGCTCGGAACACACTTAGGCGCTTCTCTTCCCGCATCACCTGCTCCTGCCTGCATCCCGGCACTGCCCACACATGGTGACTCTGGTTCCTGTGTTGGGTGTCCCCCAGGTGGCCCCGGAGCGTCTCGTCTGCAGGAGCCCCCAGTTTTCCCATTGGAGCCCTCAGCCTCAAACCAAGAGCCAGCACGTGGCGCGTCCTCCCGAGCACCCTCCCCCGGCGCCCCGGGGCCCGTACCCGTCCGCTTCTCTGTCACGTGCAGGAGGAAGGGCTTCCTCGCCGTGGTTTCCAGCTCTCCCCACTGGAGTATCAGCTCCAGGAGAGCAGGGATTTCGTCTCTCCCTCCCTCTTTTTTAGAGAGAGCGCACAGTCCAGAGGGGAGAGGGAGGGCGAACCTGGAACAGGCTCTGCGCTCAGCGCGGCACCCAAAGCCGGTCTCAGCCGCGCGACTCTGAGCCGTGACCTGAGCCGAAGACAAGAGTCGGATGCCCGGCCCACGGAGCCCCCAGGGGCTTCGAAAGTCTATGCTTTTGTGATCAGTGATTTACAGCCAGTGCCTAGACGTGTCCTCCGTGCGAAAACACCTGCGGGGCCTGACACGCAGGAGCCACAGACACATGCTGTCCAACAGCTTCGTGGAAGGAGAGACATCGTGTCGTGACCAAGCCGACGGGTTATTGCAGGCAGGAAAGGCTGTGGAGAGACCAGCGTGTTGTAGCTCAGAGGACAAGCACGCCCAGGAGTCAGGCCCTGCCAGTCCCAGTCTCTGTCCCTCTGCTTCCCGTCACTGGGACTTCTGCCCGTTACCCTCCCAGAGCCTCAGTCATCAGGGGAATGACCGCGGGGTCTGCTACTGAGACGCGGGGGGAATGAACCGCAGTCACGGACGGGAAGCATTAGTGCTGGGCCTGCCACTGGGACGTGATGACAATGTCAGCCGCTGTTGCAACCACACTGTGCCCTGAAGCTGGTCATTGGGAAGAGCTGTGTCCTGTGCTTCTGCTGGAACAGCAACACTTTGTCCTCCTGTTACAATCCCTGTTAACTTTCCGTGTGCACCTCTGACTGGGCAGTCGGGGGATGTGTCCTCTGCATCAGTGACTGCTGTGGACCTCAGCTGCTCGTGGATCTTGTCTGCTGCCTGAGCCGGGAGCCTGTGGCTCCCATCACTCCACTGCGGCTAGACCCCTGTGACCTATCCCTGCCCCTCCGCCCCTGGCCGCCCACTGAAATGTGCCTCCAGACCATCCTCCTAGAGCACGGTGTGTGCACTGGTCTGAGTTCAAATTGTGTGCTCCAGCCCTGCTGCCCAGGCATGAATTTCCAGAGCGCCTACTGTTTGCGCGGTGGCTGTGTCCATGGTCCTCCAAGCTCGGACGGCCGGAGGATCCCCCACCCTTCTACCTGCCACATCTGGGACTCATCGGTGCCGTCACAACCGTTCATGTGTAATTTCTGGCTGAGACTTGAAAGTCGAACTACCGCTCCTTTGTGTAAACAGTCACTACCGTTGTACAAAAAGCAGGCCGTCTCCAGCCGAGATGCCGGGCCAGAGTGTCCATTCCCAGTGCCCCTCATGACAGAAATCAAAGGGGCTTGTTTACTCCCCCATGGAAACTTGCGAAGTTCAGCGTCCCCCGGGAGCGGCTGCCTCACGGGGAGGAAAATGCCCCCTGAGAAGATCGCGGTAACGCTGACAGGGTTGTTTACGGAGACGGTCTTCTCTGGTTAGGAGTCAGACATCCTGAAACTGTGGGCAAGCGGGGGTGTGTCCTCCCACTGAGGAACGGGACCGTGGCCTCGAGGGAGGGCTGGCAGGCTCCCCTGTGGCCCGTCCAACAGCCAGAACCTCCCTGCTTGCTTGCTCTTCTCTCTCCTTCCTCCCAGGCCAGTTTCCAAGAGAAAGTCTCCTTTGTTTCCCCTGCAAATGTTTTCATTAGAAAGCAGCTTCTCCCGTGTGCGTCGTCCCTGACCTCTCGGAGCCCCGGTCATCGGGTTTCAGGACCACGGTTTGGACAGCTGCACACACTGATTTGACAGGTATCTGAGCAGGGTGGCGGCTCACCGTACCCAGGGGGGCCCCGGCACGGCCCCCCGTCCCTCCTGCAGAAAGGGGCCCCGTGGAGTGTCTGCCCCTTCCGTGGCCAGCTGTCCATCAGAACAGGTCCAGCAGCCCTTCCATGGATGGGAGACCCCCCATGTGGCCCCGGCTTATAATTTCTTTAATTATGCCTTCAAGGGGACTGGGGAGGGGGGCTAGTGGCGGGCCGACTTCCGTTTCTCCCTCCTGCGCCTGGTGGGGTCCAGAAGACTTCCACCTGACAGGGTTCTTGGGGACGAGGATAGTGAGTTGTAGGAGGGCCTCATACACAACACGCAGCTGTCCCCAGAACAAGACCCGGGAGCCCCTCGGTGCCCCCAGTGTCTTGTAGAGTGGATGCCCGATGCTGGCGGGTGCAGAGCCTGGTGCGGTCCTGCGAGGCTTTCAGAGCTGCCCATGCCACACTCCAGGAGCCGGGGGCTTCAAACCACCTGCTCCTACTGTGGCTGGAAGTCTGAGGTCAGGGCATCGGCAAAGCTGTGCTCCCCTGTGCCCTGGGGGAGGCTCCTTCATGCCTCTTTCCTGCCTTGTGTTGCTGCCGCCATCCCCTGGCTTATGGCCATGTCCCTCCCATGTCTGCCTCCATCTTCTCGTGCGTATCTTCCGTCTGCATATGTCTGTGTCCACATTTCGCTCTTCTCAGGGCACCAGGCATTGGCTTCGGGGCTCACCCTGCTCCCACGGCCTCATCGTCACTTGATGGTGTCTGCAAAGCCTGTTTCTGAATAAGGCCTCGTCCACAGGGACACCACGTCCATAGGGACACCACGTCCATGGGGACACCGCGTCCATGGGGACACCTCGTCCATGGGGGTACCATGTCCACGGGATACCACATCCACGGGACACCACATCCATGGGGACGCCACGTCCACTGGACACCATGTCCATGGGGGCATCTTGTCCACGGGGATGCCACATCCATAGGACACCATGTCCACGGGGACACCTTGTTCCACGGGACACCACGTCCATGGGTATGTGGGTTAGAGCCTGAACACGTCTTTTCAGGGGCCACAGCTCTGCCCAGTGCAGAGCTCGTCTCTGCAAGGGTGCATGTTGCTCTTCTCATCTGTAAGGGGGAAGCCGCCTGGCTGGCCTCGCTGGCTGATACTGCCGAGAGCCATAGCGTGTTCGCGGCCTGGCCTGGTGCACAGCGAGCGGGATACCAGGTTTGTTCTTGCTGTCATCCTTGGGTGCAGGCCTCCAGACGCAATGCAGAAGGAACGGAGGTTGGGGTCAGATGCACACCGTCTACTCCAGCGGCCTCCAGTTTCCATTAGAGTAAAACCCACACAGCCCCCAAGCCTCATTCTATCCACCTGGCTGGCCGCGCGTGTCCCCTCCCGGCCACGTCACCCTGGCTACTGCTGACGGTCTCCCGCGCCTGGAAGGCTCTTTCCAAGGCCTGCAGTGGCTGGGCCGCTTCTCCGCTTCCACCCGCCCCATGGCCGGGAGACCCTGCGGGACAGCTCCTGTCACCCCACGGCTGTGCCATCGCTCCACTTTCTCCGTACTGCTAACGAGGTGTCATCACATGGAGGGCGGCACGCGCTTGTGCTCGTTGGTCTGGAACTTAAACCCCACGAGGCCGGGAGCTGCCTGCCCTGGTCTTCTCCATGTGCTCCTGGCACAGTGGCCACTCCGTGGTCTGACCCCCTGAGCCCCTTCTGGGCACCTCCATGTGGAAGAGCAGAGCTTGTTTCCGACCACCTACCTGGTGTTATCCAGCCCTCTTCATTTCTGTTGATGTTTTTATTTTGAAAAGAATTGGGGTGCACCCATAGAAAAAGCCCCAGATGTTACCGTGGACCCCCACATTTTGGCTGCCTGGGTTCACCTCAGTCAACATTTAGCTGAGTCTGCACTTTTGTTCCTTTTCTTTCTTATGGTCATTTCACGGTCGTCGCTTACTGCTTTACGTTTGCTGAACTCTTTGAGAGTAATCCGTGGGCTGCGTCCCTTCTTGCCCTGAGACATCAGCATTGGCCCCTAGCAACAAGGACATTCTCCCGTATAACTACGATGCCGTACTGTGCTCGTGTTCCCATGTCCCTGTGTGTCCCAGGACAGTGCTTTGCGGCCACCGCCAGCTGCCCGCCAAGGCTTCAGCCTGGACTCGGCATCTTCCCGGTCATTGTGCCTCCTGAGGCCCCGTGAGTCTGGAACGTTCCCAGCCGGTCCTTGCCTTTCTTCGCACCAGCATGTTGCACGAGTGCAGAATTGGTAGCTTGCCCTTCTGCATTCGTTTGTCTGATAGGATTTACCTGAGTTTACACCTTCTGGGGCGTTCAGGGTTTTAGAGATGAGGGGCTTTTCCATTATAAAAAAAAAAAAAGACCTCACATGAAAAAACATCAATACATTTAGCCACATTGGGCCCAAATTCCACGTGTCTTGTTATGCACAGTGCCCGCCCCCTGCCTTCCGTCTCAGGGGCGATGAGCGTGTGACCTTTGCCATCGTGGCGGGAGGGAGTGGCTCCTAAGTCACCGTGTGACCCTGGACATGGCTCTGAGAACAATAACGGAAAACATTTGACGAGAGACCGTGTCACAAGGGGCAGGCCCAGAAGACAAGATCGTTTCCCCTAAATCTGCAAAAGGTCGAAACAGACGCTTCCTTCTAGGAGGGGGCACACGGGGTGCCCCAGAGGAAGACAACACCTAGAGGAGGACAGTGGGCATGCCGCACAGACTTGTGCAGTGGCACAAGGCACAGGGGACGGGCGGCCCCGCCAAGAGGTGGCCCTGTGACACCCACAAAGGGCTCATCAGCCGCGGAGATCCTTCTCAGGAACGGAGGCACTGACAGCCTCCCCCGTGAGATGTCAGTCTCAAAGAGAGGAGTCATGCCTGTGTGGCCACCGTGGGCCTTGGCCAGGACGGACCAACACCCCAGCCGTATGCCCTGCTAGGACCTTACCTAACCCCTCCGTCAGAACTGGGGCTTCTCGAGTTCAGACGAGTTCGTGCTCCGTGCTGACCACCCTCCCCAGCTGTGACATTCCCACATTTTGAATAAATGCCAAGTGACCATTTTGATTCTTTTCGACAAATTCTTTGGCTCATCCTTCAAGTAAGTGCTTCTCAACCATTCCAAACAATATCCCCTTCTGAGAAACACAGACACCCCATTTTATACACTGATTTGCACACCCATTCCCCCAAAGGTCTACGGAGAATAAGTTCTCATTCGTGATCACAATCCCATCTCAAAATCCCCACCAACCAAACATATTTTGTCACTCTGTATTTCTAAGTTGTGTTAAAAAGGATCTCTCCCCCATACATTTTATAATGTTGTGAAATGGAACATTCTTTTCTATTCTACATCTTTCCTCTGGAGGTTGTGACTGGCTATCCTGACCATCTGTGCCCCAGGCAGGGCTGTCTGGGGGGCGTGCACGACTCCCCTCCCCAGAGCATCTCTGACCTAAAGCTGTAGGATGGAGACCTCCCGCGGAGCACGGCTCTGGGGTCTTCACCAGGAGGCTGGGCTCAGGGTCTAAAGGAGCTGGTCTCGTAGGATTCTTTCCAGTGGTCCGTTCACAGCCCCAGACTCCCTGCCCCCTCCGCACTGCCCCCACTCCTCCCTGCTTGCAGGAAATACTGACCCTTGGATAGGGAAAACGGAACACCGAGAGAGCAAAGCCACCAAAACTGCCCAGCTCCGAAGAACTCCGGCATTTTCTTAAAAAACAAACAACAAACAAGGCATTTGGGGTGAGCTGAGCTGTTTATCTCAGATCTACAATGCGTTTGTTGATAGAGATCTTACTTGGAAACTTTGTTTCACAAAGATTAGGACAAATTTTCCAGTTCATAATTACAGGTATTAGAAAACGGTCAGGGGGTTTGGCCAGGAGACAAGGCAGGAAGCGTTTCCTCTTCATTCTCAGCCGTCGTAATAACAGCAAAAGCCGATCTCAAACAAGATCCCGTAGACTCGCTGATCTGAATTATACAGCGTAATGGTCCGATGGGCTAAATTAACGGTGACATCTTCTAACTTTATTCAGGCATATCAAGAAAGTTTTTAAGGCCAAGTGCATCCAATGGCCTGTTTTCAACCAGATGTAAATCCTCCTCCGGCCTGGCTGAGAGAGGCAGTTTGGAACACGGGCTCTGGAGCTTGGGTTCGAGTCCGTCGCTGCCGCCGCCCGCCAGAGCCCGCCTCAGGCAAGCACCCACTCCCTCTGTGCCTCAGTTTGCTTCTCCGAACAGCGGGCATGATGCACATAGTTCCCACGGGTTGGGGCAGACACCGTCACACCCAGACAGTGAAAGATGAAGGGAGTTTGTGTGTCTGGCCCGAGGTTGCAAACCGGGCTCACGTGGGTCTCCCAACTCCGATATTCTTGTAGTCCGGCCCATGGAGCTACATCTCTGCCACCCGGACTTGGGGGTGGCTCTGCAGGCTTTGCTCACTAGGACGGTCCCAAAACCCCACGTGCCCAGATGCGAGTGGGGTTGCCCTCCATGCCAGGCTGTGTGAGGATGACCGGGTGCGGTGTCAGCCTGATGGCTGACCCGGTGGCTCGGCCTTTATAACAAATGTAGGAAGCAGATATGTTTGAAATGGTGCAGGCAGAGACCTCATTGCAGGCAGAAACTGAGGGGCAATTATTTCGTGAAAGAAAGAGCTCTGGATGGAGTTCTGGGACGGAAGCCAGGGATTCTCCCCTGGTCCCAGCATGAAGCTCAAGGGCTTTGGCCCAGACCACACAGCCAGACAGTGATGGGCCACACTGACTGCGGGGCCCATTTGACCCCAAGGCCTATGCTCGTAGCTGCTTCCCCACCCTGCCCTCCTCAACTAACTTCATTTAGCCTTGAGGAAACCAGTGGCTTGAGACACAAAGGCAAGATAATATTTCACGAACGGTGGTTGTTAGATGCTGGTGATTACCATTGGCTCTGGGATGACCGATTCTCCACGTTTGTGTCCTCACTTACCTCTGTCCAGTAAGGATTATCTAGTTACATTATCTGTCAGGGAGAAGACTAGGGTCTAGTTACCACCTCCAGTCTCAGCCTAAAGCTTTGCTTATTTAACTGAGGGCTGCTGTCCTGAACAACAATGGCTTCCTAAGACCGTCAATTCGTCTTCTCATGATGCGCTTATATTACTCTGAGGGCCCCAGTTAGATCAAGTAGGCTTTGGTTATGTGTCTCCTGCTTAATCTCTTCAGAGCCTCCTTTTGCAAAGGATCATAGACTCGTGTTTAATGAATGAGTCAGTAGGTGGACATCTCCAGTCCACTAGATTGGTCCTCGAATCTGACACTTGGAGATCCACCCAGGAGTTATAAAATCCAGTGATGAAATTGATGTCATTTCTTCACTTGGAACACAAGCCATGCCTGCGAGGTCCATGAGTCACCAGGACCAGCTCTGAAATTGTTTTGGCTACTCTAAAATCCAGACCAACTCCTAAAGATAAAGATTTGTTATCCCTAAAGATAATCAAAGATAGGGCCCCCACACAAGTGTCTTTGAAATGACAATAAGCAGGAAAAGACCCTTTCTAGAATCATGCTGGGGACTGACAACATCAGTAAAGCCAGCGGCTTGGTCCCCTTTAGAGGGCCAATGCTTTAGCGGTCATGGTAGTGTATTAAAAAACCCTACTACTCACGGAGAATGTACAGCTCACATCGGAGCCATCTCGATTTAATTATTAGTCAGACTTCACATCAGCCTGGCCCACTAGCTGTCATTACTCCTCTACAGATGAGAAAACAGGTTGAGGGTGTGCAGAAGTTCCAGTCACTCAGATCACACAACGACCGAGGGCTGTAATCAGGACCAAGCCCGGGTGCTGGCCTCTGACGTGTGGGCTGTGGCTGTCGGTGCTCCCACCCACTGTCTTATCTGATTCCTGTTCTCACGGGTTCTCGACTCTGGCTGCACACTGGATCTCCGTGGGAGCCCTTGAGAAGTGGAGGCCATGGAGTCCACCCAGATCAATTCGGCCATGATACAGGGGGCTAGGACACTCCCAGTAAACGCTGGAAGTTTCCCACGGGGTTTCTGACGTGCGGCTGGGGTTGAAATCCCCAGGGCAGCCCGTCATGAAGGGCCCTGTCGGCCTTGAGTACAAGGCTAATTCAGACTATTTGGGTACATACTCTGATTTACAGCTTAACTCCCAGGGAATTCCTTCGTCCTGCCCCCAGGCTGAAGGCTGTGGTGTGCCACTTGGGGTAGAGGCAGGGTGGAGGACGTGGGGCTGAGTGACATCTGACAATGTCTTCCCGGTCAACCAGAGAAACAGCATAAACATACCATGAAATTTTGCTTCACCTCCACCTGGGGGCTCTTGGGTGGCTGCCATGGAGCTGTCAGCCTCTTAGAAAGTGTCCATCTGCTCTAGAAAAGCCACAGGGACAGCAAGGCACACAACCCCAGCCTGGAGCCATCTCACACCAGAGCCAGTGGCCCAGGACAGTCGTCCTGTCAGCCATCCGGTCGACCAGCAGTCCTCCCTGGGAGCCCTGGCTCCAGACTGAAGCTGGGTGGGGTCGGGTTAGAGCCACGTTCTTCCCTGGTTTCCCTGGGAGGCCACAGTCAGCAGGCTGGGGGGGCATCCCAGGTCTCCAAAGCAGAGGGTTCCTAAACTGCTGGCCTTCCCCTTGTTAATCAACAAATGTAACTAACACTGAAGGGGCGCTTCCCTCAGAAACTGCTGTCCCCACAGAGATTTACTTCCTGTAGGGAAATGAACCCCTTTTCTCCTCTTCCCAGAAGAGGCCTCTTCCCTAGAAGACGATTTTTCATAAACAAGTCAAGGTGTTTGGGGATCTTTTATGAAGAAAAGTTCCCCGTAACTTCATTACTGGACTTTTGGGAAAGGACAAACACCAGCAAAATATAAATCTGGTCACTAGATGGTCAAAGTAATGACATTAAAGAAGCCCTCAAGGATCACTTCTGTGCCTCCCATATTAACCTGTGACACCGCACACGTGAACACTCAGGGCTCCTTCGATTGCGGTGAGACCAGAGCTTGAACTGGATGCCGACAGCCCAGTCAATGTCATGCAATGTGAATGTCAATGCAGGGAAAACAGAGCTTTGCAAAAAATGTTCATTCTCTGTGGTGGACTAATTCCATTTTTAAGATTTTACACCAAGGAAACTTGACACTGAAAGTTTAAAGTCAAATGGACAAAGACGTTCACTGCTGGAATATCTCACTGCCAACACCTGGAAAATATCTAAATGTCCTAGAACAGCGGTTGGCGAACTTTTTCTGAAAAGGCCGGATCAAAAGTATTTTGGGTCTGTGGGCCACAGACCTATGGCCCCTGTCACATCTGCCGGCTCTGCCGTCGCGGTGCCCAGCAGCCACAGGCAGTGCGGAAGCCAAGGAGGGTTGACTGTGTGCCAATAAAACTTTATTGACAAAATCAGGCCGCAGACGGATTTGGCCCCCAGGCCATCATTTGCTGACACCTGTCCTATAGTAAAGACTATGGCCATCGTGCTCTGAAACAATAAAATATGGTTGTTCAGCAGCTAATTAAAGATCCTATAGAAACTTGAAGAAATGCAAAGTGTGGGACATTGACGGTAAAAAGCAAAAAACCGCACATACCCTGTGATCACAGAACGTGTATGTGCAGAGGGATGTGGCGCACAGACGGCAGGTGATGCCTGTGCTTTGAAAGTCACCCACACAGCGGACTTCTGCCGTGGGGCTGTGGGCCGTAAACTCACCTGGGGAGGACGCCGGGAGGACGCCCTTGTGCCATCCCACGCCAGCTTGCTTCTGCGGACACACAGCCACCAGCCACGTCCGCGAGGCGGCATTCTTCATCCATTCGGTGGTTTGCGAATCCGTCAGAAAGTGTCTAAGCGCCAATGGCGGAACACGTATCCCACGCCAGCCACGGGGCTCAGTGGCGGAAGGACGTTTGCTAAGGACACAGATGGGGTTCCATTAGGTGGGACGAGGGCAGGTCAGCAGGAGTGGGCCAGGCCATCCTGGCCACAAGCCTGCTCTGTGCCCTCAGGCCGTGGGCGGCCCCTGAGAAACTGTCAGGGCTGAGAACACTCTCCCCGCTCTGAACCCAGCCAGCTGGGGGCTGCAGACGTAGCAGGAAAGGTGATGGCGTGGGTGCACCTGTGCCCACCTGGGACAGGTCGGCCCTAAACACAGGGAGGGGGAGAGCACAGCCGCACCCACAAGGATGGGCACGGCTTCCCTGGAGCTGGGGGGACCCCCGGCCCAGCCACCTCCCGGTGCGGCCCACCTTCCATGGGTGCCCTCGTCCTGTGGACGTGGCGATGGCGCAGGGCGGGCCCATCTCAGCCGTCGGTGAAGCACGCCAGGTCTCGGGGCAGGTCCAGATTTATGTCCGCACACGCACGAGGAGCCGCGAGCAGGAAACCCCAGATGTTCATGCTGCAGATGCTGCACGTGCAGTCAGGGAACCCCGGAACGCTCCAAATAGCATTTCCCCATAAAACTGAGACGCAGTCCAAGTGTGTCCGTAAAAGGTAACCAAATAGCTAGTTATTGTTACTAGTTCACGGTCTTGGGGCTTCCGTGAGGGGTGGGGTGTTGGTGTTGTCAGGTGCCAGGCACATTTGGGGTGACCTCGGAGGCCCTTCCCTGATGCCTTGGGGTCTGATTGGGAACTGGGAAGCCACTAGTCGGCAAATTGTGCCCGTCAGCCTGGACGGCCAAACAGGGCGCTTGGAGAAAGCCCCACTGGGCGTTCGTAGACGTTCTCCTCGAAGAAGATTCCTGAAACCCCTGATGAGGGTCCAAGGCAGTTTGTAAATGAGCCACCTGATGAGGCGAAGGGGGCAGGGCCGCTGTCCCTAGGCGGGGCTCCCGAGGGGGACTGAGACGGGGCATCCCTTTTATTCTGATTGTGGTAAAATACACCCAGTGGAGAAGTTGCCATGTTAGCCCCGTTAGTGACGGCTTCCACAGCCTCTAGTTCTTTTACCGTGCCCTGGGCCTCCTCCACGTTCCAGAATGTTCCCATGAGTAGTCACCCCAACGCCGGCTGGAGGCTGCCTGGGGGAACGTAACGGGGGGCAGCCGCCGTGGAATTCAGTCATCGCTTCTGAACAATACTTATTTAAACCACTGGGTTGGCTCAGACGCTCCACGCAGTGGCTACGTGGCCTTAAATCCCCCTGACCTTTGGGAGGCTGCGCTCCTCATCTCTCACTGCCAAAATTTGGTGAGGTCCCAACCCCAGGGCCTTTGCCGTTGCTGTCCCCACCTGGAACCTGGGTTCTTCCCTCACTTCCTGGAACTGTTATTGGAAGGCCACATTTTCAGTGACCTCAGTGCAAACAGCCCTATTTACAAGGGATGTCCCTCTCCTGCCCCCGGGCTCCTCATACTTACAGAACAACACCTGGCTTTTGTTTCTTGGGTTGATGAAGTCCCTTCTCTCCCAACAGAATGCAAACCCTGTAAGAGTGAGGCGTTTGCCCTTCTGCTCGTCTCTGTCCCCGGCACAAGCTGAGCACCCGGCACAGAGAGTTGCTCAAAGGGCCGAGCGACCAGAGGGTGGGCCTGAGTTGACGAGCGTGCAAGCGTGTCATGTTTCCCTGAGCACAGGGAGGTCAGTGCGGTCGGCCTGGACGCCCTTGTCCCCTTCCACGTTCGCGGCCGTGTGCTCGCACACTGGTCGGGGCAGGAGGCGGGAGCACGGGCGGAGGGTAGAAGAGGAGCCTGCTGCCTGAGCTAGGTTCTTGGTGGCAGGGAGGACAGGCCCGCTGGTGGCAGCTTAGCCGACACAAGGGGCTTCCGTCAGAACACTGGGAGGGGCTGGGGCCAGGTCCTGGGGGACTGAGGAATTCTCCGTCTCCCCCCAAAGCCCTCTGCCTCCTCGCTGTCTGTCTGGTGTTTTTCTTCCTCGATCGTCCTCTCTCAGCCCTTTCCCTCTGCCCCCGGGAAACATTGTCCCAGCAGCGCGTACCCAGAGCATAAAGCAAGTGAACCCTCTTGAGCCCAGTTCCAGTTTCCGGGGAGGCAATACCGATTGCTCTTGGGCCCAGCTCAGGTCGGGGGCTCCCCATGACCTGTGGGCTGTAGCTGGGAGAGTGGGATTTAGGCAGGTCATATACAACAGCTTTGGGGGTGGGAATGGGTGCTCCGGGGGCAACGGGCAGGAAGGCACAGCACCGGGAACAGGAAGGCCACATGGGGCCGTCCCCGCCGGAAGCTGAGGCGAGGCTCCCAGCAGGTCCCTCGTTTCTCCCTCCTCTGTCTGCTCACACGTGCGATGCTCACTGAGCTCCCGTTATGTGCCCGGCACTGTCCTAAGGCCCGGAGATGGCCTCTGAGGACGGAATGTGCAAGCCCCCAGCTTCAGGAAACCCACAGCCCAGGAGAGGAGGGGCTCCAAGAGTGAGGGGCAGATCCGTTCACAGCGCTGGCGAGAAGCCGCTGCCTCCAGGATTTGGCCAGCGGCAGAGACAGACGGGGAAGGCCGTGGCGCCATGGCTTGGCGCAGGTGGATGGGAAGGCCCCTCGAAGGCACCTGGGCAGGCGTCTGACGGGAAGGAAGGGGCAGCCCTTGCAGCAGGTGGCAGGCAGGTGTGCGTGCCGGGAGACGGGGGGTCAGAGGGACCAGGCCACGGGATGGCGCAGCAGGTGGTGGGCGGCGGGGCCTGCAGGCCCTGCGCACCGTGTGGGGGTCTAGGTCTTTCTCCGGCATTGCCCACACTCTTCATTGTCTCTCTGAGACGTCACCTGGGAATGACGGGCTTCTCCGGGGATGCTGGGCTGGGACAGGGCATGCGGGATGGAGTCGGAGTCCCAGGCAGGCGGCCGGCTACTGGTGGCGCGCCCTGTCCATGTCCCCGTCTGCAGGGCGGCGGCAGGAGCTCACCCTCGCCTGGCTGTGAGCGTCCCTGGAGTGCAGTCCAGCCCCTCGCAGGGGCTCCACGGGCCTCCCTGCCGCTGTATGTCACGCCGGGGTCTCGGGCCGCTGGGTCCCCATCGGAGAAGGCCAGCCACCGCTGGGGGATCTAAGACCACAATTGTGTGCTCGCCCAGGGCAGGGGTCACAGGGCCCACTTGTCACAGATCTGCGGGGACGGTCACTGCTCGGGGTCGGGGAGCTGAGGCCACAACCCCCCGCGGCTCGCAGCCCTGTCCCCCACCGTCAGGCAGCCCCAGGGATGAAAAATGAGGGACGCTCCTGGTGGCAGTGTGTGTGCTTGACGGGAAGACAGAGCTGGCTCTGGGGCCGACTTCCACGCAGCCACACGGGTCGACCAGCCCGGCCGCCATTGGCCCCGCTGCCGCGTCCGAAGAAGGAGGGAGGAATCCCTGACAGGAAAACCTGAAAGATGGGTCCCCACGGGCCCATCGCGCTAATCTGTTGGGGGGTCTTTAAACCCCCAAAAAGGCCACAGCCCCGGTGGGGGCCTCACCCTGTGGGCCCCAGGGGCCCTGTCAATCAGGGCTAAGGCAGGAGCGACGCAGACAGGTCAGGTGGCCACTGAAGAAAGCCCCGCATTGTGTTTGAAGGGCAGTCCCCGCGCATCTTGGGTTTCACAGTGGAGTCTGTGTGGCCCGCCGGCCCCTTCAGCGCTTGTCGGGAGCCGGGAGACAGGTCTGAGGAACAGCCCTCTTGGGCGTAGGTAGCGCTGGTCATGCTGGGGGGTCGGGAGGGGAAAGGGCACATTTTTATCCCATATTTGGTGATGCAGTGGGCTTCGAGTCCTCCCCATTCTCCCATTTGTCAGGATCTTAATGAGAAACCCCAGAAGGATTCAGAAATTCCCTTTCCCAAGGACAGGAAATAAACGGGAAAGTTTGAGGGAATGAGGGGAAAACCCACTGCAGGGAGAGACAGTAGCCTTTGTTGTCTGTGTGTGAGAGTGTGAGTGTGAAAGCGGGCGGGGGTGGGTGTGTGGAATGTGTGTGAGCGAGGGGGTGTGGGGTGGAGTGTGAGTGTGAGTACAGAGGGTTGGGGTGTGTAGTGTGAGGGTGTGTGCGTGTGAGTGTGGCCGGGTGAGATGTGGGGGGGTAGGTATGTTGGAGATGGGGGATGGGGGTGTAGTGTGTGTGTGAGCATGTGCGCGCTTGAGCGTGGGTGTGTTGCCGTGTGCGCGCGTGAGCGTGGGTGGGAACGTCCGCGGGTCAGAGGAGGCTCAGAGCCCGCGTCCTCCGGTTGGGCCCCTGGCGCTCAGCCCCCCGCTCTGTGGAGGCCCAGGGCTGGGGGCACAGGGAGCCCCTAAGACAAGGACTCGGGCTTTGAAGTTCTCAGCTCAGAGTCCACAGTCTGTCGGCGGCCGCGGGGAGGTGGGAGGAAGGCGGCCGGCCCCAGGCGCGTGCGAGTCGAGCCGCGAGGACACTGAGCGAGCAGGTCCCGCGGTGCTGCAAGCACGGCGATGCGTGTCGGGGGCGCAGGCGGAGGAGGGAGACGCTGAAGACTGCGGTCGGGCGTCTGGCCTCCGCGTGAACCGGCTTTGCCGACCTACACGGCTGCTTGGAGCCCCAGCGAGTCCGCCTGCCCCGGGGGTGCGTGCGGACCTGAACCTGGCTGCTCGCAGGTGCTCACAAGGGCGCAACGGTGGCCCCTGGGAAGCGGAGGATGACTCGGAGCGCGACGCTCAGCGAAGACGTGGCCTCCCACCTCCCCGCCGTTCAGACGGAGCCGTCCTCACCACAGGTGTTTCCACGAGGTGGCCGGCTCCACGTCCCTGACACCTGTCCCAGGGGACAGGCTGGAGCTGCCCTGAGCCGGCCACCGTCACAGGTCAGCTGACCCACACAGGTCGCAGCATGTCTCCGAACCCCAGGCACCTGAGCTGGGACGTGGGGACTCACTCGGTCCGCCTAATGCTGGAGCCGCCTGGCCCAGCTTTGTGCTCCACGCCGGGCTGTGGCCGTGAAAACGTCTCCGAGCACAGGCAGGTCCCAGCCCCTGGCACAGCAGCAACGGGGCCTCACGGTCTGCAGGAGTGGCGGGGGCCAGAGCAAACCCCAGGCACGGAGGGGCTGGAGGGAGCAGGTGCACCTCATGGCGCATGGCGCGTGTCCCCAGCGACGGAGCGAGCGCTGCACGGATCGACCCCTGCTCTGCACTCCCTCTCCCTCGTCCCTGTCGCGCACTGCTCTTCACCTGGCCGCACACCATTCAGTGTACGGACGTGCTGCCGTTTCCGTCCCCGGCTGGGAAGGGTTTCAATAGAAGCTCATCCTTGCAGGGAAGAGCCATGGCTCTCCCCAAAATGGGCCCAGAACTGGCCTCTTCCTTGCTCTGTCTGCCACTTTCCCCTTTGAGGTGAAGGCCAGAGGGCATCGGCCGCCAGGTCTCCGGGTGGCCCTGCCCCGGCCATAGCGGTGATGCTCAGGAAGCCATGGGGGCTGGGGGGCAGGTGGTCTATGAACGGTGCTGTGGGGTGTGTAGTCCCCTTTCAGTGGCCAGAGGGGCCACCCTGGTTTGGATTTGAGCATTCTCGACGTGAGCACGTGGCTCCTCTCGCATTTGCCGTGTCTTTATTTTCGGTAATGGGCGCCCTCTGAAACTGTGGACGTCCCTTCTAGCTAACGAAACACAGCGCTCCCCGGAGCGGGACCTCCACCGGCCCTGGGCCCTGATGCAACCCTTTGTCTGAGCAGCCAGTTTAGGGATCTAAATCCCAGCACTAAGGACTGGCCATTTTTGCCCACACGTCGGCATGAAACCCAGTCTGGGAAGACCCCACGATGCCCAGCGTGGCAGAATGGGTAAGCCCAGCGCAGGTGCAGGTACAGACTAAAACGGCAGGAGGAATGAGAGACCCACAAGCAAACAGCGTCTGAGCAAAATAAGCCAGACATGAAGAGGCCAGGCCATCCAAGCCCACGGGTGGAGCATCTAGGAACAGGCAAGCCCAGCCCCGTTGAGGTCTTCTCTCGTCCAGGCACCGGGGTACAGGCGGGGGCAAAACTGAATGTGCCCCAGGGTTGCTCAGGGGCTGGAGGGAGGGCAGGCGACACGCAAAGTGTGCAGACGCATGGGGAGAAAAGTAGGACGGGTTGAGCACGGGGAGTGTGGGCGTGCCAGGCACACTGGAAACAGGTCACCGAGAGAAGGCTGTGCAAGGCCTTGCCACGGGCTCACGAAGTCCCTTTATCTTCTGCAGACCAGGGCTCAGCGGCCACCTCCCCAGGAGCCCGTGCAGACCGGGGACCCCACCTCTGCTTTGCATGTGCTTTGTCCCCTGTTTTGAAAACCGTTTTCTATCTCGTCATCAAAGAAACACAATTGGCACTTCTGTGTCAACGCAGATATGAGCCCTCCCCTTACATCCCGTTTCAACGTGGGAGTCACAAGCCAGGCGAAATTTTAAAAAGCAGAGTGTGTCTGGCCTGATAGCGGCTCCGCTGGCAATGGAAAAAGCCGTAGGTAAACACTGAGGGGCGCCAGCCTCCGTGCCATCCAGGGGCGCCGCTGTGGTGAGAGCGAGGGGACTCTGCCCAGTCCCGCATTGCCCACGTGCACGGGGGGTTCTTGCAGCTGCCGCAGGGATGCGTGGCCCCTGCTGCAGACACGACCCTCCCCAGGCACCGGGGACACCCATGTGCGGGGCAGACCACGATGCCACTCAGCCACGACTCCCGGTGCTAGAGCAGGTCCGCACCTGTTTTCGTCTGCTTGACTGAGAACCACCGCTCATGGGGAATCGGTGTCTTTCAGTTTTCGGTTTTCTCTCTTCTTATCTTGGTCCTGTTGTCCGAGGGTGGCCTGTCTCCCTCGGACACTCTGCAGGATGAATTTTGAAAATGGCTCTGGTCTGGGCAGCAAGAGGTGACGGCAGTACTGATACCTTTTGGCCCCTGGTGATGACAGAATTTTTGTCCTCATTGCACGGCAGGAAGGTGACGACCGCGGAGCCTGGAAGCCGGTGCTTCTCCCACTCGATGCCTCCCATCTCCCGCTGGTTGGGCGCCGTCTTCCCGCCTGTGCCATGACTACCTTTCCTGCATGTGACATCTGTGGTTCTGGTTTTGTTTGAAGATTTTATCTACTTATTTGAAAGAGAGAGCAAGAGCATGTGTAAGCCCGGAGAGGGGCAGAGAGAGAGGGGGAAGCAGGCTTCTTGCCAAACAGGGAGCCCGACGTGGGGCTCAATCCCAGGACCTCGGGATCATGACCTGAGCCAAAGGCAGACGCTTCACCAGCTGAGCCCCCCAGGTGCCCCATGTAGTTATGATTCTGATTAATGTTTTCCTGGAATCAACTTTGATCCGACACCCTTCTCTTTATCTTTTAACTCAACTTATCCCAGACAATATAATGATTCCTGTCAGTTATGTAAACTTTTTCTTAAAACACATTATTACAAGTGTGACTAATGAACGTGTTTCACATGTGTCATCCACACGCCGTGGGAAGTGCTTCGTGGACCCCGGTTAAGCCTGCTCCACCTGGGAGCGGGCGTCCTGCGCGGGCACTGGGGCAGGCGGCCGGGACTCTGAGGCAGAGTGGTCCTATCCCACCTCCTCCAGAGGGTGTCCCTGGGTATATTGTCCCGCTTTTATTTAGAATATGCATTGCCTGAAGCGTGTTGGACATTTCGCCGACATACAACACATGCGAAGAGAACACAGGCCAACCGCACCCCCGTGCATGTCTCTGGGAGTTCTGCAAGGACTGGGGTCTGTTTTGCTCACTGCTGTCTCCTCACCACCTACAACAGTGCCGGGCACATAGTAGGTCTGCAGTAAATAATACACCAATGCGTAGTGGGGGGAAATTGGATTTCTCCCTCTGGCTTTGCTCTTTTCTATCTCCGAGCCACAATGGGGCTAACGTGGCCCTTTAACATGCAACGTGGTTTTTGTCACTCAGCTCCTAAGACCATCCTGGTGACCCTCGCTGGTTTGCATGAGGCTTTGAATAGTGCTCCTGACCCAGTTCCAGTGTCAAAGTCCTGACCCCTCCCCGCGGTGTGATGGCGTTTGGAGAGGGGCCCTCGAGAGGTAACTAGATGAGGGTGCGGCCTCCCGATGGGATCACGTCCCTATAAGAGAGGAAGAAAGACCAAGTGAGGGCGTGGGGGAGAAGGCGGTTGTCTACAAACCAGAAAGAGGGACCTCACCGGGGACCAGACCGGCTGGCACTTTGATCTCATACTTCAGCCCCCAGAATGGCAAGAACCCGAGTGTGTTTAAGCTGCCCAGGCCCGGGGCTTCGTTATGGCGGCCTGAGCCCACGTGAGACACGTGATGAAGTCCCAACCCTTTAGTGTGGTTTTCAAGGCCCGGCTCCCTCTGCCTGGAAGGTGCACCTGCCCCTGCGGTCCCTGCACGCTGCCCCCTCTGCCTGGAACGCTCCTCCTCCACGGCCACCCGAACGGCTCCGTAGTGGCTCAGTGTCCCTCTCACCCCCAAGAGATGCCTTTGCCGACCACCATCTCCTCCCTCCACCCTTTCCCTGTGCCCCAAGTCACATGGGCTTGATTGCCCTTTGGTATCAGCCAGGACAGGCAAGTAAAAATTAACCCTGAAACCCCAGGGACTTCACACGGTCAAGGTTACTTCTCACTCGGTTTACATGTTCAGGAAAGGTCAGTGGGGTCCCCTTTCCCCCAACATCATTTAAGGACCCAGGCTGGTGGAGGTGTCCCTTCTTGACACAGGTAGGGGTAGAGAGTGTCAGGAGCTCACTCCTGCCCTTAACTGCCCTTGACCCCAAGTGCCACAGGGCACTGCCCACCGTCCATTGGCCGCTGACCACGGGCCCCCGACGTAATTGGGAGGGAGGCAGGAAAACCTATGAATCCCTCGTGTGTGCTCAGGAAAAGGAAAATAAAACAGTGGTTTCTGCCGGAACCCATCAGAGAAGATCTGACATGACGCAAACTTGCCTATTTGCTGCATCTACTCATTCCCCTTCCCCGAGTTCCTCTGGTCCCCGGATTTCCATTTTTCCTCCCAAGTTTACCCTTGACATCTAGCATAGTGCCTTCCTGAAGGGCCGTGAGGCTTGAGGAGAATCCCCACGGGCCGCCCGGCCTGGTGCTCCACGCAGGCCTCCTGCTTTCCCACGTGCAGCCCCATTTCTCCGACGACCTGCTGTTGTGTGCGACCGTGTGTGACCTCGCCCGTCTCCTGTCACTGGCGGCCACGAGAAGATGCCGAGCATCTCTGGGAAACCCTCACGCCCTCCCTCGGCCCCATCTGTTTTTCATTGCGTTTGTGTGGGCTTTCTTTTCTTTTCTTTTTTTTTTTTTTCCGATAAACAAGGATAAAGCGAGGAAGTAAACAGCATGAGGTTTAAAGGGTTTTCAGCGAACGAACAATACCTGTGTTCTGTTTTGGGAATGTGAATCCTTGGTTTATACCATAGCTGACCACACATTTGGAGGACGTTTGCCTGCCAGCCAGTTTTCCAGGGTGAAGAAGCACCTTGACAGGGACAGATACTTTTCACATTCTGTCAGTGAAACGGAGGCTCAGATATTTAAAAATAAATACATAGAAAGGGAAGAAAGAAAGAGAATAAAAGGCAAGGAGACCCCGCTGACCTTCATTTCCAAATGAGCTAAAAACAAGTTTTTACAGTTCTCTTTATTGCTTCCAGAGAACAAAACTTTTTATTTTAACTCCTCTGAGCTGCTACCCCCAGAACAAGTTTTTCTGAAATGTCTCTCTTAAGGTCGGACAAGGGACTTCACTCTAGGGCTCATCTTCCTCATCTGTAAAATGAGGGTAATTATATTTCCTCATCCACAGGGCAATTATGAGAAACAAATGGATTAATATGTGTGAAGGGCCTAGGCTAGGGGCTGGAACCGTGTCGTTCCGTGTGGCCACCACCACGATTGTCATTCTCACACTCATCATCATCACCATCATGACAACTATCATTACCACCATTACCACCACCATCACCATCCTCGCTACCACCGGGCTCCCCATCACCACCATCACCACCACCATCATCATGATCATGATCACCATGATCAGTGTCATCATCACCACCTTCACCATCCTCACCACTGTCATCACACCATTGCCATGACTGCCATCATCACTACCGTCACCATGACCATCACTCATCACCATCATCATGGTCACCATCATCACCACTATCATTACCACCGTCATCACCACCATCACCGTCATCACCACCATCACCATCATCACCACCATCACCATCACCACCATCACCACCATCATAACCAACATCGCCATGACCATCACCATCATTACAACCATCACCAGCACCACCACCACCATCATCATCGCCATCATCAGCCGCAGCAGCATCACCATCACCATCACCAGACACAAATTTCATCTGATGGAGACAATGAAAACAGGTATCAGGGAGCCACCCTCTGGTTAGTGTTAGACAGTAGCCATTCAGTGGGAGATAAGCTTGACTGCTGAGCTTAGACCTAAAATTTCAGTATCCTGCTATTTACCTGGCCTTCACCCCAGTGAGGCATAAGGGTCCACACACCCCATATACCTGTGCCCTTGATTTCTTTCTGAAAATCTCCTACACTGATTCTGCCCTTCTGTGAGGATCATGACATAAATGCCATGTGTGGCTAGACAGTTACTCAGAATTCAAGCAGAAGCAGCATTGAACCTCCATGTCCAGGTCTCAGCGCAAACTCCAGAACATCGGCGGTGGTCACCCCTGGAAGCAGCATTACAGTAAGGTGCCCAGATGTTCCACTTGTCTCAGCCAGCCTTGGGTTATGCCTGGCATCTCCTGCTATCATTCACAGTGTCCCTCATTGCAGAAATGCCCCAATTTAGATAATAAATTATACGAGCACCATAGTTTTAAGTAATTACTGTGTTCTTTTGCTCATGTTTATTTTCTAAGCTTTCAACAGGAAACTTTTATGATGGAGTCAAGCAGCCGAGGTGATAGAATGCCAGCCCAGGTCCCACTTTCCCCAGAGAAGTTTCCCTGGTCCCCCAGCGCTGATCACTCAAGGCGGGAAGCTTGCATCCCCAGCTCTGTTCCTTGCCTGACACGCGGCAGCAGGCATTAAATACAGGCCACCCAATGGGACGTCGGGAAGCCTTGCCCTCAGCTTTCGGGCAAAGGCTGTCCCACTGGCAATGGTGCAGAATTAGAGCAGTCCTACTGTGGAGTAACATAGCCTTCTCTCAGGATGCTCTCCCGTTTTCTGGGAGGTGTAAGGCAAGGCTTGCTTGTGCCACCCAGGATCCTTGGCTCTGTCTGTCTGCTTGGTGCTGCCACCAGTGAAAGCTGTCCTTGTGGGGGCAGAAAGCCCTGAGCCCAGGAGCCCCGCCGCGGACCAGCATGCGACATCTGCACCTTGTGCTTGGTGGGGTTGCGATCCCCTCCCGCCCGCTGCTACAGGTGCGTCTTTCCCACGTGCCTTTGAACTACCTTACGACATTCAAGTGCTCTCTTTGGACAGGTTGGCCTGGTGGCAGGATTGGCCTCATTTCCATTCTCCTACCGGAAGTGACCGTGCAGCTGGGTGCCACCTCTGGGGGCCAGCGGAGCCCCGTGATTGGACGAGGGAAGGCTTCACACCATGGCAGTGACCCTTCCGGAAAAGAAGCATCCAGACATTTCCTCTGCACATTGTCTTTCTGCGAAATGACGAATAAGGAATATTTGTCCTGGGTTGATTTTCCTTCCTCTCACGCCAGCAAAACCTTGCTAAGTTTAAGAGAAATGGAGAAAAAGCCTGCGTTATTACATTTGAGTGGGCAATCGTGTTCCAAGAAACCAAAGTGCCTGATGACTTCCCCAGTCCCACATCTGCCCGGGGCCACAGCCACCCACATACCTAGAGGCCAGAGACGTTCTGGACCGCAGGTTTTAGGTAAGCGGACGTTCACGCAGAGGTTTTCTCCCTGGCTGCAGCAGGAGCCACCTCTGTCCCTGCCGCTGTGTCTCTAGGGACTGCTCGTCCCATGGCGTCCTCCAGGTCTGGCTTCTCGTCCCTTTCGGGGACACCGCCCCTGACCGCCCCACGCGGCCCTCCGGTTCTTCCCACGCCTGCCATGCCTGTAGCAGGGTCTCCTGCTGGTTGATGTGTCGATTTGCTGATTCTCCGTTTTCCCTGCGAGGAAAACCCCACGGGGGCCAAAACCCGTGCTGCTCATCCCCGGGACATCGTTTCCGAATGGGCGGATGCGTGAGTGAATGATGAACGAGGGATTATAGCTTGAAACAGCCCGTTCTGAAGAGCACAGGGCTTGTTGCCTCGCGGGAGGCCAGGTGGGGCCGTGTCTGAGTTGCCTTCCAGGTCGGGATTCCACCATCACCCAAGTCCACGCTGCACTGAAAACCGCCTTTTCGCTCCCCAGCAGAACCCACAGCACCGGCTCGAATCAAGCTCCCACAGAAAACATCCCCGGGGCTCTCCCCACACCCTCCCCATCGCGCCCCCAGCGAGCAAATGTGCCCACCAGCACAGCTCTCACGGGGCTCCTGTGCAGCGGGCGTCTCGGGGGACAGGCTGCCCTGGGGCACGGGGTGCAGACGTAAGACACGGGGGCCGCATGGACTCTGCAAGCTCAGGATCTTCCCTCCCGTGCCCTGGGCTCCGGCTCCACACTGAGTTGGGGTCTTCTGGGTGGTCCCAAATATCCCAATTGTGCAAATCTCTATAAGCTGAAGGCTCTGTCCTTCATCCCAGCCAGAACCCCACAGAGATGGTCCGAGGCCTTTCCTCTGCTGACACGAAAGTGCGTGGCTTGAATCGTCAATGGCTCCATCCGGCTCAGGGCGAGGGACACTGCTGAGTCACAGCTACCTCCCGGGGGGCACCGAGAAGCAGGTGGAAAGTAGATGCTTAGGAGGGGACAGCCCCCTAGGAGATGACAGAGGAAACACCACATTGTGTTATTTCCTGTGCTCCTGGGCTGTTTACCAATGGGCGCTGGCGGGGAGCGTCTAGAGACACCGTCCTGCCGAATCACTGCCTGAGGTTCCGCCAGAGAGAGCCGGCTCCTGACTCTCCAAGCCTACGTCACGCACACTCATGCACCCACACAGGCACGTGTGCCCGCACATCGTGCACACGCACACACGTGCACACACGCATACACACTTTTACAAACACAACCCACACACTCACACACATTCACACACAGACACGCCTACATGCATGTACCAGTCATATCTGCAGCCACGTGCCTTTGCACACTCACGAACAGAATTCACACTCCTACACAAACTCATGCACACACACACACACACACACACTCCAGGAGACGTTATCATAACTAAGTCACACCCCTCTTTTTTCAGTCTCTAAAAAGCTGCATCACCCAAATCAGCAAACCACGTGAGCTACGGCGTCCACCTTGTTGAAGGGCTGGGTTTTATGGGCCAACTGGTAAATCAAAACACATGGAAAAGTGCTACATTTAGGAACACACTGCGACTGTATTACCCCTCATTTTACTGGTTCATCTCTAATCGGAACCAGCTGGTAATAAAGAATCGAGTTCACGGGAACCCAGCCTTTGTTGAAAGCCGGGCTGGGGTGGCGGCGGGAAGTTCACGAGCACAACGCAAACAGCTGTCATGGACTTGCAAGGTCAGGCTCTGGGTAGAGCTCGGGGACAGAGGTGACGCTACAGCTGGTGATAAAATGCCGGGATCCTGGTCACCTGTTACTGTGTAAAGAGGAAGCCGAAGAGAAAGGCGCCCATTTACGAGGCTCCCCCCGTGCCTGCTTCTGCGACGTGTCTCAGGCAGCTTTAGAATTATTGCACAGTTACTCGGGGCTACTTGTTGACATTAATCATCTTAGTCATAATGATGGCACCCAGGATGATAATTATGGTGATGATGATGGTGGTGGTGATGGTGGTCGTGATGGTAGTGATGATGGTGGTGATGTTGGTAATGTTGGTGATGTTGATGGTGGTAATGGTGGTGGCAATGACGATGGTGGTGGTGATGGTGATGGTAGTGATGATAGTGGTGATGCTGGTGATGATGATGAGGGTGGTGGTGGTGGTGGTCATGAAGGTGATAATGGTGATAGTGGTGCTAGTGGTGGTGGTGGTGATGGTGGTAATTATGGTGGTGGTGATGTGATGGTGGTGGTGGCGATGATGGCGGTGATGGCGATGATGGCGGTGATGGTGGTGATTATGGTGATGGTGGTGGTGGTGGTGATGATGGTGGTGATGGTGGTCATGAAGGTGGTGATGGTGGTGATGAAGGTGATGATGACAATGGTGATGGCGATGACAATGATGACAATGGCGATGATGAAGTTGGCAGCTTCAGACAAGCTATACAAAGCACATGGAGCATCTCCGTGTCACTGTGCTACAGTGTTAATGCTGTGAGAGTGTAACCTTGACAACAGAAATTCAGTAACTTTCCTTTTTTCCATGTGATTTATCTATTTTAAACACTCTTTCCCCCAAACAAGGAAACCGGCATCTGAATTCTAGAAATGGAACACATACTCTCGCCACCCCAATTCCCCTTCCTGTCTCTAATCAGCTCCGTGGGTCCACCCTTTGGAAAACTGTGAAACATTAGGAGGGTCTGTCGGATATTTTTAGCACGATTCTACACCATTTTACCTCTTCCTCTTCCTGCATGGTTGTGTGATATGTACCTTGTTTAATGAACATACTTTAATTTCATATGTAGATTTTAAAAATAATTCTGCTAATAATTTGAGATCGCAGAGGGTTCAGCCTCATAGTTGGGACTGCCAGTCTCGACCTGGGACCAGGGCGGCGTCTACGCATTTTGTGTACTTTCTCCTGGCCTGGGCAGGCCTTGCAAACCATCTTACAATCTACAACGAGAGTCACATTTCTTCTTGACACGGGGTATCTGGGATTCGGTACCGATTGCTAGAAGTCCACGAGATGAAACAGATCTGTCATTCCTGGAGGCGTGATTATAAAAATAATACCAGGTCTTTCCATGTCCAGCTCAATCCCTTGGCTTCCCTTGACCCTGTAGTCAGGGTATGGAGTTGATCAGGGGTCATTGCATTTCTACATCACGAACACAAAGGTTTGGCCGTTCTGGTGGTTAGTACGCACTACTCTGCTCATCCAGTCCATTCAGGAAAACTGTCATTTGAAATCATACAACGCGTTCACTTATCTTTGGCCATTGAGACAGCCGTGTGTCTGCTCTGCTCACAGCCCCTTGCTGAGAAAAACAGCCACTTGAGAGCACCCCACCTGGTGGCACCATGCTACGTGTCACTTTGCTGCTGGGATGTGAGCCCCACAGGGGTAGGGACTCCTTGTTGTCTTGTTCCCTGAAGAACCTCACTGTCTTGACCAGCGCCCAGGGCAGAGCTGCTCCATAGATCGGAGTGGGGGGGCCCTCAGATCTCTGAGTGCTTGGCCAGAAGAGTGACATTCTATTGGGGAGTAGGTCCCCTTGGCTGTCTCCTCGCTTATGGAGAGAACAGTGTGGAGAAGAAGCCCAACTTGTGTTTCCAATAAGAAATATGTGATTTTTAAAATTTGCATTTGTGACCATGGGGAGCCCCTTTAGTGACAAGTCATCTGATAGTGGGGGTGCAGCTACGGAAACCAGGTGCCCCGTCACTATGCCTTTCCCACGATGTTTGGAGCCTATGCCCGTGAAGAGGAGGGTGAGGGCTTTACCAGGACATGTGGCAGAGCGTGTGCCGGGGTCTGACTGCCTTTCCTCACATGTTCCTCCCTGCTTTGCTAAGGCAGTGACGAGACTGGAGCTCCTGTCTCACAAGTCAGGTCTCAGCCTTTCCTGGCTCCATTCTGGCGCCGTGTCCGGATGTGGCTCTGTGGTGCCCGGGAGAAGGACATGCAGAGCAGTGTGCGTCTTTGGGGTCATATGGCAGGGACGTAAGGGTCTGCGGCTTCTAAACAGAAGGACAAGCGCACATTTGGGTGGGGGCACATCTCTGGCAGACAAGCCCTGGGAGTGTCCTTGGGAAGACTCCCCATGACCTGAGAATGACAGTGGGGTTCCTTGGCATGTCTGATGGATTCCAAAGCTGTGACTCTGGCTCGCTGACTGTTCTCTGCAGTGACAAGGGCTGTCTTCTCTCAATGAACGGGGTGTGGAGAGAATTTCCTTCTCATTAGACCTGATCCCCAGTGCCTTGTGGGACCCGCGTTGGACAGGGCGGTGTAGAGGGACAGCAAACCTCTAGTGAGTGACCTGTGATGAATGAAGACCGTCCTTTCCACAGCCCCAGGCCTGCACCAAGCTGGGAAATGTGTCCCAGCAGATCATGGCAAAAGGTTTTGGACCCCAGCTCTGGAATGAAGAGGACTGGGAGATTTTTCTTGCCTTCAGAAAAGGCAGAGCTCCCCTTCTCCTTATCCCCGGTCTTCCTCCCAGGTACCCTTTCCAAGCCTTGGTCTCCAAAGGGAATGTGAGACCATGACCTCTTTCATGGTGTAGGAGTGACGGGAGGGTCAGACGGTCAGGTGGGTCCTCGCCACCCTCCCGGGCCTTCAGGCTGCTTGCGAAAGGACTTTGGTCGTCCTTTGTAGTCCTTAGGTGGTAAGAGGCAGATGAAACTCCGCTCGCGCTGTGCCCAGCAGGGACCCCCGGTGCTCTGACGGGGAAATGCTTCCCTTCCTCAATCTGGATACGGCCGGTCTTCCCCACAGGCACGTTCTCGCCCACCCACAGAGGCCGAGGCCGCGGCTCTGACAGCGAGCCACGGAGGGCGCTGCGCTGAGCGGAGCAGGCACCTTTCAGGCGGCGGTGGGAGCCCGACGCGAACTTTCCTCTGGCGCATCCGAAGGGGCAGCTTGCCTCGGTCTCCACGGCGACGGCATCAACAGGAAAAGGAGCGGTGCCTCTGCCGTCCTTGGCGGGATGATTCCCGTTGCCCTTTAGGTCTGGCACTGCTTCACCAATGGAATAACAACGGAACGTGGGAGATACTTACTGTCGCCGAGTTAGCCGCTGAGAAGCTCGTGTGTTTGCTGAGGTGTGCGTGAAGGGAACGCTTAGCTCCACCACTGGTCCTGCCCCCACCCAAACGGGAGTCTTCCGATTATGACATGTGTCCGCTAGATGCTCTGGCAGCCGTCTGGTCCCAGATGTGGAGCTACAGGCTAACGCAGAGTCCCACGTGACGCCCTCGTGTGTGTCTGTCGTCGGTTGGTGGGGACGGCCCATCGCTCCTGGAGGGAGAGGTCGCTTCCTGATGCAGGAGGCGCAGAAAAGTCATCTGCATGGACACAGCGGGGGCAGCACCCCTGGACTCCCCTTGCTTCTAAGTGCCGGTGGAGGCCAGGCATTGGCCAAACCAGAGACTTCGAAGGTGGGTCCTGGCAGCCTTCTGGGCACCCCGAGCGCTGGAACACAGACGAGAGCCGAAGACGCATGCGTGGCAGGCAGCCAGACCCTACTTCCTGAGTGTCCCCCCACTCGGCAAAGTCTGCACTCGGAGCGGGCTACGGGGGCGAGGGGTGACACTTAGTACACCTGTGCTGCGTTATGGCCCAGGTTACTGCCCCCAGGAAGCCGTTCGTAAGATGGGGGTCTGTCGCCCACCTGTCGGTAAAACGGGAGCATCTCCCCCAGCCCCAGGCTCTGAGCCACGTGCCCAGAGGAGGGGTTCAGGAACGTACGTGTTCACAGTATCTGGCATTTCTCATGTGGCGGTGCATGAGTCACACTTTGAAAAGCAAGCTGTGGAGCCGTGGTTCTGAAATTCTAGCACACTCTGGGTCCCGGGCAGGTCCTGTCCTGGGTCCCGGGTGTCCAGCCCGCCACACACCCACAACCCCCATATCAGGAGTCGCACGCTCCACCGACCCAGCCTGCCAGGCGCCCCTAGAAGTGGCGTCTCTAACAAGCTCTCAGGTGAGACTTTGCTGCTCCTCCAGGGACCCCACTTTGAGAACTACTTTCTTCCTGTCTTGGAGGAAAAAAAAAATCAGCCTCAAAGGAGGGGCAGCCATGCCTTCTTCTTGCTTATGTCCCCTGGCAAGGATGCGTGAGCTCTCTCTTGGCCGGTTCCATTCACCTCGAGAACTTCTAGAAGGTTTGACTGATGTTCTACTCTCAGGGTGGGGGGTGTTTCCAGCATCAGTATTTTTTAACAACTGTCCTCCCCCAGGTGCAGCCGGAACTGAGAGCCCCCACCCCGCCCCACCGAAGCCAGTTTGAGCGAGTGTGTCCCTGTGTGTTGGGTGCCCTCGTGTCCTTCATTCGGAAGCTGTCGGTGGCTGCTGCGAGTTAGTTGCCCAGTGCTCCCGTCTGGCAAGTACTGTCAGGGGCGGTGGGGGCAGGAGAAGAAGGACCACCTGGTGCCGAAGCAGCAGCCGGCCTGCGCGTACCCAGGTCGAGGAAGGCAGACGAGGTACAGCCACAAAGCAGGGAGAGCGGTTTCTGCGGGAGCTGGGGCGGGGCATGAAGACCTTTTCAGAAAGAGGCAGAATCTGAACCAAACGGATCCGCAAAAGGCAGAAGCTCATTCCAGGCTGGTGGGACAGAACTTCCAGTGCTTAACCCTGAAACGGTATAGAATATTCCAGAAATCTTAGCAGGCTGGTGTTGCTGGAGGAGCAGGGGGAGGCAGGTGCGGCGAAGACGGGGGAGGGGAGTTTAGAAATGAGTTGCCTTTGGAGAGCGAGGTCGGGTCATGCTTCACGTGCCCCCACCGAGCGCTGGCGCTGTGGCCGAGGTGGGAAGGGCCCCCACCACCGTCCTGTTGGGGGACCCGCTCTCCGAGTCTGCATCTCCTCAGCAAGGACTCTGATCCCTTTCTGTGAGCGCTCGGTGCCAAGTCCCTGTGAGAGCCCGGGTGCCCATGAGCGGGAAGATGGGGAGGACCGGACAGTTTGCTGGGACAGTCTGTCCTTCCTCCCGTCTGTGCCTCTCGTGCGGGTCCCCCCCACCCCCGTCATGGCTGCTTCTCTGAATGACCTTGGGCAGGAGACCTGAGGCCTCTCCAGCTCTCTCTTGAGAAAGTTGTCTTCAGAGAAACCTGGAGGCTGCCGGTTCCCACTGCTCTTCTCTGCAGCTCCTGGCCTCTCCCCAGCTCTCGCCCCACCCGGCTCCGACAACCCCCACCCCCAAACCCCTTCCGACGAGTCTGGGTGTCACGGAGCGCCGTGCGGGCCCCGTCCGTGTGTGGCATCTGCCACATCTGCCGCTCCAGTGCAGAGACCACCCCGGTCGCTGATCCCTCAAGAGAAACCCCTTTACTCCACGGTGTTTTGGAAATGAGAACCAGGGCCTTGCTCTTGTGTTCGTCAAGTGGGATGGGAAATGCCAGGCTTGAAAGAAGGAACTCGGACATCTTCTCGGGGGGCTGTCTTGAGAAGGAGCCGCCGAGGGGAGCCTTGGACCCGCGGATGCCGGAGTGGGCTCCTGGGTGCCTCGTCCGTCCTCTGGTTGCTTTCTTCGCAGTCCCATCACGTGTGCAGTTGGGTCCCTGTGTTTTTTCTGTTTTCAGTATTTGGGCCATTTTCAGCTCTCCTGTGTGGACCCTAACTGACCCGGACGGCAAGTGGGCTTCCTCCCATGTCACGGCAGTAAGGGACCACGGGGACACCGGGGACCCGCCGAGCGTTCTGATGACTGGGGGAGAGTGGGGCGGGCGGACCAGGCCAGGCGGTGCCGTCAGCCTCGTGGGGGACGGCGGCTACTATGTGAGGACAGCCGCTGCTGTGCGTCCAGAAGGAACGGGACGTGTGGGGGGCGTGAGACTCAGAAACACACGGCAGATGCTGGGACGTGTCCTGAAACGAGGACTTGACTTTTACGGGCCAACACGTGCCAGGGGCCCGGAGAAATGTGATCCCACACTTCCAGGGAGCTCGCGCTTGCGGACTCACCGATTTCAAAGGCCAATCTCTTCGGGGGCTCTTCTCGCCCCTCAAGTGAAACGGAACAGTGTTTTAGGGCCTGGACGTAGAGGGGAGAGGACTCCAGGAGCCAGCGAGGTGGAGGGGGCTGGGGGCTTCGGCAAAGCCAGCAACAAAGAGCCCAGTGACCCAGCGAAGCCTGAAGCAGCCCAGACATGAAAGGAATATGCTGGAAAAATTAACTCAGTGTTTGCTTTGGGAACCAGTCTGACGGCTCTTAATCCAGTGGGCGTGTGTGCACGGCAGCGCACGGGACGTCCCAGATCGCCAGCAGGGCCACAAAGAGCCGTTTGTGAGGCTTCCATCCACACCCCAGCCGCCGGGACCGTGCCCCCGCCACCGAGCCGTGGTCCTGCCGCGGGGGGCTTCCAGCCTGCTCTGAGCCTCCCTCCTGTGGACTCGTCCTCCTCTTCCCGCCTGGACGTTCCCACCTTGGAATGGCAAATACCAAGAAGTCACCAAGCCTGGAGGCCAAAAGCGCATGGCGGCTGTGTTTCAAGAGTGCGTCCGTTAGGCCCAGAGGAGATGGGAGCCCTGGTTCTGGGAGGGGGCTCGGGGGCAGGGGCAGGTGGCAGGACCGACGGGCGAGCTTGCGCCCCGCCGCTCCGTCGCGTCTGCCCCCCAGAACCCCCGCGCACACACGTGCAGACTTTTCCGTGCGGGCATCTGGGGAGATGCGCTCGGAAAGAAGTCAGGTTCCAGTTCCTTTCTTCCTGTTCTAACCGGCCCGGCCCTGGGGAGAGGGGAGCCGTGGCCAGAGTCCGGAGACCAGCAGAAGTGACTCCGCAGGCCCCTCAGCTCCCTGAGCACTCGGGGCCCGGCCTCCAGGCGGCTTCACCCACTTTGCGGGGTCGCCTTGGCCGCATGTGGCTCTCACCTTACCAGAGCCGAGAAGGGGCCCCGCTCCGTGTGCTGACCCGCAGACGAGGGAGTGCGAAGCCGCCACCCACAAGACCAGCCTCGGGTGCAAGTTTGAAAGTAACCCGGGTGCTAGCTGGCCTCTGGGCCAACACGGGGGGCGTCGGGGGGCCAGACCTGTCTCAGAGTGTCCCCTCTGCTCCTCGTCCGTCCCCTCCCATGTCACTGCAGCGCCCCTGCCTCTCCCCCCACACAGAACCAAGACCACTTCCCGCCGGTGGCCGAAACGCTGCTCCGGGCGGTGGTGGGCCCCCTGGGGTGAAGCCCGCCGAGTGCCCAGTCCTCTGTAGGGGCTGCCTGTGGGTCAGCGCTAGCACGAGCGGTAGCTACCCTGCGTACTGGAGCTGTCACTGCCACCAGAAAAGAGGGTATTTGAAGGACCCTGTCCTGTTGCGCTTGCCCCCAGCCCTCAGTCTGGAACGGGCGCTCCCCGCTCAGCCGGCACGAGTGGTTGAACCGAGCCCATCAGGTCTAGTGGCGGACTCCTCTCCGCTGCCGGGCGGGACACGCCCTCGTCCCCACACCCCGGGGCGCACCTTTCGCTGCTTCTCCACCTGTGTGTGCCCCGGGTCCAAACTCCTCCATCCTGCTCAGAAACTGGGGTATCAGGAATCCCGGGGAGCCGCCCCGGCAGCCCGGGTGGGAAGGGGAAGAGACACTCAAGCTATGAGAGCCACTTTCATGTGCGTCTCCGCTAGCAGCAGCCGGATACAATTCTAACCGAGAAGGTCAGTTACGGTTATTGCTTTAATATAAACATGATGCTCGTAACAACCCACCATGGGGCAAACGGGTGCTCTGGAATTAAGTGTCTTCATTCTCCCAGGGTCCCTGTCCATAGCCCACCCTGCTCCTCCCAGCCTACATGGCCCAGAGTGAGAAGTCAGGTGCGGTGGGCAACAGAGCGCACGCGGCCCCATTCAGTCTCCCCAACCCCCGGCCCTCACGGCTCTGCCATCTGGTGTTTCCGGGGAACGAGCGTCCTGGAAGACCACCACACCCCCAGACCCAAACCCGCTCTTGCCCTGGTTTGCAATGGTTTCTGGTCAAGCAGCTCGAGGTTAGCCTGGCGTTGTGGGGAATCGAGCCTTGGCAGTGGCCTGGGTCCTCCTGGGCACTTGGCTGCTGGCTGGATGTCTTCGGGCATCCCTGCCTTCCTTTGTCCGTCGAGGGGTGGAAGCGGTGTGCCCCGCCCGAGACGCAAGCTCATCGGGGGTGATGTGGCGAGAACGGGGTCTTTGTGGTCCGAGAGAGCGCGGTGCAAACCCAGACTGTGTTGTTTCCATCTGTTTGGACTCAGGAAAGTCACTTAACTTCTTCCACTCCTGCAGCCATGGAGCCGTCACTGTCCCTGCTCATCCCACAGGAATAGGAAGGGCGCCCGCCTGCGACACCGGGGCGTGTGACCAGGGCTCGGGGGCTGCTGGGACAGCATTCCACAAACAGGGCGGCTTCCGTGCTACGGCTGTACCCCCTCGCAGTTCCGCAGACCACAGATCTGACATCAAGCCCTGTGTTGGGTCAGCTTTTTGAAGGTGGTGAGGGAGAACCCATTCTGTGCCCGCCTCCTGGCTCTGGTGGCCTCTGCTGTTGCCCGGCTTGCCGATGCTGTCCAGCCTGTGGCTCCACACTGCCTTCCTCTCTGTGTCCCAATCTCTAGGTCCCAGTTCCCCCTTTTTATGTGGACACCTGTCATACTGGATTTGGGCCCACCCTGAGAGCCTCATCTTAGCACCTTCATCTGCAAAGACTCTGTTTCCAAATAAGTTCAGATCCACAGGCCTCGGACTGGGGGAGAGAAACAGCTCAGCCCACGCCAGGAACTGATGGAGAAAATCCATGTAAGAAAGCCCTTTCCCGTGTAGGCTCTGCAAACGCTCACCTCTCCACCTCGCGGCAGCGTTCGCCCAGCCCTGCTGTTTTGGGGTCGTCTTATTTTTTCGCAGACGGCGACCCTGTGCCAGGAGGTCCTCGGAGACTTTAGGTGGCTACCGCCAGCGAGCCGTGTCGGTCTGCTCACGCCATCCTGGGCTCCGAGCTGGCTGCGTGGGGGCCGGAGCGGACCTCCTCGTGACCACTCGCCAGACGGACACACCCAGTCAAGGGGTCAAGAGTTTCAAATCTCCCCACATTCCTCCAGCCTCAAGATTGGGGTTTTTACCACGGAATGAGATGCCTTCAAAGGCATCTTTGTTTTCCGTAGAACTTGCCAGCAGCGGGGGAGGCGAGGCAGAAAGGGTGGCTCCATCCCCAGCTCTGCCGTCCTTGAAATCGGACCTCGTCTTCTCTCTCATGCCCTTCCTCTCCTCCTGTTCGTGGGGAAGACACGAAAACACGCAGGGCTCCCACCTGCCATCCCCAGCCCGAGGCGAGGAGCCCCCCCGGAGGTGCCCCGGGCGTCCCGGGGGACGGGCAGGGCAGGTGAGTGGAGAGCGTGTGCACAGCCGCTGAGCCTCCCCCTCCGTCCCTGATCAGTAATTCATCTTTCGATGAAGCCGTCCCCAAGCTCTGAGCGGTGACTAAGGCATCAGCGCGCGTAGGAAACGGGAAGCACATCCAACCCCGAGTAACGGGCTCTTTTTTCATACACGAGTTGAATCTGTGTGAAATTCCTTCCCTCAGGTTATAAATAGAAACCAACGTGCCTCTCGGTTGGGCTTTTCCTTTTTTGTGAGGTTTTTCCCACAGACGAAAGGGATTTTCACTTTTGGGAGAAGTGAGTGCCAAAGGCAAGAGGGTTCTCACCAGAGAACCCTCACCAGAGCCGGCCGTGATGGACTGTCCTCAGCCAGACCCCCCAGGCTCTTTCCTCTCTTAAAAGAAAACGCCCCAGAGCAGGAGCAGGAGATGCGGCTCCGGCCCCGCTCCTCCGACTGCTGGGCGACCCGGAGTGGGACCTGTCTCGGCTCCCGTGCCCCGGACAGCTTGGGCTTTGCCCTCAAGACGCAGAGGGAGAGAAATAGGTCTACACCTCTCGGGCCTGGTGGAAAAGTTATAGAGACAGGGAACGGGGGTGTCAGCTGCGGGGACAGGCCACGGCTCTGCCTAGGTGGCCCAGAGTCCCCAGCAGCACACCCGTGAGAGCATCTCAGCAACCCAAACGTCCGGAAAGCCAAACACGTAAATTTTTAAAACCCTCAATTGGTGACATGATCTTCCCCAAATGTGCGTGTGCATTTCTCACCTGTGTTTGTACCACGTCACTGTTCTCCCAACCCTGCTGCGCCCCAACTCCACGGTGTGTGGCGTAGGCACCGACTCTGAATTCTGCACACGCCTGCCCCCAACGGCTTCACAATAAGGGACCTGAAATCTTTTCATTTAGAATTGTCACCACCAAGCAGGTGTGCCGGGCGGGGCGTGGGAGGCTGCCGACCGGAGGCTGGCAGGAAGGCTGGGGACCTCTCCGGATGATGGACACGGCTCCCCAGATCGTAGGCCTGTGCCCAGCCGGTCATTCAGGTCCCGCAGGCAAGGGGCCGCATGTGCCCAGGACTGGGGCCCAGGGCGGGTCTCCTTGGACACCCTCGTCCCGCTGGAAATGGACATTTCGTCTCACCCTACAGCTTCTCTGCGAGGCAGATAGGACACGTACCACCTCCGAGATGCAGGCCACCCCTTCCCCGATATTATGGCAGGAAATCGAAAGGACACAGCGCAAGAACGTCCCAGCGGAGTCCAAGCACTGCCACAAGATGCCGAGGACGCCGGTCCTATTCTGCCGCTTCCTACCCAACCTGGCTCTGGACAAGCCCCTTATGTTACATATTTTTCGGGTCTGTTTTCCGACTGACACCCCCTCACGGGGCGAGCACTGACTCTGAAGAAAGACCTTCGTAAGCTCTGAAGCCCAAGACAGGTGGGCCCATCGCTGCTAGTGCTGTTGTCACAGAGGATGACGGAAGGGCCCCATCGGTGGCCGCTTGAGCCGTGAAAACAGTGGGAACTGGACAATCTCAAAATGGCGTTCTGGAAACGGCAGTGGGTGACGGGCTCCGATGACAGACCAGGGCACCACGTGTGGGTCCATCTGACGAAGGTGACGCTGAGGTGCCCGTGAAGCAGCAGATTTCCCATCAGCGCTTCGCCACCCAGACTGCGTGGGACTTTGGACAAGAAGCGAGTGGTCTTGGTTTTAGTGGTCTCCTCGGGCGCCTGAGGACCATCTGGAGGACCCGCTCCCGCTGTCCCGGCCGGCGCCGCATCAGCTGGCCTGCAGCTCAGGGTTGTCCCCAGCCGCCCCTGGCCCTCTCCCTGCTCTCCCCAAGCCCCTTCCCTGTCTCTGAAACCCCCAGGCTCCCGGGGGACTGGCTCAGGAGACCACGTCCTCCTCGCCACCGTGGACAGGAACGTGGACAGCCCGCGCACCCGCCATTCTAGGGGGACTCTTCCCGTGGAAGGCGCCTTCCCTCCTAAACGCAGCTCCTTCTCTCCTGACCCTCTGCCCTCTTCAAATGAGCTTTTAAACCTTTAAAACCATGTGGTTTCACTTTCAACTGTATCAGAGCTTAGAGCGTGTTATTTTGGCTCAAGGACAGAGGCTGGGTGGGGGGCTCAATTTCCCAGATGTGAGCTCTGTGATCCTAATGAGTGAGCTGCTTGCAGAGGCCCCTGAGCCGGGACCCACACTCGGAGCCGCGGTGGTCCTGCAGGGTCCGCCGTGGCTCCGAGCCTCCCGTACACCAGCCCTGCCGCTGGCTCGCCGCCCTACCCCATGACCTCGGGCTGGTCGGAAGGTATGAAGATATGTTCCTGGCCCTGCTGGCAGATTCAAGTCTTCTGGGCCCAAGCCTCATACAATCTGGAGAGCCTTGTTTAAGAAAAAAAAAATTCAAAATTAAAAATACAAAAGCAGTTACAAAAGGGAGTATTTGGAAAAGAAGCCGTAACAAACCGGATTTAATTTAAAAGCGTCGCTGAATCCACCAGTAGTTTTACTAAAGAACATCCCGACTCACATCTGTAACACCTCTCTCTTCCTGTCTTCTCTGGGGCTGCGTCTCCTTTGACCCCCTCTTGCACGAGACCCACTGGGTCACATGTCCAGAGAGGGAGGAAGGCGAGCCGGGCTTTCCGTGGGTGTGTTGGTCACGGTGTGTCTCCGTGTGTGTCTGCCGGTAGTTCAGGGAGAAGTCGCTTCTCCCCACGACGACGTCCTGTCCTTCCACCTGGACTGCAGACCCCAGCGGCACCTGCGGTGAGAAATTCCCAGACTGTTGTCAAACGGAGGGAAACTTCCGTGGACTCTGGACACTTTCAGTTCTCACTCCCTTCTCAGCATCCGGACGCCGCAGTCCTGCCTCATGGGAATCGCTTCTGTTCCATAAGCTGACATCTTGTCTCCATGTGTCACTTGGTTCCTTAATAAGAGAGTTTAACCGTGACAAACAAGGGTACCCTTCAGATATGTCCAAATTAGGAGTCTGTAATTTCTCACTTGTTTTATTTAAATATTCCCACGTGCTTTTCCAAATTCCAATTATGATGGCGTATTCAGACTTTGCCAAATACATATTTTGGTGCCACCAAAAGTGATTTACAAGGGTACGGTTTGCACCTGACATACCCACATACCGTCAAGGGTGCTCCTGGGGGAAATGAACTTCCGTGTGACCGTGAGCCCAAGAAAACCAAATCCTCCGTCCACAACTATGCGCCTCTGTTTGGAGGAATCTTCCAGACTGGTGTCTGGGTCTGTGCACCCCAAACCTGGTGTGCCCCCCACTGTGTGTGTGGCGTCACGGGCCTCTCTGTCTCCCCAGTCCGACCTTTGGCTCTGCACCTCCAAGCTGTGGTCCAGGCCAGTCAGCACAGGGCGGCATGCATATCCCGGAAGCGTGCCGACGCTAGGAGGCCGGATGCGTCCCGACTGTCCCTGATGATACCAGCACCGCTCTCTGTCCTTTACAACACAGACCCTTCTCGCCGACTTCCACGTAGCCACACGCCAGCACGACTATGCTCCCCACAGTGGTGGCAGAGGGCTGGTCAGCGTGGAAGACAGAGAAGTCCTGGTCAATGGCAATAAAAATACCTGCTCTTGCAAGTTTCCTAAGAACAAATGACCCTGGGAACTCACTAGAAGGGCCTCAGGTGTGCCAGGCCCTGGAGCTGGAGCCTCAGTAGCGCCAGGGTGAGTCCACCTCCGCGTGGCCCTTGGACCCCGCAAAGAAGGCACTTCAGGACCCAGCTGGCCATGGGTGGTGCCTCAGGCCTGATTCCAGGTCACAGAGTCGAAGCCCCCCTTGACCCACATGTGAATCTCTCAGACCGTTAAGTCCCTTCCCTCCGTGTCCATAGCCACCGGTTTGCAGGCCCAGCATCTGTCACTAACTTGACAACTATCTAACAGGAATTCCTGCCATCAGATGATGTCGGCTCCTTCCAGGTGCCAAGGTCACCATAGAAGGGACGATGCTACCCATAGAGTTGTGCAGTGCTCCACCTACACAACCAAACATGGCATCCAGCCGCCTCTCTTCACAAACCATCTTCCCCACTGAGGCCCGACTGACCTTTCTGAAATGGAAACCCAACACCACCACTTCCTACTCAAAACAAAACAAAACAAAGCAAAACAAAAAACAACCCTTGGGTACCTCCAGTGTTCTTACCATGAAGCCTAAACTTTGTAACCGGGACTCCAGGCCATTCCTTACCTGTCCAGGCTCATTTGTCACCATCTTCATAACTTGTATTCAAGGAGGCAGAGTTCCTCACTGCTCCAAATCCTCCAGTCTGCCCAGAGCACTCCTGCCCACCTCTCTGTCCAACAGACTCCTGCTCATCTTTCAGTTTGCCCATCACCACCTCCAGGAAGCCTTCCCTGACCTGCCCACCCCCTGCACTTGGTCGGCACTCCCTTTTATTTGCTTCCACTGGATCCTAGCCTTGCCAAAGACCCAAGCCTGTCCCAGCTAGTTAACAGGGGCAACCATGCATAAGAGACGCCCTCCATGGCTGCAGGCTTCCTCCTGATGTCACAGGCTGGTTAGGAGCGTAGCACCAGGGCGTTTACACTGGCCCTGAATGTTCCAGTAATGTTGTCTCATTGGTGGGATGTGTCCCAGCCTGGGCGGCCTGGCTGGACCTTCTCAGGACCTCAGCTGGGAGCTGCAGGCTGGTGGCCTCCCGTGGGCATCTGCTCTCTGTGTTCATGGGCGAAATTCTCAGCCACACCGCCCTGCTCCGTCTGCGAGGAGCTCCCCTCCCGCCCCAGCAACTGCGGTAAAAACTCGGCTTTCAGTCCCTGGAGTCGGAAGAGCTGGATTAGCCTTCAACTCCTCAGTCATCCCGCCTGGGTGCTGGGCTGGGGGGTCTGGCCCCAGTGTGCCCCTTGCCACGGGTGGTGCTGGTTTGGAACCGCCTGGAGTTTCCTTGTGTCGTGCATAGAAGCACGGCGTGCGGTGAGCTGCTGCCACACTCGTGGCTTGACCAGCATCATTCAAGTGGCACGTCGCTTTGCGTCCCGCTCTCCAGGTACACATCCCCCCACCACCCCTGCAGGAGGCGGGTTCGTGTGAGGCTCCTGCTTCAGAAGGAAGCAGCGTAGGAGCAGGCCTGGCCAGAGCCGTCATGGAAGGTCTGGCTTCTGCTCTGTCCCTACGGCCTGGTGCTGGCGTCCGAGTTGTGACCCCCTCTCCTGGAGGCCTCGGAGCTGAGCCGGGCATTGAGACCATCTTCAGGGCCTCCGGGTCTGATCCTGGCCCTTTTGGAGTACGGGAGAGAAATTCCCAAATACTCCCTTCTGCACTGCTCCTACGGTGGGCTGCGTTGTCTGCTGGAGTCAACAGGGATTGTCTCAGAGGGTCGTTCCAAACACCGAAGGACGTGATGACTGTAGCTGCTCAGCCTGACACTCAGAGCACAGTGAGCTGTCATTCTGTCATTCACTGGGCAGGCGTATGTCGACGGCTCATGGCATGCATGCAGCTGGGGGCTCTGCCCCGGTCACTGCCCACTAAGCACCTGTTATCAGGACCATCCCTTGCATTATACAACAGTAACACTGAGGCCGTGAAAACAGCCTCCAGCCTGAAGCCTCTGGAAAGCCGAAGGACATGCCAGGGAGTCTGGGGCGGGGGTCTCCGCGTCCAGGCGCATGCAGGTCTGCATCTCTCTGTGCCCCTGGGGAGAGGTCAGTTAGACGTGTGCAGTATTTCCCAATCCCAGGCTTTAAAGTCCTGGGTACACTTTGCCAGGCTCCTTCTGCCTGTGTCTTGGAGGCTGGAAATGGGTCGTGGGCTCGCGGCCAGCCCCGGGGATCATACCACCTGGAAGGGACACCAGCCTTTGTCATCTTCTGCCGTGAGTTTTGTCATTGCAGCAACTCTAGTCCATCCTGCTGGCTGCAGTGACCTGAAGGCGACCAGCACGTCGCCCGGATGGGGACAAACTCTGTCCACGATCTGTTTTCCTTTTCTCTGGTCTACGTGGGTTTTGAATGGGAATCTGTTTCCAGTTCACCTCCAGCTCCATGTCTGTGTGCCCCTGGCCAGGCCGAGGCCCCAGAGCCAATGAGCGCTGGGGGTGTCTCTGACCCTGGAGTGCGACCCGGCTCCACTGGTCTGCCTCTTACTGTCCTTATAAAGCCCGCAGGACACACCTTCTGCCTTGTCCATTCTTCTTAATCACCAAAGAGGGGTCTTCTGGGGCCGTCTGTGATGCCTCGTGTGGGACTCAGGGCAGCACCAGGTCGAGTCTGTGTCCCTTTCAACCTTCCATCCGTGTCATTTCGGCGAGAAAGTCTTTACTCCTGAGAGACAGTGGTGAAGACAAGGGAGCTGCTGCCCCGGCTGGGCGCTCCGGCCGCAGTCCAGACACGTCGGCGTGCAAATGGCCGGGGTGTTCCGACCTGCGCTGGGGGACTGCGTGGGCAGTGGGGGGGCGTGGCTTTTGCCGTTGCTGTGGCTGTGGCTGAGTGAGACCTTGCACATGAGGTCACATGCGCGCAGGCAAGTCTGTCTGTGACTGTCATCCCAGATCAGGTGCCCGTGGGGGTGGTTGGCCAGTCTGTTTGCTTCGTGCCTTGGCCTTGGCCGGGCTGCCCGTGGGAGCTGCTGAGTGCGCTGACCGCCGGCGTTCATTGAGTGGCCGCAGGGATCTGAAAAAGTGGACTTCAGCCTCATTTGGGAAGATGTTTGGGGGTTTTCCAGGCACACCCCATGGCCCGTGGGCCGTTGCCCTCACTGGGCTTGACGCTGTGCATGCGAGTGGGTCTTCTGAAGCCGAGGAATGGGCGGAAGCTGCCCTCTGCCCCCCGCAGAAGGCACAGAGTGAACACTGGCCAGAGGGAGACCGTCGGTGCCCATCGGCACCGTTATCTGCACGCCCCCGGTTTCTCCTGCCCCCAGCTACCACCTCCCCGTCTTTCTCGGCTTAGAAAATACCACCTCCCCTCTTCCCACGGTGTCAGCAGCTTGGCCAGCCCCGTCTTCAGACTCCGTCTGGAGCACTTCACCTCTCCTCACCTGCACACCACACCTGGGCAAGCCCAGCCGTGTCCCCCGGGCCGTTGTGGTCACCCCCCCCACCGACTCTTCCAGCCCATTCTTAACCTCCTCTTCCACTGCCTCTCACCTGGCAGCGAGGGATGCTGGGAACGTACTCGGTAGGTCCTTGTCCTCCTGTTTCAAATGCCATATGGGCACCGTGTCACAGAGGCGACTGCAGGTTCCTACAGCGTGTCTTCCCCAGGACACCTGTCCAGGGACCTGTTTGGTTGTCACAATGGGGGGGCTGCTACCGGCATCTCCTCTCATGGTGGAGGCCAGGGAGGCCACTCAGGGTCCTGCAGTGCATGGGACAGCCCCAGCGGCCCCCAGGTCGCAGTGCTGAGGCTGAGAAAGCTTGCCATGCAGGGACATGGATGTCCCTACTGCTTGCCGTTGTCTGGAATGCCGAATGGGGCGGGGCACTTTCATGTAATTTCGCTCAACGTGGCTGAATTTACCCGGCCTTGTATCTGCCATCATTACTGTGTGACAGGGGGCACGGCAGGGAACGGGTCCTGAGCAGGTGACAGCTTTCGGGTCGGAGTGCAAATCCGAGTTCTTGTATGTTTGCTCATTGGCTTGTTTCCCACACAGATGTCTGCAGGTAGATACCTCAGGGCCACTGGTTGGCCTCCAAAGGGCATTGCGGTGCCTGGGTCTTCCTGCCCTGCCACCCCCCGGGGGTGCCCGTCATTGTCACTGCCTGGCTTCCATAATTCCAGGCGTTTGAAAGGGAAAAGGGTGAGGAGCAGAAGACCGACTGTGTCTCTGTCTTCAAATGCCTTTTTAAACCGCCCCCCAGTCTCATCCACTAACAGGACACTCTGGAAAATGGAGATTTTTACTTGGGGACGGGACTGCCTTGAACAGAATCCCCAGTGAGAACGGCGGGCGGGAAGCCGCGGTGTTGGCCGTGCTTCCCAGTCCCTGGGCGCATGAGGCAAGTACTCTCTGGTCTTGGTTGTCCTGGACCAGCTTGTTCTTGGGTCCCCTGACTTGCTCAGTGGCACCGTCACGCTCCGGGTCGCCTTGCCGCCAAAATGCGCGTCACGCAGGAGCGTACAGTCAGTGCGCGTTGAGAGTTTGCGACTTACCCGTGGAAGGGCCCGTCCCAGAAGCTCAAGGTTAGGATGATGGTCCGGCTCACCCACGCCCCCACGTCACGTCTTGGGCAAGTGTGTTCCTGAACCGTCCGCGGTGATGGGGGCTCGGTCCCGGAGGCTCTCCAACTTCGAGGAAACCGTTTCTTTCTATTCCATGGTTTTCTGGCCTTAGGCTGCACGGTTACTCCAACTGTACCCCGGGGAGAGAGCAGGCGCTCAGAGCTGCCGCTCCTCAGACCCTGGGATGGCCGTGGGCCCAAGACGGCTTTCCTCTCCACTCGACAGGAGACAGAAGTTGGCACCCCAAGGTGCCAGCTGTGAGCTTGACATGAAACCATCCAGGTGGTGACTCTGTTCTTTACACACGCTGCCCGTCTCCAGACTGCACCCCATGGCAGAGCGGGGCCTCACAACTCCCCTGTGTTCTGTGCAGGCCAGGTGCGGGCTATGGTGGTGAGACCAGGCCCTGCCCCACGGGGCCCCATGCCAGTCCAGAGGCTCCTGGTGTGGAAGGTGAGACACAAGGAGGAAGTGAGGGTCATGTGGCCTGGGGGCATCCCAGAGGACTTCAAAACTGAGACCCTCAGCCTCGTCCTCGTCCTTGTCCTCATCCTCTTTGGATGGGCTCCTGCCCCAGCTCCCAGCCAGCGGAGCAGGGGAGCCAGGGGAGAGTCCTCCAGAGTCTGCGAGCCCGTGCTGTCCCGCCAGGGGCCCTGGCCTCGGGAGCCTGGCGGTACACAGTTGTGCCTTCCGGGTGAGCCGTTCGGGTCTTCGTGGCAGCGGCCGCACCACTCTGGGAACTGGGCACCGATTCGACGCTTGAAACTGCTGGATGGTCTGGTCTGTGACTTCCATCCCAACAGAGATGCTTTTAAAGGAGTCTTACCTGAGATCGTATTCTCTGGCCCAGATTTGGCGACAGCCCGCAAAGCCCAGGCTCGTCCTCCTGCTCCGTCCCGCAGGGCTGCCCAGGCACACCCCCGGCTCTGAGCACGGCTTGTCTCTCCCGCATCAGTACTGACTTGGCCATCGTGTCTCCCTCAGGGGAGAAGCCCACTCCCTGCCCCACAGCTGTTTGCTTCAGCCTGGCTCCTCATGTGTCCCCACACCGGCAGCATCGGCCTCCCCGAAGGGGGCCAGGAGAGCAGGCCCCAGCCGGACGGACTGACTCGGAATCTGCCTGTTAACCAGGTCCCCAAGTGGACAGAGCCTGGGACTGCACCACCCGGGTCTGCAGCCCGGGGTGGCCATGGTGCCCGAGTGATTGTGGCGCGCCGCGGAGGCTGGCCGCCCACGGAGGGCTGGCTGCACGTGGCTGTGTGTCGCCAGCCGCCGGAGCCCAGCCTGCCGACCCTGCCGCAGACCTCCCTTCCCCCCGCCCCACTCTGCTTCATGACACCGAGCGAGCCCCACGGTCTCCGGGGCCATTGTTCAACCTGGCCCAGAACCACACCGGGACTCACAGTGATTGTCCAAACACTGAACTCAAACAAACAAAGAGAAAATAACATCGGCGAGTCCGCTGCGATAAGCCGCCTTTATCAGCCGCCGTGGCTGTCCGCGGGCAGGGGCCGCTCGGACGACCGTCTCTTCCACGCGGTGAGTAAACACCACCTGTTTGTGCAGGAGGACACGGGCGGCTCCCGGGCCGCCACTATCGGGGAGGAAGCACGAGGCTGGGCGTGTGCGTGTTTGGACGCGCACCGACCCCACGGGACAATACCCGTGTGCTGGACGTGCCCCGGGGAAACCAGGCTGCGGCACCGGCGGGCTCTGCGCTCGCCCAGCCTGCCTGGTTATTGCTTCCTGGAAGGCCACTGCTGAGAAAGGCGACTTTCACCTCTTCCTGCCGCGGGGGCCCCTGTCGTCGTCTAGACTCCGGGCTCACAAAGGCAGGGCCTTCCGGATCCCACTCTCAGGCCGTTGCCAGCTCCCGAGGCCGCGGAGCTAAACTGGGATTTCCTGGATTCCCAGAGTCTTAGGGTTGGCGGAGCCTGGAGAGCCACAGAGCCGCCCCCTCTCTCCCTTTGCAGAAGGGAGGGCAGAGCAGCAGGTCCGGAGTCGCTCTAGGCCCGCGCCCCTCGGCACTGCGGAGGCCGGGGGAGATACGTTGGGCCTGATGTCGGGGTGCACCTTCCGCGGCCTGTCCAGGGGCGTGACTCTGGTTTCTGTGCAGACCCGGCTGAGCTCCCCATGACGGCGCGGAATCTGGCGCCGTGTTTCTCAGGCCTTACGATGTACTCGCGTCCCCGCGGCTCTTGTTATGAGGGTGATTCTGGTTCACTGGATCTGGGAGTCTCATTTCTAACGAGTCTGCAGTCAACAAAGGTGTTCCTAAGGCTGGCACTGGGAGTGGGGGTCCCCAATTCATTGTGTTGAGGCCGGGGCAGTGGGAGGTGGGCAGCCGTGTGTCCCCCCAACCCCCGCACTGAGCTCACCGCACTGGCATGAGCGACCCGGGCTCTTGTTTGGGCTCCAGACAGCTGGTGGTCGGGGTCCCCTTGCTGGTGCTCTACCTGGGGGATGGAGCCCCACTGTGGAGACTCACAGCCCTGTCAGTCCCCTCTCCTCCGACCTGGGCTGGGATTGTGGCCGCTTCCGCTGAAAGAAGGTAGAAGGGAGGCCGTGGCCATCGCAGGCCTGAGCTGTAAGGGACTCCCGCAGCCTGTCCTTCGTGCGGCCGGGAGTCCGGAGGGGCACACGGGAGGTCTGACCACCTGCTGCGGGAGCCACTCCGAGAGAGGGAAGTGCAGCCGTCCCAGTCAAACTCAGCCCGCCAGCCGCCAGCCTCGTGTCGCCACAACCAGCGACCACCCTTGAGAGAGCAGAAGAGCTCCCAGCCACTCCCAGTCCAGCTTGCAGGACCGTGTGCAAGAGAGACGGCGGCTGGGCTCGGCCAGCAGGTTCTGAGGTGGTTTGTTACCCAGTCCAGGTCCTAGAAGAGCGACCGTTTGGCTTTCTTCCCCCGGGGAGGTAAAGGGGGCGCTGCTAGCAAAGACAGCGGTCATAGCGACGCCAGGACCGCCCCTGGAAATGAGGATGCACAGTGGCCCTGGGACCAGCCAGGGAGCACAGCCCACACGGGGGTCTCCTCCAGCTTCCTGCAGTGCAAGGGGAAGAAACCAAACTCGTGCCCGGTTTAAGGTGAGACGACCGTGTGTGGAGCCCGAAAGCCCCGGGTGGTCCCGCTGCAGATGTAGCTCCCATCCCGTGGCCTCCCATCCTGTGGCCTCCCGTCCCATGGCCGTCCCATGGCGAAGACGCTGCGTCTTCGGGGCTCGGGCTCTCTGCCCCTCCGCCTCACTGTCTTTGGTTTCATTCTCTGTCTGGCTCTCCCTGGAGCAACGAGGCAGCCCTTCACACTGTCAAGCTCCGCACAGGTGCTGGACCGGAGTCTGGCACTGAGCAGCCACGGCGGGCCACACATCGTGACCTGACCACTTGGGCAGGGACGGTGATGCCCTGACTGGCCAGACCTGAGTTGCAAGGGCACCTCAGACCCTGCAAGGGTGGGGTCGAGCCTGTGCTTCCATTCAGGGCAGACGGGGGGTGGGGGGTCATCCTGGAAACTCTGGTCTCCTCTGGAGCACAGGAACGCAGGGAGCGTGGGTGCCGAGAATAGCACGCGGGGCCCCCACGTCCCATCAGGCGTGTCTGCCTGTCACTGGGGAGACTGTCACAGGAGAGCTTCTCCGAGAACAGCCGGCAGTCACCGTGGACGTGGCCAGGGGCTCACAGATGGTGCTGGCAAAGGTCTGACGGGCCCTTGTTGGGGCCTGGCTGGGGGGCAGCTCAGAGTGCGGCTACTTAGAAGGGAGATTGTCATCACTGACTGTCACCGAATCATCCATGAAACCCTCAAGGATAAGTGGGAGAAATGACCTTCAAAAGCCGTGTCCCGACACCTTCTAGAGCAGAACTGACCCCAGCCTCCCTCTGAGCCCAAACCAGCAAAGGAAACTGGCTGTGTTCTCCAGCCCCTGCAACATGCATGGCGAGCCTGTAGCTCTCCTGGGGCATGAGGTGGGACACATGACTGAATGGGGGCGCCCAGGGCTCAGTCACAGGGTCGAGTGGGGACCGTCTGGGGACTCAGCTTGGCTCCCAACTGGTCCATGGTTCCCCACCTCATGGCACCTGGGTTCTGAGCAGGAGCTCACCTAGGGGGTCCTCCTAGACGTATCTTTTCTAAGTCACTTATGGGTCCAAGAAGTCACAAGAGACATTTTTGAAAAATATAGTGACCTAAGTGAAAATGAAAAAATAGTACTTGTAAAAAATGGTGAGATGCGGTAAGACGGGTGCCTGCAGGGAATGTGTAGACAGAAGCCTCTGTGAGGAAGCAGAGCCCAGGGGAGGGCGGGGAGAGGCAGAGTCCCACCTCCATCCCTCTCGGCCACAGCAGTCTTAGGGTCCGCCCACATTCCAGGTGGGGAGAGGTAGACAGGAGCAACGCAGGTATGCCTTCCCAGAGAGCTTGTGGGTGGGTGCAGCTGTTGTGCTCTGGGAAACGCAGCCTGCCACCTCTTCCAGGAAGGCCTCCTTGTTATCCCCCCTCAACAGTCCCATCTTGATGCACAGAAGGATTGAGTTAATATCTATGAAATCCACGTTCCTCAGCCCCGGTTGCACATAACCTCCCGTGGGAAGCTTGAGACAAACCCCTGGTCCGGGATCTTCCCCAGAGATTCAGACTTGAGTGGGCCGCCCTGGGGCCGGGCTATCTTTTAGAGGCTTCTCGGGTGATTCTCTTCACAGCAGGGCCGAGAACCTCGGTGGTGAATGAATGAATTTACAATCGATGCGTTGGGATGCAGTGTTCTGGCTAAACAGGATCAGAACAGCAGTTTAGGAACTAAATATTTAGAAACTAAATATTGATAGAGCCGCACAGCAAAGAAAAACAAACAGGAAGAGAGGAGTGTAGAAGGGATAAAACCGTGGAGGAGGAGGGGAGGGGCGCTAACTAAGGAGACACCTGTTGCTGTGGGCGGTCGCGGCCTCAGCGGGGGACGTGAGCGCCAGGCGTGGGGTCTCGGAGCCCAGGTGCAGACCCGTGACCTGGGGACCAGATGAAAAGCCACGAGGGAAACCTTCCCCGGGGGGAAGACTGGCCCAGGCTTCCTGCTCTCCCGTGACACTGTCACACGGGACACATCACCACAGATGTGGAAAATCTCTGCTCAACCAAGTCTATGTTTTTTTTTTTTTCCTTCCACAAATGCGGCAAACACTTTGAAAATGTTTCAAGATGCTTTGAGATATTTTTCTTCGTGGACTGAGCCCCTATAACTCGGGCTGCCTTTCTGTATGTGAAATCATGCGTACAGACGCGCAAAGTGCGCACGCTCTCATAGGGAGGCAAAGTTCCCTGGGAGACAGGTCTCTAGCAGCCTGCCACAGGGCTTTGCACGGAGCCCTGTCCTACTCACTGTTCTTTCTTACTGTGGCCAAACAAACAAATGTATATATGCCATAAAAATACCTTAAGATCTGCTGTTTGACCCATTTTTAACTGCGCAGTGCAGTGGTGTTAAGCGTAAGCACACTGTTGTGTCGCAAACCGACTCACGGCTTGTATAATCTACTCGGCTGAAGACCAGCCATTTCATCCCACTGTAGAATTCACAAGCTCAGAAACACTCCTTGTGAGATGTGTAAGGAAGTAATAATTCATAATAGAGTAGACAGTCACGTCCAAGGCATCTGAAAACCACAGCTTAGGACCTGGCATTTAGCAGGTGCCTGTTGTAAATGTTTACGGACTAAATTAATCGTACTCGGTTGGAATGCAGAACTGAAGGGTCGACACTCAACAGAGATGCGTAAAATCCTCATTTAGATCTAAAACCAGAAAGACCTAGACTCTAAAGTCCAGCTCAGGAAGGGAGAAAAGTTGTCTGGTCTTCTAAAAATCTGAACCACCCGGAGCACGCAGGTGAGCACAGACCATGAAGCAGCCAGTCAGCGTGTGCCACCCAGACGTGACCAACACCGACCTGTCCCCTGTGTGTCTGGGTACAGCGTTCTGGATGCACTGGCAATCTTCCGTACGCCTCTCCTGGTCCCATCGCCCCGGCTTCCTTGCCTAGGCTTGACTACCTCCTTGACCACCTCCATGCCATTCCCATGCGTGTTTTTATATGTGGCCACACATGGATTCTTCCAGAACACGCTGTGAAGGCTCTTCTGCGTGTTCTTATGCTGCATACAAGTGGCTTCCTAGTGTACTTCCATTCTGCAAATTGCTTTGCTGGCTTCCCACGACGCTTCGAGACCCAGCTGGAGTTGGCCGAGCTGGGGTGCGCTCCTGAATGACTCCCTTCTGTCCGTGGCGGGACCGGTGTGTGGGCGCCAAGCAGTCGTGGTTCGCGGGTGAAGCTCGACGCGGATGAGAGCCAGCCGGGTTCTCACGGTGACTCATGCCCTGGAGCCTCTTTCATTGACAGACGGAGGCCGGTGGTGGTTTGTTTGACCTTTGTAGGTCAGTCTCCCTCCAGAGAAACTTTTTATTATTTTTTTTGTTAGAGCATGATTTTATCAAACGTCGGATTTGGTTGATTCATTTCTCCCTGATTCGAACAGGCACGCTGGTTGCCCTCAGTGATTGATTAGCTGGCTAGTTCTCCCAGTGGCTGCAAGTGAGAACCACCCGGGGAGCTCCCAGCAGGTCCCACTGCCCGGCCCTAGGGCCAGAGATCCCATCCCAGCGTCTCCAGGATGGCGCCTGGGCGTAGGGGCTTTTTAAAGCCTCCCCAGGTGGCTCTCGAATGTGAGAGAAGGCGGGGTGGGAGCCAGCTGCATGGGACGAGACTGCTCCCGGGAGAGTTAGCAGTCACTGGCTCTGGGCTCCGTGCTGGGGGCAGGGTTCGGCTCCAACCGTCCCAAGGCCATCTGGTCTTCTGAGTGACAAGGGTCGGCTGCCACAGTTGTTCGTGTGATGTGGACAAAGCTGCTGATGGATTGGGCCTTTTGCAAGCGGCCAGATGCTCTGGCCTGCCGTGGGGCCCTTGTCCCCGACACACTGGTGGGGTGAGATGGGGAGGGGGAAGCTCACCGAAGCCCCAGGATGCCAGATGACCAAGGGACGCGTCACAAAGGCCCGATCGGGGTAGAGCATCAGTGCGGCCTTTAAAACGCACACAGCAATCTCATTTGGGTCTTTAACCCCGAGGAGAGGGGGTGGGAGGCTGGAATTCCTATACTCATTTTGTTGATGACCACATGGGAGCCTGGGTGAAGGGGTCGGGTGACGTCACAGTTAGCACACGGCAAACGGAGGAGAACTCCGTAGTTTGTTAAAGATCCCACGTACTGGATGTGCCACACAGCCTGAAAACCAGAGTCAACGCTGGGCCATTCCCACCCTGAACAGCCACCTTCCTGTCTCCTCCCTTCTGGCTCCTGGTTCTCTCCAGGGATGGCTCCATGGTATGGGCAGGAGGCGGGTAGCCAAGCCTCTCTGCCGGCTTCTCTTGGCAATTTCCACCCAGAGTGAGGATGTTTTAGGTCGGTTTCCTGCCCTTTGCACAAATGACACCAAAACATATCGTGGACCCCTCAGGCCGTTGTACCTCTAACATCTGTGACTGGAGGAAGTAGACCCCTGACAAAAAGCCCTTTGGAAATCTGGAGCACTTTTAAGTTAGAAAAGCCGTCATTGCAGTAACACACACTCTCCAGAAACTAAAGTCCAATGCGCCTGGGCAGGACGGAGTATTTTCTGTAAAGATGCCTTTGCTGTTATTGTAAGAGGACGTCTGTATTTTGTCGAGGTGTCGACTTAAGTATGTGGGACACGTCATGCACCGTGGGATGCTAGCAGGTGTACGAGGCCTCACGTGCCTACTTGCTATGGAAATTCTCATAATAAAAAACATAAATTTAAATAAAGCAAATCTGGCCCAACAAGAATTCACAGACCCCTGAATATAATTTTGTCTCCTCGTTGTTCGAACACCTGTGGCCGCAGACTGGGGCCCACGGTTCAGCTCGTTAGCGAATGCCTGTCGTCTAGGGCTGGGTTGGCTTGTCATCTCCCTCGTTGGAAAGATCCAAAGCCATGATGGTACTTGTATTTTGCTTTTCCCGGACTGTGTCAACAGCCGATCAGTAAGCCCTGACCAATCCCTACCTCGAGGTAGCCTCTCCTGCGGGAGGCGTTCCTGACCTCGAGAGACTCAGACCTCCTCCAGGAAGCTCACGGCACGTGGGAGATGGGAGCCGAACGCGTCAAACAGATGGTTAATAGAATCGGGTAAGCAGAGGGAGTGTTGGAAGACAAGGAGCAGGTGCGATAGGCGAGCTTTGTCTGGCTGCAGGCAGGGAGGCTTCCTGGAAGAAGTGACATTTCAGTTGAGACCTGGTCAGTGGGAGGCGGTCAGGCCCAGAGACCGCTGCAGAGTCTTTTCAAGCATTCCAGAGAGCCCCGGGCCCCCAGCTCCCTGCTGTCCGTGGCTCGGGCTCCCGGGGTGGGAAGGAACTCGCTGTCCAGCGGCATCAGCTCCTGGAGAGAGCGGCGGGGATGCCTGCCGGCCCCGCGCACCCTTCCCTGTCAGCAGCTGGCCCTTAACACGTGACTAATCTGCAGCGCGTTTGATGCGACGTGGGGCAGCAAAAATAATCACCCGTCAAGGGTCCTGTCTTCCTAAAGACACGGCGGTGATCGGCTTTCAGAGTGCGTGGACGGCGCGAACCCGGGAGCCACCCCTGCAAACAGGGCATCGATCTTCCCTGACTGCCCAGGTCAGGCCGCGTCCGGCCACAGCTCGTATTTCCTGGACATTTCGCGGGGGGTGCGAGGACACCAGCGGCTGAGCTAAGAAGAGAGCACGGAGCCCCGCCCACCGCAAGGTGTTCCGGCCCCACTCACCGGAGAGCTCAAGGTTCTGAGCACTTCCCGGGTGCCAGGCACCGCGCCGCGCTCCGTCTGCGCCGTCGGATTCACTCCCTCGGATTCCTGGATCCGCAGATCCCTCATGTTGAAGCCTGAACTTTCGACCCCCGCCCCGCTGTCTGTCTGCTCTTCCCGCATTCCTGCCAGCGCCGCCGTGGCCCTCCCAGCCCCCGGCCGGTGGGTGAGCACGTCCCGTGGTCCCGGCATCGGCTCCTGCCTGGGTGGCTGCTACCCCGAGCCAGACCTACGCCCTCCCGCACCCGCACCCACAGGAGCCTTCGTCTCACAGCGGTCTGCGGCCAGCCTCTCCTTCAACCTGCCCCCTTTCCTTCTAGATTTTTCTCCACGGTCACGTCACACTGTTGGGTTATTTCATCTGTAGCTCAGCGTCTGTTTTCCTCCCCGGCTCCTATATTTCTCCTGGGTCGCTCTTTGCTGAGTGCCCACAGCTAGCCCTGGGCTGTGATCTGGAATGGACAGATCGATGGTGGCTCTGGGCCAAGCCGCCCGGGCTTGAAGTCCAGCTCCGGCACTTGCCGGCTGTCTTCACTGACAGCTTCACAGTGTCTTATGCGGAAGGCTGGCTGGTCCACCCATGCCCGATACCCATGACCCCTCTTGTCCTAGAGCAACCTGGCACCACCCTGGCACCGCAGGAGGTGGGTCCTGGCCAAGGGCATGTGGGCAGAAAGGACGGATGGGGGCCCCGGGGCCCGCGGTGGGCCAGCATGGTCTGGAGCCCACGACCCCAGGCGATCTGCCCCAGCCACACACAGAGATGGCAAGACTCGGGGCAATGGGGACATCTGGCCCAGAGCACAAATTCCCAGAGACTTAAATCCCTTCCCCCTGAATCCAGTAATTTCGCTTCTTGGGGCTGAGCCCGGAAACCATCTGAGACGCACACACAAGTTTGTGCAAGAATGTGAGCGGTTCATCACCGCAGTTACAAGACGGTAAACTTAGGAGTCATGTCAGAGTCCAAAACGAGGGGATTTGAGCATAAGTTATGAGTAACAAGCCAGTGAGGGGAAACCGTGCAGCCGTTGACCTGAATTTCCCTGTCCTCACGCAGAACCTTAGACATAGCCTCTCTCTCGGTGGCCGTGAGCAGCGTGTGCCGTGAGGTGAACGTGGGCTCGTGTGTGCGCCTCGGACGAGGCTCCCGTGCAAATAAGACACGTGTGAAAATAGGGATCGTGCCTCAGCAGGGAAACTGCTGCTGATTCTTATCTTTCCATACTCTGCATTTTCCAAATTTTCGAACATGAAAAAGTGTATTACTTTTGTAACTGATATAAGAGAGTAAAGGTTAGGAACTTAACCACTCTTTAAACCAGTCCTCTCATCCGGTATCTCCAAAGAGCCTTGAACAGTATGATTATGTCACCTTTTCAAATAGTCCCGTGGACAGATAAGATGTTGAATGAGATCGACATCTTGATTAGCAAATGACTAATGTCCGTGGTCCTGAGAGGAAAGTCGTCATAAACACACGAGTAAATGAACGAGCGACAGCCGAGAGCTCCTGGGGACAAAGGCTCTCCTCCATGATCAGCCGCGATCCCACGTTGGGCTAGTGGGCCAGGAACGAAGCACCCCACTGTCCTCACTGTGGAAATCACAAAAGGGGCCCTCCAAGAGGTGAAGCCACTCACCCAGAGTCACCCGGCCTGTTAGAGGGGTCTCCTGGGGCCCTGAATCCGTGCCTCTCTGTGGCGTCACACTCCAGGATGGGGCATGGGACCCATACATATCAGCTGGAGAGAGAGGCACTTCTTGCTGGTGGGGCAGCAGGGGTAAGGGGTGCCTGGTCACCGGGAACGCTGGCATTTGCAAAAGCAAGGTTGTGATCCTACCCACACTGGGGGTGCTGTGTCCTGGTTACACCCACTTGGGGCCCATGCAGCAGGCAGATGGCGGGCCCCGAAGGTCCAGGGGCCGACCAGATGCACCGTCAGAGACACAGCTCACGCTCAGCTTGATGCCCCCCCTCGGAGCCCTCCTCACGCCCCCGGCTCCGTAGGTCCTGTTTGTTTGCAGGCGGTCGTGTATGGGACATTTTGTCCCCAGAGCGAGTCCTCGAAGGATGGTCCCAGAGGAAGAGACGCCTGAGGGCTCTCTCTGAGTGCGTGCTCAGTGGAAACGCCATGTGAAGACCCAGTGAGACGGCGGCCCATCTACAAGGTGAAGAGAGAGGCCTCACCAGGAAGTACCGTGCCAACACCTAGATTGGGTTTGAAGTTTTCAGAACTGTGAGAACGTAAATGTCTGCAATATTCTATGGCATTTTGTGATGGCAGCCCGGGCGGACTCCTGCATCCCCCGCAGCCAGCAAGGGAGCACGTCACTCACTCAAGGGGGGCCACCTGAGAGCCCGTCCCCCCGGCCCCGGATTTCAAGTCGTGTTGGTTGATGCACAGGCTGGAAGCTGTTGGCGTTGGCTCGTACTGACAGTGGTGTCAGGCTGGGCCCTCAGCCTCTCCGGGTTCCCCACGCCCTGGAACCTCGTTCTAAAACCCCTCTTAAGCACATGGGCTATCCCAGAACAATCCATGAATTCCTTCTTTTCTGGAGTTAGAAATGATTTCGCTGCAGGGAGAAATCCCCAAGTATTGAAATTTTATTTTTATTCCCCTGGTAGTAGAATGTTACTACTAATGTCCGTGGTTTGAATGGCCCTTAAGAGAGCAAAATGCTTTCACTCTTAATGTGTCTGGATGAGCAGAAACAGCAATGCGAGGGTTCCCCAAGTGCGACTTTTTATCTCCTTTTATCCCCCTGCCCCCCCTTTGCTCATGCAGGTGGGAAGAGAAATCCAGGAACGATTCATTCTCCAGCTTAGCCTGGCTTCAGCCTCAATGGCAAATTCATGGATTCTATCCCAAACTGGATGAGGGCAAGGGCCCCCTGTTTGGGAGGCAGCCAGAAACCTGGTTTGGATGGGGCTGTTCTGCCACTGTCCCTAGGTCATGGGGAATGACCATTGTTTTTATTTTGCCAAGGGCTAGTCACTTATCATAAGGGCTAGAGGGCCAAGGGAAGTTCATTCCTCATTGCTGTTTTGCTTTGCAGAGCTAAATTAGTAATGGAACAGCTTGGTCCAAGGGTTTTCTTCCCAGAATTCAATAAAAGGCACAGGTGTGGCTGAGGGGCACTCCGCCATGTGCAGCTCGGGGCAGCAAGGAGGGCTGGTTCCAAGAGTTCCTATCTACGCAGAATCAGTCTTGTTCTGATTTAAGACAAGCTCGTTGCCAAGTAGCAAAACACAAGGAACCCCTTTCTTTTGCATTTGGATGCTTTCTTGGGCTATGCATGTGTGTCGCTTTGTAATAAAGATCTAGTTGAATGCTTATTCCAAAACATTTAGCCAAAACTAAGGGAAAGAGTTGAACGTGAGAAAAGAAGAAGTGGGCACAGTTGTGGCATTCATACACCCCAATTAGGATCACTGAAAGGTTGTTTCAAAGGATAGAAATAAATGAAGGAAGGGATTTGGTGTGACAGAGAGTTTTAGGGATCACCAGTGTCACCATCATCACCACTGACATCACCACCACCACCACCATCACCACCATCATCACCATCATGATCACCACCATCACCATCACCACCATCTTCCACACCACCGTCATCATCGTCACCACCACCATCATCACCACCATCACCATCATCGTCACCATCATCATCACCACCATCATCATCACTTTTTTACCATTATTATGCGCCAGGCATCATGCTAACTTGTCCAAGTCATTAGCACCTCCCTCTTATTTTTTTCCTTACACTCTATTCAGTGTTTCTTCATGGCACTTACCTCTCCTGGGCATCACAGCACAGATTTATTTGTTTTTTGGTGTGTGTTTCCTCTACCCTATCCCGCCCAGAACGCAAGCTCCTCCAGGGCTTTTGTTTTATTGGCAATGGGACTCCCAGAACCTAGCCGAGAGCCTGTGAGATGGCAGGTGACTGGTAAGTTGTAGGTGAATGAAAGAATAACAAGAAGGACAATTCTGTGCGTTGATGCCATCACACTGTCACCACAGAGATGAGGGGAATGACACTCGCTGAAGCGGACCAGCTCGCCCACCTGTCTCAGTATAGAACAGGACTGAGCCGGTGGTTAATACGCTCCTCTTCAGCCTCTAGAAAACGTTGTGCTTCCTCTTTGCCCAAGAATTAGCAAGACATAGATGCTTTAAAACTTCTAAACCTCTGTCTATCTGGTTGTTTTTCTAAAGCAAGGAAAGGCATCTCCACTCCCCAAAATGAGAAAAAAAAGTGTCTAAGAGTGGACATACACTCACGTCTGCTTCTCTGCTTGACGTAAAAACCAGAGCTGTGTTCTCCAAAAGACTTAATTAACGAGTTGACAAAGTAAGGACCATTTGCTCCGAACCGAGGCGGGGATAAAGGTTGATTGACAAGGCTCTAATGAAACCCCAATTTATAATCTAGCAGCCTGAGCTCTTTCAGGCCATAAAGGACTTTGATCCTAGACATTGTGCTAATCACAGTTCCCCACCCCCACCCCTCCATCTCTGTCTGGCTTCCCTACCTTCTGGATGGGTGCTCTGGAAGCAGGGCTGCAGGCCTTGTTGAAAAGAAATTAGTTCCCCGCAGTGGCCGAATGAGCTGCCTTTAAAAATAACAACTGCCCGACATGGGGCCTTGAGATCCAATCTGGCCATGGGCTCCCTCCATGGGGACTTCGTTTGCATAGTGATGCATGCCAGATGGTTCTGAGACAAATTCCTGTATCTGTGATGATGGAGGAGCTGCCACTGCTTGGGGTGGGGGTGGGTGGGGGCGGCTGATGGGGGTGGGGCGTGCTGCTCTGTGGGACTCAGGGAATGACCCTCTCTAAAGGTCTGTGGGGAGGGGATCCAAGTTACACGCTGGGAACTGGTGCGGTGTGGTCGGAGGAGTGAGTCGTTCTCAGAAGGGTGTGGGTGCAGGGTGGTCAGCAGGCCTCACCCCGGGGGTATCCTCTCCCTGCTCGGCGACAGAGGTCCAGATAAGTGGCTCCAGATTCGGTGATTTCCAAGATCAGGAAAATTTTTTTAATCAGGTGAATCGACCTAGGCTTACCAACTTTCATTGCATGTATTACGTCCTTGAAAAACATGAAAGAAACAGATGAAAAGAGACAAATCCCTACCATCTACCTCTATAACCAATTACTTTATTTTGAAAAGAGCATCTTAACACACACAGAAAAGTGAGAACATCATCACAGATGAAGGGTAGACCTTCTCAAGACGGCGGGGTAGACAATTGCGAACACATCCACCCATGCTCACGGAGCCCTCATTTCTCTCATTTATCCTTTGGTGAAAATTCACGACAGATCCGCTGAGCCCAAGGCCTGATGTCTGAAAGGTGACTGTAGGGCCCTTTGGGCTGGCACAGTTAGTTTGGGGAGATTGCTAACTACTTACTGTCTACTAACGGGTTGGAGTGTCTCCTTTCATTCTTAAATGGGCTATAGTGTGGGCAACCGGTTGTATGATCCCCCTGAGAATCTGGGGGCCTCTAGTGCAGACAGTGGTCAAGATTTTTATTTTACTCAATGACCCTGGGGATATATTCTTTTTTTCTTTTAAGATTTTATTTATTTATTTGGCAGAGATCCCAAGCAAGCAGAGAGGCAGGCAGAGAGAGAGGGGGAAGCAGGCTCCCCGCTGAGCAGAGAGCCCAATGCGGGGCTCGATCCCAGGACCCTGAGACCATGACCTGATCCAAAAGCAGAGGCTTAACCCACTGAGCCACCCAGGCGCCCCACCCTGGGAGTATATTCTTAATGCTCTTTCGAAATACTTTCATTCCGTATTTCACTGAGGGAAGGGGGTGCCTGGTAAGCTGACAGTTGTTTTCTCTTCACCAACCCCCCCCAACAGCTTTGATGAGGTATCACTGACATGTAGAAAGTGTATGTACTTGGGGGCAGCTGGGCAGCTCAGGGGTTGAGGGTCAGACTCTTGGTTTCGGCCCAGGTCTTGATCTCAGGGTCCCGAGACCCAGGCCCACATCGGGCTCTGTTCTCAGCACAGAGTCTGCTTCTAATTCTCTCTCCCTCTCCCTCCCCCTCAGACCCCCTCCTGGCTCACATACATATGCACCCGCTCTCTAAAATAAATAAATAAATAAATAATATCTTTTTTTTTAAAGTGTATTTATTTAAGGTATATAACCTGATGTTTTGATATACACATACATTGTGAAATTTCTTCCTTCTTCCTTTTCTTATTCTCCATGATGGTCTGAAAGGTCTTTGTATAGATGAGCTAACGGTGGAAAAGAGATTAAGAAAACATTATACATATAATTCTGTCCCAATTTGTCATCTGGCTTAGAAAAGATGGAAACTCAAACTCTCCCCTTTGCTCTCTGGTGCGCCACAAATCCCCTGGAGACCCAGCAGATGGGAACACACCCCAGACAGACAACAAGACGTGGTCAAAACAGGGTCTCTGGTCTCTTCCCGGGCCTAGTTTCAGTACTCGGGCGTTGTGTCTTGCTTGCAGAATCCCCCCACGCAGTGACGGGAGAGACACCTTGCTCTGGCACCACCTCCCACGCGGCTTGTACACTGCGCACCCCCATGTGCTCTTGGAGAAGGTCGGGAATTTGAGGCCAGGGGGCGTCGTCAAGGTGAAAACCAGAAGAGTCAATATCGAGCATGACCCTTGTGTTCCCGGAGTGAATGAGTCACCTCTGAAAGGACTCGTGACCGTCCTGACAGTCAGCTACATTGACACGGCCGCCAACCAGTGTGAGGACGATGACGGCTGAGGATAGTGACGGGGATGCCCCAGCCGATGCTGCTGCTCAGGGCCCATGGGGCTCCCCCGCCTGGACAGTGCTGGCTCCTTGCACGGGAGAGTGAAGGGACAGACACAGGTTGGTGCCCATTTCCCACCGAGTCTCCTACTTGACATTAGGTTTGATGGGGGCTGTCAAGAGTTCCTGGTCCCAATACTCGACCAACCGACGAGGGAAGACCACAAGGCCAGGGAAGGAAAATTCCAGGCGTCCACATTCTTGCCCAAGACTCTTGGTGTCCAGCAATTTTCTCTTAAACTGCGGGGAGAGCGGTCGTTGGGTTTGGCCATCATCATGAGTTCCGCTATGACGCAGTCTTCACCCTCCTCTGCCCTGCTCAGGGTTGGGACTCCGTATGCTCGTGTGCAGCTGAGCTAAGCCTGCCTTCTGCCAGGACATTCCACGGGTCAGACCTCTTGCCTCAGGACCCCCTTGGTGGCCACTGGGGCTGGGTGGTGGATGGAGTCAGGCCCTCCTCCAGGGGAACATCTGGGCATACAGACCAGAGTTCTCATTTCTGAGTGACCAGATTGTTGGGAAAAAACAAATACCTGCTTTGTGCGTCTTTCTTTCCTTTTGGGGGGGTTCAAGAAGGGTTGACATTGGACGTTGCCAAGACAATCAGAAACTCTCCGAAGGAAAGGGGAGCCCATTGCCAACATTCAAAGCGGCAGCCAAGGTTTAAGAAGCTTAGACACCTAACCTGCCTTGATTTAGAACCCGTTCAGGCTGTCATTTAATACCCACTCGCCTGGTGGGCAGCTGTCTTGCAGTGTTTGGGGAAGGCTAAATGGGGCTGGAACAGCGATGACCTCACCCGGAGCTTGGCGCCCCTCGGGTCTGGTGCCTTACTGAGCTCAGAGCAGCTCAGCTTGCGGAACTCCCAGGCTGGCCCCACATTCCCTGTGGGACTTGGAAAGCCCAGTGTTTATCCCTTAGGGCAGAATGGGGTGTTTTTGCTGGGGAGGGGTGCAGGCCCACCAAGGGAGATCTATACAGGCTACGTAGCGATCTCTGGTCTGCCCGTGGAGAAGACACATGCACAGCTAGGCCAGTTAGAGCAGACCAGGGACCAGGGGACGGATGTTCTGGGGAGTTTCGTTCCACATATTGTTTGATCGATGACAGCTGGTTAAAGAAAGCTCTATCACGGGAACTGTTCAGAGGGCTTCGAGGGCTGCATGGGTGGGGACACTGTTGAAGGGTTTCAAAGGCTGGGAAGGGCAAGGTTGGGCTGAATGAAGTCTCAGGTCTGACAGTCGGTCAACCCGCGAGAAGGAGGACATGGTCACTGGCTTCTATTTAAGGGCCTCTGGGATATAGTAAACCTCACCTAACTGCGGTTTCAAACGTTAAGCTCTCTTAACTAGCTGAAAAACACCAAGATTAGCAAGAGAGTGCTAAATGACTCAGAATTCTGAAGTGTTGCTACAGGGTTTGCGGTTTCTGAGTAGGAAGGAGCACAGGCTCCCATCCGTGACCCAGTGAGTCCTCCTTTAGGCACGATGCTGATAGACTCGGATTGCCCAGCAGTAACTGAGAGAGAAGAGCACATCTGGGAAGTTGGGGGAGAAAATGATTTTTAATATGAAGATAACAAAGGAGAGGAAAGTAATCAAAAGTACGGCAAAGGCCATTTTATTAGAGGACCAATAACTGAACAAACTTTGGGAGATCGTGAAGAAGGGCCAGGTTATGGGTCATCGGTAAGACATTAACATCATGTTCAGTGGCCTCTGTTAACAGAGTAACACAGACCATGTTTCATAGAGATCTGTCATGGGAGACTGAGAGGTATTTCAGTAACGGAGTTTGCAGTCCGTATGGCAGGTGTATGATTAAGATCCGCACGATAAAAGCACAATTCCGTATCGATGCGAAAAGTATAATCGGCTGAAAGAGAAAAACAAGCAAAGGGCAGGACATGAGTCAGCATTTCAGAAAAACACCATACAAGTGGCCCATCTGCATGGAAAACAGGCCTGCTGCCATTGGTGATCAAATGCAGGCACACGTTTGAAAAGGAGACTTGATTTTTGTCTGCCAGATTGGCCAAAATTGAAAAGACCAAAACATTCCTAGTTCGTTGGGATGTTGGGACATAGGTCCTCTAAAGCGTGTTGGGAATGCATTTTGGAAAAGCCAGTTTGGCGCTTTTTATTGAATTGTCATCTTACCCCTTATCAACTTTATCTAGAAATTCCATTCCCAGCAGTTGTCAGCCCCGCTCAAAACTGAACACAAAGACTTGTGTTCAAGGATCGTCATCGAACCTCGAATTGTAAGACATTAGAAATAGCCCAGACTCCACTGGGCTGTTCATGCCGTGGAGTGCTCATGTGATGAAATATTATGAAAACACCTAAAACGACATATCTCTGTGAAGCAATGTGGACAAGAAATTGTGAATAAGATAGTGCAGGTGAAGTATTTCATTAAGGAACAAAGGAAGTTGCAGAATTGAATACGAAATACGATCCTTTTGGTGTAAAAAACACTTAGTGCATATTTATACGGAACTCTGAAGCTGTTCACGATCGTTAGAGCCGCTGTTCTCTCCAGAAACGGGGCCCGGAAAGAGGGTCTTTTAACTTGCTCTTGTCTTCAGCTTAGAAAATTGGTTGTTTTCTTTGGGCCAGGCACTCTGCCAGGTTCTTACAAAGATTATCTAATTTCATATTCACCAACACCCTCTAAAGTTGACCCCCCGTACCTGAGGTGCAGAGTCGTTGCACAGCCCATCACCAGTTAGTAGGTGGCTCAGTCAGGATTCAAATCGAGGTCCATATGCCCCACAACCGGGGCTCTCAGCAATTCATCCGTGCGTCCTTGCATCCATCCACCCATCCACCTGTCCATCTGTCTGTCCGTCTGTACATGCATCCACCCATCCACCCATCCACGCATCCATCCATCCACCATCCATCCACACATCCATCCGTCCATCTGTCTGTCCATCTGTACATCCATCCATCCATCCATCCATCCATCCATCCATCCAATACTTAAGAGGGTCTTTTTTGAACCAAAGTGTGCTATACCTTTTTGTTTGAAGAGGTGATCGCGTGTAGCAAGTTTGTACGATGGGATCACATGTCGAATGCACAGGGGCTGGTCCCTATATGGATATTCACAGGCATAAAGGATGAAAACTCTATTTTTCAAACCTCAGATATGGAATCCCCAAGCGGGAGCTGTTGTGCCTTTGTGACATCTATTTCCTAATGCAGAAAAGTCCTAGGACTTGAAACAATCGGGAAATGGAAGTCCAAACCAGGGGGGCATGAAAAGGGCTTTTTGTGATCAGCAAGAAGCCTAGGTGGCGGGGTGGGGCGGGGGAAGTCAGCAAGAAGGACTGAAAGAGGTTCAGGGAGGCAGAGAGATGCCAGGGGCCTTTGGGGTTGGGGAGGACAGTACAGACCAGTTCAGGAGATGGGAAAGGACAGGACTGGTAGGGGGACAGAGAGGCAGGGTGTTGAGGAATCCAGGGCGCCCTTAGTAGACCCAAGAGCAGAAGAACTGTGCTCCCTGCCAGGGTGTGGCCCAGAGATCTGGGACGTGGTCTTTGGCACAGAGCTAACCCGTGCTGGAGCTCACTGAGCCACCCGTCCCCTCTGCACCCCAGTTTGAGTGCCGCTGTGGCCGCCAGGCTCAAGGAAAGCTCTGGAGAAGGACTGGAGTGTGAGAGCCACCTCCACGTGACTCACCGCGTCTATCTAGAGAGAGGGCAGGGGTCTCCTTCCTTATTTTTTTTTTTAATATCTCCAGGGAATTCTGAGATGCAGCCTGGTCACGAACAGGGTCCTAAATGCCTCTGAAATACAACCCTTTTTAATACGATCACCCGTTTTGCAATCTTCAGGGTGCGGGTTTCTTAGACGGGGTGCTGTTGGGGAAACTCGGTGCAAGGGGGGCGGCCGGGCTTCTGGAAGCGAGATGCCCATGTGGACACAGCCACGCGCTTGGACGTGAACTTGGCTGAGTCACTGCCCTCCCTGGGCCCACGGAGCCTTCTCGGGAGGATTTGTCTGAACTGCTCACACCCGAGGCTGTGGCCGCCCCAGTGGTGGTGGGCACTCGTGGGATGAATGAATGAGCAAATGTGAGGCCTGTTTCAATTAGCCAGACTTAATCCTGAGAGGCTACTTCCCGGCCCGCTTTCCCCTTTACAGCTGTGAGAATGTTCAACCCGGACTCCTAGAAGCTAAGTCAGCTCCTCCCGATTCACGGGGTGGGAGGGCTGGAGGGCAAGCGCGTGCCGCTGCCGTGTCTTCAAAACTTTACTTCATTTTCGAAAACCTCAGAATCTACAACCCTAAAACCACCCTTCTCACCACAAGGCTGGAGCATCACCAGCCTGTTTCACCTCCTCTTGAACTTGCCGGTTGGACCGGCCCGAAGGCAGCAGGTCAGCCTTCCCAGGCCAGCCCACCTTTTTGCCATTTTGTAGTTTTGCAAGAAGGGTCCTGGGGCCTGACCAAGTCACACACTGTCAGATTTGAGCTTTTCCCCCACTAATTAAATTCAAACCATTAATCAGACGAGAGACTGTTTTCTTTTTGCCCCTGACCTCAAGTTGCTTTGCTCTCGCATCTGTCACCCTGGAAATTGTACCCTCCGGGGAGAGGCCTCGCTTGGGCTTTTGAAGTTGGCAGAGAACAGATAAGGTGAGGGAAGCAGATGAGATTTGCTTTATGCAAAGTGGGCACAAGGCCCTGCGCAAAGCCGGCCCACGGGGACCCGTGAGCCTGTAGCCAAAGAGACGGGAGGTTCTGTGTCTGCTCACCTCACCACAGTGTTCACGGAACGTGCCCGGGAAGGGGTGGCATTTGTCCTCCGAATGTATGTTACTCTGCAGGTCACCCCCCCCCACTTGCCCACCCTGATGGGTTTATGGGCAGTTACTGTCTGGGGGAAAAAAATCTCGGACAGAGTTCAGTAGCTGTTCCTTACCCACTTTAAGATCAAATTCGGCAAGGTGAGCAGGAAATGGCAGCTGAAGGACAGACAATGGGCACTCGCTGCAGGCTGTCGTGAAGTGCTGGAAGGTGGCCCTGACCTTACGTGCAGGTGACCCTGTGTGCAACCAAAAAGAAGAAAAAGTCTGGAACCACAGTCAGCCTCTGGGATTTGAACCCAGGGACTGGGGAGGGTTTGGGGCACCACCTCTGCTTGACATTGCTGTGGGATGATCTGTGGTGTCTGGTTTCCAGAACGTCATGGTATCCACCACTGGATTTGCATCTGAGCACCGAGGCTGGTCCTGGTCCTTGCGTTGGCTTTGTTTGCTCCTGGGACCGTACCCCACATGCAGACACATCCAGAAGTGGCTGGAGCCCCGTGGAGAGCGTTCCCGTCCCAGAGCAAGGCGACTCCTCTGGTGAGTGCTGTCTCTTACTCACGCAGACTCTGCCGCAGTGCTGCACCTTCTAAATCCATGTGGGGTTCAGGTTCGAGCCTCTCAGAGGGAGGTTCCGTAGCTTACGAGCCAGGCAGTCCACGTTTCTCTTCCAACGAGAGCTCCACGCCGAGAACCCTGGTCGTTCAGAGCGTGGAGACCCCGTCCCGAACGTTCTCTGAGCCATGCGCCGTCAGAGGTGCTGAAATGTGGTCCCTGACCTTGAGGGGTCATCTCTAATTGACTTTGTTTGGGTCCCAAGTATCAAGTGAGCAGACACAAAATGAGACACTTTTAGGGAGGCAGGATGGGGGGCTTCGGATTTCATGGAAATGCCTGAGCTTCAAGCCAGCGGCCTCTCTAGGAGCTTCATAAATGCGCCGGTGCTCGGACCCCTCCCCAGAGGCTCCAACCCACGGTCCGAGCATCACACCTGGAACAGCTGTGCTGGGCGGGCCTGAGGCGGAGCCTGTGTTGAGAAGGGCTGCTTAGGTCGAAGCCTTCGACCTCCTAAAGTGAATAAGACCACGTTGTCTCGAAGGTGGGGGGAATGAGTAGATCCTCCTGGCTGGAGGAGGAAAGCCCCTACAGGGAAAGGGGCCAGCACTAGGAATGCCCAGGTCTCGGGGGGCCAGGCCAGCTAGAAGTCCGGTCTGAACGCCATGCAGAGTCACAGACATCCTTCTCACAAATCACAAAGACAGCCTCCCTCGTGACCTCGTATTCCAGGTCCATTTAGAGATTGTCGAGAAGGGCGCCTGGACCAGGCAAAGGTGCAGGGCTGGGATGCTGTCTGGCCCAGCTGGAAGTCACTGGGCAGACCACACATGTGTATCTTGCCCAGTGCCAAAGGCCACCCTTACATGGCAGAAGGGAGGCTGTGGTCAGTGCAGAGAGAGAAATCACCGTCATTCCCTGTGACTTTGGTGCCGATGCCTTCAGCCCCAACGGCTTATTTTGTTGGCCCACGCTGCTTTAAAAATGGGATGTTTCACATATAAATGCAGTTGTCCTGTTGCTCTGGATAAACTCAGCAGATCTGGCCACACTGGGCCAGTGTTCCCATCTGGAAAGGAGGGTCTGCGACCCAGCCATGACTGTCACTTTGGCAAGGTCTGGGCTGACAGTCTGCCATAGTCCCCACCACCCCTGATTGTCTGCCTCCAGTCCCCTTCTCTAGTCCACAGTGTCTGCTTCCTGCAGGCAGTGGGTTTGCAGTGCTTCAGAGTGGGAAAAAATGTGTCCCCGGTGACACAGTCACAAATAATGTTGGGTCAAGTCGCGCACAGTTGAAATTCCTAGCAGAGAGCTGGATCAGGTCACTGATGGGGGAGCCGGTAGCCAGTCACAGGTTAACGGGCCCTTTGCTCTGGGGAGGATATATAAGTATACCCCAGAGGGGATCTGAACTTTCCCCCACCTAACTGATCCGTCCCTAATTGTTACCAATTGGTATTGCTTTCTTTGTAACGGAGACGCTGTCCTCATTCTGCGGCTCGGAGTGACCCTGCGGTCCAGCTGCCCGTCCACAGAGGTCACTGGCTTCCTGGGATAAGCGCTTTTAGGGTTTTGGTGTTTAAGACACGCTGTTTTTCTTTCTTCCCTAAACTGGTTCCATTCATCTTAAGTCACCAAGGGCCTGATATCCCTAAAAGCTACTCTTGTTGGATTCGTGTCACTAAGGAAAGTTGTGAGAACGTCACCAGAACGTCATGAGACATGCGGTTTTATTTTATTCATGCATTTCTACAAGATAACATGTTAGCTGATGCTTGCGGCTCCTGGGTTCTGTCCTCGTTGGCCTTTCGGCCTGCTTGGTAGGTCGTTGTCTGCAGAATTGCGAGCTGCTGATTGCTTTAAATCCTGTGCCGTGCCCTCTGACCTCTGGCGCGGTGAGCGTGTCATGGGTAAGGATGAGTTCACCACAACCCCCCACCCACACACACTGGGACTGTCCTGGGGTCTGAGCTGGAGCAAGCAGGACTGCCCCCAGCGGTCCGCGGCCCCATGTTGGAGCAGGGGCTGGGTGGCATACCCCTGGTGCTCGCCTAGCCCTGATCGGCTCAGGCAGAGCAACATCGGACGACCGTAGAGACTGAGTCACCCTCCACCTAGAGCTTCCTCCTCCCTGGTCCCTCTCGGCCTACGGGCACACAGGGGACATGGGTGAGCAGGTGCCAGGGGCTGGGGTAGGTGGGTGGGATGTCTGCTGGAGGCCGCAGGCTCCTCTTGGGACATGAGCATGGGACAGGACCGAGGTTGAGCTGTATACTTTTGGAACAGGCACAACATTGAGTGGTCAGAAAGGTAAGTTTGATGACGTGTGTATGTCACCATGATAGCAAAGGGCAATGGGAAGGAAAAGGGATTATTCAATGAGAAATGCTTAAAATGAAAAGTGAGAAGATCGTATGGGTCTTGTCCTTTCCTTTATTAACGTGGCGTTGTGTTGATGGATTCGCGGTTGTTGAACCAAACTTGCAGCCCAGGAATGAACGCCCCTTGGTCCTGGTGAGCGATCCTTTTAATGGACTGTTGGAGCCTGTTGGCTGGTATCTTGGAGAGAATGTTGGCCTCCGTGTTCTTCTGGGGTATTGGTCTGTAATTCTCCTTTTTGGTGGGGTCTTTGTCTGGTGTGGGGATCGATGTACTGCTGGCTTCCCAGAATGAGTTTGGCAGTTTTCCCTCCATTTCTATTTTTTGAACCAGTTTCAGAAGAATAGGTATTAATTCTTCTTTAAATGTGTGGTAGAAATCCCCTGGGAAGTCGTCTGGCCCTGGACTCTTGTGTGTGGGGAGGTTTTTGATGACTGCTTCGACTTCTTTGCTGGTGATGGGTCCATTCAGGATTTCTATTTCTTCCTCGTTCGGTTTTGATAGTTTATATGTTCCTAGGAGTGCGTCTGTGCCTTCCAGATTACTTAATTTGTTGGCCTATGAATCACTAAATTCTGCCTCTGAAACTAATAACATGCTATATGCTAATTAATTGATTTTTTAAAACCTTCAAAAAAATTGAAATGAAATGAAAAATGACCATGACTACCCGAGCGAAACAGGAGAAAGCCTCGTGATCATGGAACAAGATCGTGGTCTTTCACCCTCCTTGTGGGGAAAGAGTGTATGTTCCCTCGTGGTATGGTCACACACACACACGTACGCACGTGCTGTCACACACACAGCCATGCATACACACGCTCACACACACACACGTGCCCCTGTTCTCACACCCGCTCACACCCTGGTGCCCTCCGAGCACAGTCCTGTAACCCTGGCCACCAGCTTGTTGCTGCACCGCAGACATCGGGTATGACCTGGGACCACCGGTTTCCTCACCAGCAGATGGAGACCACGGCCCCCCAGTGAGTCAGAGGAAAGTGACCGGGAATCGGTTTGTGAGCAGCACAGACTGGGAGTCTTAAACCACAGACGTTTGCTGTCTCGCTGCTCTGAAGTCTGCAGTCAAGGTGTTGGTGGGCCGTGCTCCCACTGAAGCCCGCAGGGCCGTCCTTCCCTGCTCTTTGTGTCTCTGTCCTTCCCGGGGCTTCCCCTCTAAGGATCCCGGTCATATTCGATTGGGGGTCTGCCCTGTGCTAGTGTGACCTCATCCTAACTAATGACATCTGTGATGACCCTATTTCCACGTAAGCTTGCGTTCTGAGGGACCCAGTCAGCCCCCCAGTGCCCCGAGTCCCTCCCCGCCCCAACGCCTCTGAGAACGTCTTGATCCTTCTGGAAACCCACAACTGTTTCTCCTGAGCGTCTGTGACTCTGAAGAGACCTCTCCAAAGCTCTGGCTTTCACGGTTTAAAGGAAGTGAACATTGTGGCCATGGTTTTAATTAAGACTTGATGGGCCATGTCATGACATCATCAACAAAAGGAGCATGACACAAAGACATAATTTGATAGGAGGCATGGGAGGGCAGCCCAGGCTTTGCCACGAGCCTGCATTCTGTAGCAGTGCAAGGCCATTTTAGAGCACACTGGGGAACTTTAGTCTGTCCCTTGTTTGCTGAGAAGTTCCACCCACGCTCGTGGACCCTCGGCAACCCTATCAGCCCGGGCTGCCCGAGCGGGCGGACTTCGCTGTGCTGCTTACCCGCGGGTCCTGAGCGGGTTGATTCCAAAGCCCCGGGTCTGAGTCAAGTTATCTTCCAGAACTCACGCCCAGGAGACGCAGGGCTCTGGCGGCAGGGGCTGTGGCGTGACGATGTTTTCCTGGTGCAGTGTGTCCCTGTGTGGCCTGCCTGGGAAACTGGCCTGAGAGTTCAGGCCACCAGAGGGGGCTTAGAATTAAGCTCGGCTTCAGTACAGGCCCATGGGGGCCTTGGCTGGATTTGCCGGTGGCTGTCATTTCCTTAAAGTGCTCGAAGGAACCAAAGTCCTCACATAGACTAGTAACAAGTGGGAGAAGCGGCCACAAACGATAGATGCGCTGAGACGGTCTTTCATGGAGTTCGAAAGCAGGGAGGGCCTCCTTACTTGTTCACGGCCACGCACACAGGTGCCGAGTGCAGAGAAGAGCGGGCCACGGTCAGCTCCCGGGCAGGGAGGACACCGCACTGGGGCGGGGGCGCTAGGACTGGGGGCTTGGGGCACTGGTGTGTTTGATGATCCCAGGGCTCACCTCAGCCTGGTCCCATCCTAAGAATGTCTGTACCTTGGCTTACGGCTGTGAGGTCCAGCTCTGCAGCCTTCCAGCGGCGGGGGTCTCTTGGCTTTCCCGTCTGTTCTCTCATCAGTAACCAGGAATGATGGGCCCACCGGACTGGGGTGTTGAAGCCCCAGACACAGGCTGGGGGGTTGACCCTGGCGTAGGCCTCTGTCTGGAGGGTACTCCTGAGCACTGCAACAGCGGTTCGGAAGACACAGACTTTCTCTTACCGCCGCACTGATTCCCAGCTGTGTAGCAGGTGTTAGATGCCTTCAAGCAAGGGCTTAAGCCGAGACAGAGAGAAACAGACACAGAGACAGACAGACAGACAGACAGAGGGAGAGACAGAGACAGAGGGAGAGAGGGAGAGAGCATCCTACCCACCCATGGATGACACCGCTAGGGCCGTGCCCCTGAAGTTCTAGCTCCTGAGTGTGCTTCCTGTGCACCTGCCCCGGGAGCCCCAGGTGGCTTAGCCTGTCCTTGGGATCATGGGAGCCAATTCCCTATTCTTTGCAATAAATCCCCTTGAAAACCCATATATTCATACTTATTAATTAAATCATCTTGGGTCCATCATTCTGCCTCTTGGACTGGAAATTATCATTTCACAGAGAATTAAAGAAGAAGAAATAGTGAAGAAGGAGAAGAAGAAGAAGAAGGAGGAGGAGGAGGAGGAGGAGGAGGAGGAGGGGGAGAAAAGAAGAAGAAGAAGAAGAAGAAGAAGAAGAAGAAGAAGAAGAAGAAGAAGAAGAAGAAGAAGAAAAAGAAGAAGAAGTAGTAGTAGTAGTAGTAGTAGTAGTAGTAGTAGTAGTAGTGGAGGAGGAGGAAGAAGAAATCGTATAAAATTCTTAGCCCTTGGCCGTTTCCAGTAACAAGTTTTCCATGTTCGGCACTAACTTCATTATCATTGCTCAGCACAATACTGTTGAGAATGCTAGGATTCTCGTTGGAAGAGGAGGCGGAGCTCCAGACAGAGGGCAACACCCCCTCCCCCAATGCACACACCCCAGGGTCAGACGAGAGTGCTCCCAGGCACCACAGCCAGGGCCAGAGAACGGGTCGCAGGGGGGCTGGTGCTTCTTCTTGGGTCTGTCAGGACGCTCACCTGTGGGGGGCTCCCTCTCTCCCCATGGGAGGTGAACCCAATGTGCCGCGCAGTGGAAACTCCCAGCCTTATGATGGGGCTGCATGCGGGCCCCAGGGCACCATCCTGCCGGGGTCCATGAGGCACCGTGTGTGTGTGTGTGTGTGTGTGTGTGTGTGTGACATCTCGGATGTCCACTCAAGTATCCAGGGGAGAGCCTGAGCCTGAGCCACCCAGCTGAGCCCTTCCTGAATTCCTGACCCAGGAGACCCAGTCCCCACCGGTGTCCCCACAGGTGGAGCTGGTGCTGGCCAGAGTGTGGGGAGGGCGGTCTGGGCAACGTCTAGGGGTGCAGGGCTGGCATCCTGGCCCTGCTGCTCCCTGGTGGAGGACCCGGGACGTGTTGTTTTTCCTCATCTCCTCACAGTTTCCTAGTCTGTAAAATGGGATCACGACCATGGCCATGTCCACAGGGGCGGCCCTGAGGAGGGAACACAGACATGTGGACTGAGCCCTCATCCCCTGGGAGCCTCTAGCGATCTGTGGACCCAGGGCAGACACGGGGGCCGGTGATGTGGCAGGAAAGTCTGAAGCTGCCTTCTTGGCTTTTCACACAAGGGAGGGCCCCCAGCCAGCCTGGTCAGGGACAGGCAGAGCGGTGACTCAGAGTGGCCTTTTCCTCAGCCTGGCTTGGAAAGGGAAAGTGTGATGCCATCGTCATCCTGGGGAATCTACCGCTTCCAGACCCTGGCCTCATCGTTTCTGTCCGGGGGTGGGGACGGTGACCACCACGGCAGGAAGGAGGATTTGGCTGGGGGCAGAGGGGTTGGCGAGAAGGCAGAACCGGGGCTGACGCGCCCACTTCTCCGGGTCCTCAGGAACGGAGAACCCAGGCAGAACACACACCCTCGCTACAGTCCCTGGACCAGCTCGAGAGGTCCTGGTGCCGGATAAGCGTCCTTGTCCCCTGAAAGTTTTTCCTCCTCTGGCAAGTGCGGACATCGATGAGCCCGTCAGCCCAGCCTGCTGCTCCTGAGACGTCTGTGGAGGCGGAGAACCCAGCAGACGCCCAGACCCGGCCCCTACCCATGCTATGCAGATAACACCTGGGGGGTCTGGGGCCCGAGTGTGTCACCTCCCAAGTGCCCACAGTTACTAGCTGGTAGCATGGGGTTAGACACCTCAAAATACCTTCCTCGTGCCTGAAATCCACTCTTGTTTTGGACATCGGAGTCTTGAAGCCTCCCACTAGAAACCAGTAGCCTCGTGGTGGAGTGACGGACACGGTCTCTCTGATGGAGTCCAGACGGATGGCTAATGTCTGCGGCATCCCCGGCACACCAGGCTGCCCCTTGTGCACTTTCTGTATACTGGCTCATCTTATCCTAAAACCATCTATGGGATGAGTACTGCGAGACCCCCCCCCCATTCAACGGGTGGGGAAACCGAGGTACAGGGCAGTCAGGGAGTCTGGTCATGGACACGGCTGGACTGGAACCCGGGTCTCTGGTGGCAGGATCAAGGATGTGAACAAGGACGCTGTCACCCAGGTTTGGCTTCACAGGTCCAGCATGATAGCCACGGTAGCCTCCAGCCACGTGGGGCCATTTAGATCTAAATAAAGTACAGCGAGACCAGTTCAAGGTCTGTTCCTCAGCTGCACTAGCTGGCTTAGGCCCAGCGGCCAGGGGTGGCTTCCCTGAGGTGGTGACATGGGAGCGATGACTGCACAGTGAGAATAGCCACTTCTGTGAATCACACCGGAAGAGCGAGTGGGCGACCGGGCCAGCGTTTTTGCAAACCTCCGGCTGGAACGGAGCTGGTGTTGGAGGGACAGCGAAAAGGCCCCAGGGCCTGGTGGGGGTGGAGGGTTAGCGTCAGGCCCCGCAGGTGGACGGTGGACGGGAGTGGCCCCAGACAGAGGGCATGAGGCTGCAAGGAGGAAATGTGCATTTATTCCAAGTGCGAAGGCATCGGATAGCAGTGGGTGTGTGGGAGGCCGCCCTCCTGCCTCCTCCTTTTCCCAGTCTGAGCGCTCTAGACACACAGCTGGAAAGGCTGCAGCCTCGTCTACCAGCTTCTCCTCTGGGACGTGAGGAGGTACCGTGGGGCCCGAGTCCTTCACCGGTCTTGGTCCTGGGAGCTGGGCTCGGGCTCCAAAGCAGAGTGTGAAAGGGGCGTGGGGAGAGGGGTGGCTTTCAGAGTAGCAGAAGCGGCCCTGGGAACATGGCAGATGCAAGAGCCGGGGAGCCAGAGACGCTGTCTGGGCACCATGCGCCCCACACCCCCAAGCACATCTTCGTTGACCCATATGGGCTCACCTTGCAAGGACCAATGAGGTGACAGCTGTGTTTGTCTCCTCAAAGGGAAACTGGGGGGCTGGGGATGAGGGGGGGTGACTTGTCACTGAAAACCCTTTTGTGCCTTGTACGCCTTGTTCTGCGTACGTCCAAAACACTGATAAATGGAAACCCAGTAGTTCTCGGTGGAGGCCGGTGAGCGTCTGGCAGGAGGTCCCCTCCCGTAGAATGTGGCATTTCAGGAGGGCGCGTCATTTCATAGTGAGATGACGAGGCCTCAGAGACTCCTGGATCTAACATAGAATGTTCAAGATCTGGCCCAGCCCCCACAGCACACGCAAACACATGCAACCTGAGAATTTGGGAGGTGTCCGGGCCACACGTGGGATTGACCTCCAGCCTCCTGCTCCTGGAGATGCTCTGCTGGGCCAGATTCTCTCCCTGGAGCTCCCCATTTCTACGTTTTTATAACCCTGTGATGCAAAAGAAAAAATTGCCTATATGAGGGCTTCTGTGTTTTCCAAGTGAAAATCAGAGCTTTATAATCCCACTGGGGTCCGTGGGTGGGTTTGACACTAGGAAGCCGGAGGACTCTGCGTGCTGATTTCTGAGGCGGTATTGTCTGGGGCCTGGGGATGGATTACGGCAAGACTGGCGGCTAGGAGACTTCCCAGCAAATCTCAGACTTAGCCAAATATGGAGGATTTCGCGCAAAATAACGGACTTGGTTCTGATGTGTGTGCGATTCAGTATGCGTGTGTATAGCGCGTGCGACAAACACAGAATGCTTTTGTGATTTGTTCTTACTGAACCTTGTGTTGAGACGCATCCTAAGCACCTCACAAACGTGTGTAACAGGGGCACTATGCCATGGTCACTTCAAGTGTGCGTCTTGCAGTCATGGTTGTAAGTCCCCGGTCTGCCGTTCTTACCAGTTGTGTGTCCAAGGTCACACAACTTAATGGGCTCCGGGTGTCAGCCTCTCCATCCGCACAGTGGGTATGTCACCAGCTCTCATAGGGCTGCAAGGAAGGAAACTCTGTGTTGGTCGGAACCATACGTAACTGCTGACTTTGACCTGTTCGTACTTGCAAAACATGCAGTTTCATATGGTTCAAGTACACAGACAGCTGAGCCCACTGCCAGCCCTTGGAAAACACTCCATAAATAATAGCTTTTTTTTCCCAACTTCTTTAGCCAGAGAGGAGCTTAAACTTCAAGTAAACCTTCCTACCCCAAAGATACTGTGTTTCTCCATTCATCATCCTAAGTCCTTCGACTGGCTCCCTTGCTCAAAATTACTCTCCAGCAGGACTCCCTCAAATAAGCAAAAGGCTTTCACAGGGCTCCAGCCTTTCAAAGAGAGGAAATCTTGGTGGTGATTCTTTGTCGCCATAAACTCTGATTTCCAGTGGCTTCCACACCAGTGCAATACGGTGGCCCAACGCGGGCATTGTGAGGTCAGTTTAAGGACTAGTGCAGGAGCAGAGAGCTCGGAAGGCGGGCTCCTGGAGATGCGCACTCCTCAGCCACATGTCTTCCTTGCCAGGTGGGGAGCCCCACCGCAGCCCCTGACGAAAGCGTGGGTCCTGAGCCAGAGAACCACGGGAGGTGAGGTTCACACAGGCTGATCGCATGGAACATACCCTCACGCAGAGAGACGCCCTTCCGAGTCCCTCTTCTGCCAAAACACCATAGCAATCAACATGGAAATGCCGTTCCGCCTCTGGGCCCCGGCCCCGTGGATGTCAGCGCCTTTCCCCAGGAGGGAGGACAGATGTGTGTGCGGATTGCTAAGCCCTCCCAGCGCGGAGAGATGGCCCGCGTGCCCGAGTCCCACTGTTGGCTTCATGGAAAGGATGGCCGAGGGCACTGCCCGGTGGAACTCCAGAGGAAACCGAAAGGATGTCCACAGGAGCCCAGTCATCGCTGCTTGGAAAGGAAACCAGAAGCCTTCAGGCGCTGTGGAGAGCACACGGTGCCCTGCCGAGAACGCACAGCTCCGTGACCAGCTACGTTTGCACGTGTTTAGAGCGACAGTGTGGGCACAGAGCATCGTCGCTGAATTACTTACATGTCCGCACAATGTGTCAACCGTGTTGAGGATGGTGTGAAAGGGCCTAGTGGGGGTGTCCTCGGGGCCCATATTCAGTGGGTGGGAACCCTGGGCCGCTGTGTTGCTCTCATGGAGGGAGTGACCTGGTCAAGGCGCGTCAGTCACACAGGAGGGACAGTCTGGACACTCAGCCGCCGCTCCGGCCTGCCAACCCCCGACTGGCCACAGGGCTCCAGTCCCCGGCCACAGGGTGCCTTCACCATGCAGCCATCTGGACATACTTTATGACAAGCATTATGGGGAACAAAAGTTACCCAGAAGAGACCCTTGATTACATCACAGAGGTACAGCCTCCGCAGGTTGTGAGCAAAACATGTTGGGCTGACCTTCGGAAATCAGCATATCCTCTACAGCGATCCCCACTCGGACGCCATCGCTGTAACTGTAGGTTGTGGGGGCGGGGATGAAACCTGGGTCAGGGCTCCTTGGAGCACCCATTCGAGGGCAGGGCAGGGAAGAAATACAAGAAGGGCCCGGAGTATCTTGTGGGACCAGAAAGCAAGAAAGTCTTTTTGAAAAAAAGGATGGACCATGTCAAAAGGACACAAGAGTTCACCCGAAAGATCTTCCAACAGCCAACCCGGGACAGTCTGAGCAACAGAATAAAAAATGGGAGTGTTGGGTTATTACCCAAATAATAAAATAAATATCTGCGAGCCCTACTTATAGAAATAGAAGTCTGATTAAATAAATATGTGGACGAGAGATTGATCTTCCTTGTAGGAGGTTTCCAGATACTACATGTGCAAGGAATGAGGGCCACGAGAAGTCGCCATCAGTGAGAGTCACTGTGGCAAGACCCAGCGACAAAGGCGGAGGTCAGTGGGCGGATCTCTGAAGAAGCAGAGCCCCAGGACGTCTTCCCTAAAAGACCTCCCGGCTGTGGTGCGGCGATGACCTACGCCGCGCGCCAGTGCCCTGTGGGGGTGGTGAGGTGGGCTGGACTCGTGGCTCTCTCAGACCAGAGAGGTACCGGGGATGGGGGGACATGGGGACCTTCCCGTGGAGGAAGCTGGCAGACCCCCCGTGACCTGGGCCGCCATCGTCTGAGACAGCACGCAGCCCCTGGCAGGATGGGACGAGAAGGACATGTCACCTCTCTCATGTTCTTCCCCGAATCCATCACCTCCTCTGACCAGAAGCAAACATCAGACAAGCCCAATTTGAGGGACATTCTGCAAAACACTTGACCATGACTCTTCAGAGGATCACGGTCATGAAGAAGAAGGAAAGTCCAAGAAATTGTGCCAGACTGGGTGCCTAAGGTAACAGGGCCCAGAGTGTGAGGTGGGGCCCCGGCGGCGGTCCTGGCGGGAACCCGGGAAAGGTGCGGAGTCGCTCTCCTGGGCACTGGTGTATCACTGGGTCAGTCATGTTAGGAAGCAGCTCAGAAAACAGATTTGCTAACCCTCAGTACGCAGCTTCCCTGGGAGGCACGAATCCTGTCTCTACATATGTATGCAGCACCGTCACTTGTGCATGTGTGCAAACGTGTGCACGCGTGTGCATCTGTGTGTGTGCCTGCCCAGAGTCAGGTACGAAGCGTCCATAGCCAATGCATCCACCATAGCCCAAGGCTGGGAACAGTCCCGAGGCCCGTCACCGCGAGTGGGGGTGGGGTGGCGTGCTTGCTCGCTGCGATGGCAGCGAGCAGCCCCTCCCAGAGTGACATCCGGGGACCGCCAGCATCCCCGAGCCTCTTCCAGGGGACTGGAGAGATCAAAGCAATTTCTGTTATATCAGCAAGATGCCATTTGCTTTTCTGCTCTCGTCACATGGGTGTCTGGAGGAGAATTCCAGGAGCCCTGGGACACGACATCGCTGCAGACTGACTGACGGAGCCGGTAGGAACCCCGGCTCTCCTCTGCTCAGTGAGACACAGAGAGATTTGGGAAAAGGTGAAACAGTGCCACGCCCCTCGTTTCAACGCATATTATTTATTTATTTATTCAAACACTTTTTTATTTAAAACATGTTATTCGCAATAATACAAATGTATTCTTATTCCAATGAACCAGTAACTACGTAGGTTTCTAGACTTCTCAGTTTTATGTTTCAGTGACAACTCACAGAATGAAACAAAACGTATGAGCAGGAGCTCGTGGAGTTCTTGACGGCGTTTGGGGAGGCGGGATTGCTGAGAATCGGTGTGGCCCTGACGCCGCGTCTGAGCCGCGACACCGGCCACGCGGGTTTCCCAGACGGGAGCTGGCAGGGAGAGGCTGGCGGGATGGGCGCGCGCCGTCGGGTACGGACGGCTCGTCCACAGCCAGAACCACGTCCCTCCTCCGCGGGGTAGTGGCGGGAGGGGGCATGGGGCGGCTTCTGCAGTCTGGCTACAGTCTAGTTCTCCGGATGGTGGGGGGACGCAGGTGTGCCCACTTGGCAGAACCATAGAACTCAGGGTTTCTGTACTTCACCCCGTGTCTGTTGCCCTTCCATTGAGATCTCCCCCGAAGAGCGAGACGGGACACTCTTGTCTTAATGGTTAAGGTAACTGCACCGTTCGATGGTTCGCCCCATGGTCAGGGTTTGGAACCAGCTGGCCCCGAGTTAGAATTCTGGCTTTTTCACTTCCTAACCTTCACTCTCTTGCTCGTGAACTACCAACAACGCGTCTTCATGTTGCCCACGCGAGCCCTGGCTTGTCGTAGCTTGTGCACGAATGCGTGTGCTCGACGTGTCCAGGGACGCGGGGGCCCCGGCGCTTGTCGTTGCCGTCAGGCCCCCCGGTGGAGGAAGCGGAGACAGACCGGCGAAGCCACCGCCCCAGGCTCTCCGCCAGTGAGTGGGCCCGTGGGTGCCGCCTGTAAGAATGACTTCCTGACCTCCCGCCCGCCACACCCTCTGCTCCTTCCTCTCCATCAGGAGTAAGCATCTTGCCTATGAATGCCCCAGAAGAGGGGGTCCCCTGACCCACCGCGGGGAGCGGGTTTCCTGCCCATGTCACCTCACGCGATCACGCCAGCCCCTAGCGTCAGGTCAGGACGGCCAGGAACAGACTGCCTGAGTCCTGGGCCTGCAGGAAGTCACTTGGCCTGGTCCCTGGAGGACCCGTGCCCCTCACCTGTGCTCCCTGAGTCTGGGGAACGTGCTCCTGGACCTTTTCTCTCCCTTACTGAAAAATGCCCCAAACCCGTTGTGGGTCCCCTGAACCCCCCCACTCAGAATGTGGCTCTGAGGGACCGCTTCATGCCCGGAGGGTTAGATCAGCTCATGAGCACATAACAGTCACCCCCTCTCTGCTGGGGGGCGCGGGGGTGTCCTCACAAGCCAGGGGCCATATTTCAAATAGCAATTAATTGACGACAAATAGTAATTAATGGGCCACATTCCTACTTGGGCAAAGTGCATAATTCTGTGCTTCTCAAGGCGGGATGGGCCGCGTTCTTGTTTTCTTTTAATCTGGTTTGAAAGACCGCACTCTCCCAGGCGGCAGGGCCGGCGCTCCGTCCCCCGTGAGTTCATCCGTGTGGCATGTTGGGCCTCAGTGCCCTGGGAGCTGGAACGCCCCTGTCACCGCGCCTCGGGGCCTCGGGGGCGTGGGTGAGCAGCCTAATTAGTCGTGGTCCCCATGTATTAAAAATCATAAATATTCTTCTTGGAGACAGGGGAGGAGTGGGAGTAGGAAGGAGGCAGCTTCTAGCTGATGGGTGTGTGAGTGTGTGAGTGTGTGTGTGCCCGCATGTGCGTTTCCATGAGAGCCCGAGTGTGTGTTTGTGCACGTGCACGTGTGCGTCTATGTGGGACTGAAGTTCACGAGGACAGCTGGGCGGGCAGACCCCACTCGCCGGCAGAGGGGTGGTCGTGGTCCCCGTCTGAGAGCAGGCCCCAGACCTCGACAAAGGGAGGCCTCATGCATCGCCTTCCCAGGGAGACAAGTGTCCTGATCACCACCGTGCAGGGCGCCTGGGCGGCTCAGCCAGCCGAGCGTCTGACTCTTGATTTCAGCTCAGGTCATGATCTCAGGGTCCTGGGATGGAGCCCCCTGTGGGGCTCTGTACTCAGCGGGGAGCCTGCTGGGGATTCCTGCTCCGCCCCTGCCCCCACCCTCTAGAACAGAGAAGTAAGTCTTTAAAAACAAAGTGCAGCAGCATCATCTCCCACTGGAGCCAGCAGGCGGTAGGTTCCTACCAGCCTCTCAGCCCTGCGCTCGATGCTGGAAATGAGGATGGAGCACGTGCGGTCCCTCTCGCCGAGAAGCCCGCCGTCTGCACGGGGACACTGTCAGGGAGATGGACCTTCCGGGCCATGACAGTAGGAACAACAACAGCATCCCTTCCGTTAGGTCATGTAAGCATCGGTGGTGCACGGTGACGTCTGCATTTCTCCCCTGGTGTGTTCTGTGACCAAACGTCAGAGCCGCCCTTACTAGAACCCACGCACTTGAGCCCGGACTGCAGTCTGAAAACCCCTGATTTGTCCAGGCGAGAAGTCTCACAGGTGTCACAGATGCCACCGCTGCCCTTTGCCGCCTTCCAGGCAGAGACGAGCGAAAATGCTGGTAGCCTGTCTTTCCTGTGCTGGCGCGTGATGGTCCTGATGTGACGTGGCGCAGGTCATGCTCTCATGCTCTCACCCGTGGGACGGGACGCGTGGGCTGGGGGGAGCGTGGACGGGAGGGCTGCCCGCCCAGCTTTCGGCTGGCTCCCCACCTTCGCGCTGGGAGTCCTGAGCAGCACATGGAATGGTGGAAAAGCAAGTCTTAAAATCTTAACCGAACATAACCAGTTCCCGATTTTAAACTCAGCCTGTAGCTTGTGTGCAAGTGCTTCCCTGCATTCCAAGTGGGTTAGTGTTGCTGATTCTGTCTCAAGGGAGAAATAAAGGCATTGTATTAATATTTCCCAAGGCATGCAATTACTTGAAAAAGCCCCAAACAGTCCAGACTAATGAGTGTGTTTGTCCGGGAGCGATCTGGAAATCTAATTTTTGACGGTGTCGTTGAAATTGCTTTGAATACAATAAGGAAGGAAGGAAGGCAAAACTATTAATTTTTATGGAGGTCCTGTATGTGTTAAATGCTGCATAGATGCTTTTCGTACCGTATCTTTTTTAGCTAGAAGGCTGAGGATGCCGAGCTCTGGGGCAGTGTGACCTTAAAACAGCATTTCGGTGAATCAGTCAAGGTACATGTGGAGGAGATCCAAACTGGCTTAAACAATAAAGGGAATTGATTGGCCCATGTAACTGAAAAATCTAGAGATTTTTCTGGCTTCTGTGTGGGCTTCAGGCTCAGTTTGTTCCAGCAAGGATGTGTTTTCGTCCTCTGCCAGGTCTCATGGGGCACTGGGTCCTCCTGTAGAGCTCCCGACTTCCCATCACCAGGCTGAACCGCTTCACTGGGAGCCCAGCCCTCTCCCTCAGCTGATGCATCTTTAAAATGAGTCGCGGTGATCTTGTCACCTCTAAGGGCCTTCACTGTTCTGAGGTTCTGGGGTGCTTGGGTTTCATCCTTCGTGGGAGTCAGGAGTCCTCGCCTCTGCTCTGGCTCATCACTCAGCTTCTGTGTAACCTCGAGCATTCATGACACTCTGGGGCATGGTTCCCTCGTGGTGACATCAGGAGGTTGAGGCAAGCGCCTTGTTTGTGGCTGGGGCTCACCAGGCCATATTTCGGGCCTTGCCTGCTGGGGGAGGCAGATACTTGGACCTCTGCCCCAGAGTGGGGGTGGGGAGAGACTCCCCATCTCAGGAGAGAAGGCTCCTCGTCTGACGGGGAAGGAAGGCCAGGCAGAAGGCCGCCCTCATCTGTGGCCTCCCCAGGCATGGGTCATTTAGTCACCCCTCTTCAGCTGGGCATCGGAATCTAGTGACCTGGTCACCCACCACGCTTGTGGGAGACCTGGCAGTACCCAAATCCAGGTGCCTCTTTCTCCAAGAGCGCGTGTCCTGTGGTAGCTGAGCCAACACGGCGGTGCCCACGACGAAGCAGGGAAATGCACTCAAAGCCGGGGACTCGGCTTCCCGGTCATCACAGGTGCTGAGGGCTGGGACAGACCCAGGGCACAGGGGACATCTTTACAGTTCAGTCACTGGAAGGACTAGAATATGGGCGTCAACTGCAGTGTCCCCAAAAGAGCCTGCCACGGTAGGCTTTGTTCTCCAGGCTCGCTCGCCCATGGCCCCGAAGTTGGTGCAGACACATACGCAGAGTGGGTGCTGACCGTGAGAGCGGGGTCTGGGAGGTGCCGTGGGTGTTAACAACCAGCTCTCAGGGGATGCCTGACACGCAGGGCCCCCTTGTCGCCAGGCTGGTGAGCCTCCTGCTGTGGCTGAGCTCACTGCCGTGCTCCACCCAGCCGCAGGGATGTGTGTCTATTTTCATGCAAACAGGGACATCTTGGAGGGGGAAGGGGAATGTGGTCCATGAGTATCCCGGGCAGCAGACATGCTCGGGGACCTTCCCAGGCAAACCACAGCACTGGTCGCCCTCATCAGAGACCAGAGGCCTGACGCACTATCTTGCCCAGCCCCTGCTTTTCTTGGATGATGGAACTGAGGCTCTGGAAGGGAGACCCCTTTTCCAAGGTGTTGAATCTCATTAATATCCCCACCGTAATGCCTTTGTCAGGCGCACCTCGGATGGCAAAAATGAAAAAATGGTCATAATACCAGCTGGGGAAGAAGGCACAGTGTCCGCTGAAGCCCAGGAGACCAGGGTCACCTGCTCCGTAGCTCTGTCTGGAAATGGCTTTGTTGTCTGGGAAAGAAGATACACACAGACCGCACAGGGTGCTCTGGGGAGCTGACCCTACCCTGCTGTGTCGTTCGCCACCTGCTCTTTCAAAGGTGGCGACGGGGCATGAAGCCACACATCGGGGTACATGCAGCCCCCTTGGAGACATGGTGGGAGGGAAACTGGCCTGAAGGTGAGGACACATGGGCTCTAGTGTCATCCGGGCCTGAACCTTGCTGCCTCCCCTCCTGTCTTTTGGCTTCTTAAGAGTGTTAGTTTAGAAGATGTGTTTTTGTTTTGCCCACAAAATGACCTTTTTTTTTTTTTCAAGATGCACTTAGGACAGGTGCCCACTGATCTTAAACCTTCCCCACTCCCTATTGTCTTACGGCTTGTATCACTCAGTTTAAATTCCATGGCTGGCAGGGTTCCTACAGCTGGGTCGCCACATCTAGCAGACTGGGCATTACTGTGTCCTGTGGGCTATTTGGGACGCACTTTCACTAGAACAGTATCTGTTTCTGACCTGAAATACAAAGGTAACAGGGCATCTTGCACCTTTCCTAGAAATTTTATAGAGGCAGGTGAGCAGTAGAGCCGTGGACCAGAGGCTTCCGGGTACCTTCTCATTCTGACTGCTCATAAACGGTCCCTTCCATCTGTTCATTCAGTGGCATTTATGGATGCCGACTGCAACCACGCCTTGTACTCTGGAAGATATGGCTGGGGCCCCGATAAGCCCAGAGTCTCCGTGGTTTCAGCTCAGAAACACTGTTGCAATCAGAGATACACAGTGACAATCAAATCTAATCTCAGAACAGCTCGGCTCCTCTATTTGCCTTTCTCCACAACCACACGGAGCCCCGGGCTCGCTGCCTTCTGCACAACCCAGGAGTCCCGCCTTATTCATCCCTCCTTGTGCCACCAGCTGCCACCTTGGAGCTTTTCATGCGGTGGCACCTTCCCAGCCCTGTGGGCTCCAAAGCCCTTGTTCCGTCACGGCACCATAGATGTGGCCATTCATCCGCTGAAGACTTTCCCTTGGGAAGAAGAAGGAGTGACTTTTGGGATCTTCTGCAGTGGCCGTAAGGGGCAGAGCAAACGCGGGTGCGCGTCTGTGTGTCATTTGTGTCCCGAGCATGTGGAAAACCATGTTCCTGCCTTTGAAAGTGCTTAGCATATACACCGGGCACAAGACGTATCCAGGATGGTGGAAAATAGAAGCCCAGGACAGCAGCGTGCCCCCGTGTGAACACTGGGCTGGTGAAGACAGAAGGAAGAAAGGCAGAGGAAGATGCCAAGGCTGGGAAGAGCCAGAGCTTAAATGCCACCAGGCCCTGCCCGCACCCTAACCTCTTCCGGCTCCTGGCACCATGTCTCCTTGGCAGAGGGCTGTCCAAAGCCCCTGGAGCCGGTTCTGCCCACACTCATGGCCGGTGGCCGGCCAGAGATACAGAGAGTTAACGCCCCTGGGAACAGCCCCAGCCGCTGGCCACGAGAGCTGGCATAGAAATACTTCAGCTCATTCTCCTTGGGTGGGATAATTCTCAGGCCTGTGCTCCACGACATTTCCCAGACTAACTTGCTTGATAAGGAACCCCCCTCCCCGCATCTCCTCCGGGTGGGCTGCTTCCTCTCTCCGGGTCTCTTTCCCGCGTGCTCACTACCTTACCTTGCGTTGAGCTCACCCCCCAAGTCAACACATCATGCTAGAATCCTTGTTTCAAGGGACCCCAGACAAGACAGGCTAATATCCCAGAGAAATGGCAAGACTCAACTCCAAGTGAGGTCGGAAGGGGAAACTGGCCCGGGTAGGAAGCAGCCCAGCGACATTTCCTCTGGCATCACCCGGGGTAGCCCCATCCCTCTCGGGGCTCAACAGCCCAGGGAGATTAGATGCACACCGTCTCACCAAAGGATATTTTCCTGTGAATTTCCTTTCCTGGTTCTGCCTGTTCCTGCTTCAGGGTCTTTCTGTTCCACGGGGAGAAGCTGGGCTCACAGAGCAGTCAGCCTGCACTGCCTATCAGTGGGTCGGTGGGTCCTGTCCGCACAGTGATAATGACACCTGGAAGAAAAACATAGCCTTCTGGACGGCTTTCCCCGGCAGCCACGGCTGGGGCACTTTGGGCAAACCCATCCCATTTCATCTTCACGACCACAGAACACGGTGCTTTCAGAAACCCTGCTTGGCGTCCGAGGAAACGGAGCTATAGAGAGGTCAACGGACTTTCCGAAGGACACACAGCAGGGAGATGAGGACCCAGATCTCAGCCTGGGCAGCGTGGTTCCAGAGCCCACACCCCGAACACACCAGCCGGCCCCAAAGAGACCACGGGGGCACAGGCACTAGCTAATCCGGAATCCCACATCGGCAACCAGAGGGAGCCCCCTCCAGCCTTCACCAGACACGGGCTCAGACGTGCCAGCCAAGGCCAGATACAAGCCTGCACACTCCTCATCTGAGGGGTGAATGGGCCCCCCGAGTTATTTGGAGAGCTCCCAACAGGGAAGCAACACAGGCTTCAGGCCTCCGTAGAAATGCATCCTGAGGGAGTCCTTGCCTGCTCCCCATTGTTCCCCCCAAAGCCCGTGAACGAGGACGGTGGGGTGCTTCTGCCTCCCGTGCCCGCTAACACCCAGAGTCGGCAGCGGGAACCAGCCCCGCCTGGGATCTCTGGGGGAACGGATTCAAGCTGCTTCTCATTTTTTCCCTGTCTTTCCACCCACTGCTGGTGAAGGACGCAATGTGGTACGTTTTTAAACCCTCGGACCCTGTAATCGCCTGATGATACATCTGTTTGCCGCCCCGCCTCACCCCCGCCAGCCTCCCCTCAGTTTCCCAGCGGCCAAATCCATGGTCCCGCGCCTCCGGCCTCCGAGGGGGACTCCTGGGGCATTCGCGAGGCCAGAGGCAAATTCGGGAACTTGTGAGTGCTCTGCTCGCACAGCTTGGCCTCCTGGTGACCCCAGCCTGGCCTGCGTCACTGGGACACGCTGAAGGCTGATTACAGCCCTGAGCGAGGGCTTGTGGCCGCAACCGACCGCACGCCGAGGCCTGGCCGGGTTAGCACGGCGAGCGGAGGGAAGCCCCGAATGCGGACAACACTGTGGCGAGGCTGGCTTCCCGCTCAGCGGGGGCTTGTGGGATCCAAAGAGCCGAGGCAGGTTGTCACGAGCACGGACAGACCCCTCCCCGGGTGCCAGTGCAGAGTTCCACCCACACCCCAGGGAACCCCGAGGCTCTCTTCCTGCTGGGAACAGGGTGTGCTGGCCAGCCAGGAGCGGGGCTCAGGACCTCCCCTCTCAGCCAGGGGGGTGGGGAAGCACAGAAAGGGGCCCGCACCACAGAGAGGTGACAGAGGGGAGCTGGGAGCAGAGCTGTCTCCATGGGCGCTGGGCCTCTTGCCGCCGTGTGGCCCTGAGCCGCTTTCCCTCCTGGGCCTCGGCTTGCTTGTCGCTGGCAATGACGACCGTGAGCGGCCAACAGCAACGGTCACCGAGCTTTGCAGCTCCAGTGATGGCCTGTGTCTTGTCATTTGCGTCACTGCATTGGACCGTGGACGCCAGTAGCTGTGAGACAGGTGTTGGCGCTGATGGGTCTCTGCCGACAGGGACGCGGAGCAGGTGGAAGGGAGCCCGTGTATGTGAGTCATGAAGCCGGGATGGGGTCGTGGGGATTCGGCCCCGGGTGTGCATTCTTACCCTCCTTGCTGTGCCTCCCTCGCGCCCTACGTGGGCGGTCAGTGGGTCCCGGAGCCTCCTGAAGCTGACCACACTGTGGACGTCCACGGGCATCTCTCTCCGTCTGCAGACTGCTTCAGGGCCTCAGAGAGGTTCCTAACCCCAGAGATGGCCCCGAGCCAAGAACCACGGGTCCTTCCCCTTCCTGCACGGAAACCCTCACCTCTGAGAGCTCCGAGACTTAACGTTCCAGCCCACGGTCGCTGTCCCACTCCGCTGTGTGTCCCTGGCATCCAGCTCCCTGCCCCTCCCTAGGGTAGCAAGTCCGTCACCGCCCCCACGCAGGTCCTCACCCACACCCCCCACATCCCCTCCACCCCCCGCCGCTGAGACGGGGATTCAGAAGTCCGGGCTCCTGTGAGGGCAGTGACACTCCAGGCAGGCGTGTGGCTCGGACACCACGGGGCTCGGTGCCCGGCTGGCGGGCTGCTGGTGCAAGGCAGCGGCGCGGTCGCGAGTGGGCTCGAGCCTGCTCCGTCCCTGCCGCGTGGTCCTGTCTCCGTCGGCCTTCCTTCCCTGGCCTGTGAGGCGGGTGATGACGATGGTGGCTTCGGGGGGCTGGGAGGTTCCGAGGAGGGGAACCCCAGCGCTGGCCACTGCTGGCGGACCGCGGCCGCCACGGCTGCTGTCCTTGGGCTCACCACCCTCCGTTGCTCGTTCCTCCAGCCCCGTCCATGCCCACACAGGACCCTCCCACCCTCGCCCTCTGCCCGTTTCTCCATCGTCCTTCATCTTGGCCTCCTTCCGGTTCCCCAGCGCCTTGGTGACGTCTTTTCACCCTTTTCTCTGGAAGGGAGCACGGAGAGAAACACCATGGGCTTTGAGAAGCCGCCACCGAGCACGTCACTCTGGGCACTGTTCTGACCGTCCTGGTGGTGGCCCCGAGGTGGACACGTGGTCTCCCACGGGCATTTAGGAAAGGAGACTCCTTCCGTCAGATGTGGTGGTATTCCCAGCCCTGATGCCCGAGGTCTAGGAGGCTCGCCCAGCACCCCTCGGACCAGGAGGCCCGGCCATCCCACCCCCCAGGCCCCAAGAAGCCTCCCCTCCTTGTCAGGTCAGTGATGCTCCAGACTCCTGGCCCAGACCACGTGGTCGCCATGCGCACAGCCCACCTCAGGGACGCCGGGCAAATGTTATTACAACGATAACAGGGATTCTGCTTAGGATAACAATGATGAAAATCTGCATTAGCCGACTTCAAGCTGCGGAGAGCCTCCCCTTTCTGCACTCGAAGAGAAGAAAGGGACGTGAGTTTGTCACTTGAGCCGGCAGCGGCGTTTCATCTGGACCTCATCTTTGCTGCTCGCGTCCTTATTAGCGGGATTTTTGCTTTTAATGAGTACGTTTCAAACTACCAGGTGTTTTGAATTTTTGTCTTGTTCACTTGCTTACATGAGGAAATTCAAATAGAGACCAATGCATTCGTAAAAACCCGGTCGGGGGAAGAGCCACCTCTCCCCAACGGGGGGGGTCCTCTGCCTTCCCCAGGCGCTCCCAGTGCTGGCTGCAGTGGGCAGCTCAGCCACTAGGAGTCCATCTCTGGGCGTGACCCCCCAGTCCTCTGTGCACTCAGACGGCCTCAGTGCCTCTCCCTCCACCCAATTCCCACTGGGGTGTCCCCCTCTCCCTCCAAGGCCAGCTCGACCTAGTGGGGCAGGGTCCCCTGACATTCATGGCCAATACACGGGGCACATGCTGGAGGCACAGAGACTGTGATGGGACGGTGATGGGACAGTGTCTCTGTACAGGAGGCACAGAGATGGTGATGGGACGGTGATGGGACGGTGTCTCTGTGCAGACTGGCAGAGGGAGGAAAACTGGCTTTTTCCAGGGAAAACCCCCTGCCTTCTCCATGCCTCTGGAGCCTGCAGTGTGACCTTTTAGGACTCACGCTTATCTCTGCAAAAACCCAGGCAAGGTCAGGGAGTGAAGCAAGGTCTGACCTCTTGACCTCTCTGGGAAGACGGTGTGTGCCGGCAGGGGTCACTGTGGGTCCCACTTCCACGGGCAATCCTGGGAGACGCAAGACAACCTCGGTGCCCGGCGTGGCCCTGCCTCCTCTCTGCGGCAGAATTAGTCTCAAGCAGCCACCATGGGTAAGGACCAAACTAGGGCTAAAGGTACCAGAAGTAATTAACATTCCTTGACTCAGTTTCTCTTTGGGGCACCGCACTTCAGTGAGCAGAAATCGCCGCTTGCTGTGATGACTTCCGTTCAGCACCGTCTTCCTGGGGCTTGTCCGGCGTGTGGGGCTGGTTTAAGCTGCAGTGTTAGCGTGCGGTGGAGCCGGCTCCAGGCGAAGCCCCTGCCTCCCAGCTTCCTGCCCTGAGACAGATCATCCTGAGCCCACAGGAAGGATGCAAGGGAGTGGAATGCACCGTGAAAGGTCTTCTGTGAGTCTCCAAACGACGTGAATGAAGAAGCCATTTATTTGGGTTAAGATTCACTGGATTTTAGGGGCACCTAGATGGCTCAGTGGGTTAAGCCTCTGCCTTCGGCTCAGGTCATGATCCCAGGGTCCTGGGATCGAGCCCCGCATCGGGCTCTCTGCTCAGCGGGGAGCCTGCTTCCCTTCCTCTCTCTCTGCCTGCCTCTCTGCCTACTTGTGATCTCTGTCTGTCAAATAAATAAATAAAATCTTAAAAAAAAAAAGATACAGTGGATTTTGAAAGGAAGACGGCTTTTCTCCTGTGTTTTTCCTTTTTACTAACATTCACCCCTCCCTCCTCCCAAAACAGACCCAGACTTCTTACCAAGACACTTCTCAAGTGAGAAGGCGATTGCACAATTCAAAGCCTCCAGAATGCCCCGGAGAAGGACTCTCAAAGAGCCCGGGGACGAGGGAAGCGGGTCCATCGGCGTGGATTACCCTGGCCACGGCTTCAGCGCGTGGGTCCCATTTTGCGTCTTCCTGAGCCACTTACTCTGTCTGGGGAGAGAGAATCAGGGAGGGCAGGGGAATGTGCTGGGACATGAGTTCTTTGCTGATTGGAAAAGGAAAGAAGGTGGTGTGACTTCTATCATTATAGGTCATGGTGATTATTTATTTCTTATAGATAGTGGTGAAGCCCTTCCTTTAAACAGGGGAACTTCTTACAGTGCCTGACCCCAGCCTCCTCTGGGGTGCTGCTCTCAGCAAGGCACACGGGCCCCGCTCAGCCGCTCTGACCCATAGTGGTTCCAACAGTCGCCCCCGTGTGCCTCACGCCCGCCCCGATGGTGCCCGCTTCCTGCTCCCGTCTCCATCCCACTGCCTGGCTCCCGGGGAAATCACAGAGTGCGTGTTTGTCCCCGCCAGCTTCATCTGACTCCCCACATGGACCCGTCCATATGTCCTCTAGTGCAAACGCCCTGATGTCCCACTCACCCTCACTCGATCGCCTGTATCACAGAGGAAGGTCCCACTTGCCCCCGAAGGAGAAGGTTCTGTGTTCGTCCACTCCGAGCACTTGCTGCGTCTTCATTCCATGTGAGAAATGTCAGCAGGCAGAGGGCATTTCCGCCGAGCTGCGGCCAGTGACCTGTCTGGGCATCTGTTCAAGCAGAGGCGGAGGCCACGGTGCAGACAGCCAGCCTCTGGGCCTGGCGACGGGCACACTCGCTCTCCATGCAGCGCGACAAGGCGTGAGCAGGACGATCAGGGTCAGCAAGTGCCTGAGCGCGTGCGTGTGCCGAGGTCCCCGTGAGGAAGCCGGCGGGACACCATCGGCTCACGGCGGTGTCTGGGCACGCCGTTGGTGATGGCAGCCTCCTTCCACGCCCTGCCTCAAGCCCATAGCCGGGACTCGCCTTCACGTGTCCCTTGAAACCCGGAACACTTTGTAACAAAGTCAAGCCTGTTTCCTTCCTGCCTCGTACCACAAAAACCCCTTTCAGAGAACGCTGGCACAAACCACCAGCCGCACCAGGAGAACGTGAGAGATGGTTGAGAAACCGCCTTCAGTGGGGCAGAACTGCTGTTTGCCACGTACGAGGCAGAGGCCCCGCAAACCTGTTCCGAGTCCGAGTGTGGGCACTTGTGCTGTTGCGTGGGGAGGGGTGTGAGCTGCGGGGGCCCGGCACAGGGAGGGAGGGAGGAGGGCAGGCTCCACGGGCATTGCCGTGACCGCTGCGACTGAAAGCGGCATCAGTCACGTTCACGTGCAAGTGCCCGCCACACACCGCGCTGAGTGCTGTCCACACGTCCCCAACCCCCGGACGACACAGGAGCCGGGCCGCACTCTCCTGGTGCCGGGTGACACGGGTGCCTGAGCTCCCAGAGGCCGCCAGTGGCACTGTGTGTTTCTCGCCGGGCTCAGAGTCAGCGTGGCTCTGCTGGGCTGGGGGGACCGGCTCCGCGTGCTTCCCACGCGGCGCGCTGTTCCCGGGACGGGCAGCAGAGGCTAGAGGTTGACCAGGAATCCCCGAAGATTCTCTGGTCCTGGCCCAGAACTCATCACTGGGTCATGTCTGCCCACATTCCCCTGACCAGAGCAAGTCACAGGGCCAAGGCTATCCCCAGCAGGGCAGAGGAGTCCTCACCCAGTGCGAGCCCAGGCCAGTGCAGAGAGGAAGGACACTATCAACAGAAGACCAAAGCCACTGCAGGTAACCTGTGGCAGAGCCCGCCGAGGGCTCCCAGGGCCCGGGTGGATGCTCTGAAATGGAGGGAAAGGCAGGTTCTCAGCCCTGGCTTCCTTGGAACCACCAGGTCCCACCCAAGCATTTCTGACTTCATTGCTCTGTTTCGGGACTCGGGCGCTGGGACTTTGAAGGCCCAGAGGTTTACATGTGCGGCCAGAGCTGAGAAGCAGGCTCCAAGGCTATTGTCAGTCCGTGTGGGAAATGCAGAGTCCCGGGCCCACGCCCAACCTTTCCAGGAGCATCTGCCTCTGAGCAGGACCCCCAGACAGATGGTCCGCGCAGTGCCGTTCGGGAGGCGCCGAAAAGCGTGGCCTCAGGCCCCCGCATGTCAAACAAAGCAAGACCACACAGCCCCGATGGCGCGTCTTCTGTGACGGGCTGGCTTCCATTGCCCACGACCGACGTTGCGACGCTGACACTCCTGTGTGCAGCCGGGGGAGGGGGTTTCGAGAACACCAGGTTAGACCCTTCGAAGTAAATACATAGAAATGATTTCATTGTTGCAGGGTGTTTAAATGACCCACAGCTGGTCAAGTTCTTCCCTTTACGTTCTTTTAACTTGGACACAACCAGAATGGGTTTAGTTTTGAGCTGGGGGAGAGGGAGAAAGAGCTAACCTTGCGTTTTCAGGGTCCGCTCTCAAGGGGAGTGAACTCCTCCTCCTTAAATCCTCACGGCTCGTGGCGTCTACCTTTGTTTTAAAGATGTGTCATCTCAACAGTAAGATTTTCCTAAGAAAGTCTCATCCCTCAGAAGATGTGGTGAAGCGTTGTCCTGCTGGGAAAAAACACGGGTTCCCATTCCAGCTCGTCCCCTTAGGAGCTGTGTGACCCTGGGCAGGTCACATCACTTCTCTGAGCCTGTTTCCTCCGCCGTAAAGTAGTAGCAGCCCCATGTGGGTCACTAGGGGTAGAAGGGAGATAAAGAACATGAGAGCGTGAGAACAGAGCTGCAAGTGTGTTATTATTTTAACCAGAAAAACAGGATGACAGCGGTAATGCCTGCTCCAAATACAGAATTTAGATAGAAAGAAAGAAAAAAAAGAAAGAAAGACAAACAGAAGAGGGGAAGGGATGGTAACAAAAATTGCCAGAAATCCCACCACTGTGATAAAATGGTGGGTCCATGCTGGGAGACGGTAGAGACGTGTTCACTGTCTTCCTTGGAAGGGGGTCCGGGCTGCCTGTGGGTTCACGTGTGAGCTCAGGGAACACGGGTTTGTGCAAAGCAGCTGCTCACTGCACTCTTTTGCACCACTGAATTCATTAGTTATTATAAATGATATTTTGAAAATTATGTTTACGGTGTATTAATTTTTAAAATAAAAATGGTAAGTGGCAAAAGAAAAGAGCCCAGGCATCTTCAGTTCTTATTTCTTAGACGTGTCTGGGCCATCCATGAAGGTGTTCTGGTCTACGGCAAAAGTCTTGTGGGACTTAAAGCCTCAGAAGGGGCCTCCGGTGCATGCAAAGGCTGGTCGGGCTCCCGAGAGCCCCCCCCGCCAGCGCCTGGGGCTCTGTCCGGGGTGAATCTTCACCTGGGCTTCTGGAGCGGCGTGGGGCGGGCTTCCCTGAGAGACGGGGGCCGCAGCCAGCGGTGAGTGGGCCCCGGGAGGCCCCAGACCCCTGGCAGGGCGACCGGCTGAACACGCAGCAGGCACGGCCGTGGGTTTGCGAAGGATGAGGAGGAGAATGCGGCTTTGCGGGTGCTTCCAGCTTGTGCGGATAAACCGGCCCGCGCTTCCAGTCCAGCGACACGGGGGCAGACTGCGCTGTGAGGACGCCCAAGGGGCTGAGCCGCCGTGTGACGCGGGCGCTCACCTAAGCCCGCACATCGGGACTCGGGCTTTCTAACTGGGAACCTCAAGAGTGACGGTTTCCACCTCTGCTCCCCTGCTCCTTCTCCAGACCCGGACACCTCGAGGAGGGGCCGCTTATCTCCATCCCTGGCACCCATCCAGCTCCGGGCCCAGGCAGGTGCCAGGCGAGGGCCCGCCCGGGGAAGATGGGCTCTCTGGTAAGAGCCCGTCAGCTGGCATCACACGCGGCCTTCCTTTCCTCTCTCTTTAGACATTGCTTTGGCTTTGTGGTTCCCGCTGGCCCAGGGGAAAGAGTCAGGGATAAAACCCAGAGCCTTGACAGCCCTGCACCCTCCGTTTTCAAGGCGAGACGGTGTGACGGGTTATTTTTCATAGTGGACGGCGTACAGACAGAGGTGAACGCAGACCACTCTGATCTCAGCACCAGAAGGGCGTAGGCCAAGCCCTTGGATGCTGGCTTCACTGCTGCTGACTGGCTGGGAAGGTCCATCCTGAAGGACCAGTCGATCTGACAGCCGATACCCCGGGAATCCCTGTAACGACGTGCTCAGTGTGACAGTCCCCAAGGGACAACCCCGCCTTAGGAGGAATGGCCACGTTTTCAGACCCAGCCTTGTAAGACCACAGGACCGGAGGGGCTGGGAATGACGCATCGGTCAGGAAAGGCCACATCAAGCTGAAGTGACAGACAGCCCCCGAGCCCTGAGGACACAGATCAAGGCTTCTTCCTTGTTTGTGTGGCCTGTCCACTGTCAGGGAACAGAGGCTGCTCCGGTGATGCAGGCTCATCAAGCAGCCACCAGCTTGATGGTGCAACTGCCCTGCGGCGGGGGGAAAGGGGTCGTGAGGGTCCCCCTGCAGCAGGTTCGTGCCCCAGCCCAGAAGGGACCCGTCTCTCACTGGCTCGCGACCCGTCGGCCTACACTGGGCACTCAAGGGGGCAGACAGAGCAGTCTCCCCATCGCCAGGCACAGACGGGGACCCACAGGAAGCCATCAGCAAGCACCCCACATGTGGTCACCACGAGCACCCATGGCAGCTGGGTCTCCGAGCCTGTGCTGATGCCTCTGGGACGGCCGGGTGGACAAGGGCTCAGAGAGGGGATCCCAGAGCCACACGGCCAGCCCCACTGAGACCAGCACCCTGGCTGTGCTGATGGGAAAGCTGGTGGCGGAGCGAAGCCAAAGCCCAGGGTTTCTGGCCCCCAGACTGTCTCCTTTCTGCTGACGTCATGCTGGTACTAGTGGACTCGGCCGAGCAGACAGCTCACAGTCTCGGTGCTCCTCTCCCTGCAGGCTCGGTGCTCCTCCCTGTGCTGCAGAGCAAGACTCTTTCCTTCTGGGTCAAAAATAGAAAACAGGTGCCGATTTGTGACCGAGTCCCCTGTCCTCAGGACGCAGGGCGACCCCATCGCATGCCTGGCGCAGAGCTGCTGGCAGGGGTGAAGGCAGCGAGGGGAAGGGAGTCTGGCGGCCCTGCCGTTGTTTGTTCGCACAAGAACTGAAATGACCCCGTCTTTATTTTCCAGCGGAGGGTCATGTGGGTCAGCCCCATATTGGCATTTGGGTTTGTAATTCCCACCAAATGAGTCAGCAGAGAGAACACAGAGTTTTTTTAGCAGACATCTTTGAGCTGGTGCCCACTACCATTAAAAAAAAAAAAAAAAAGGCTCCCTGTTTATAGCCTGACCGAGTCATAATCGCGAAGCCCTATACCCAGGGTCATCAGTATCCCTGGGGGCCTCGCCTCCCCTCTTGCGAAGGGTAGACACAGCCAGCGTGTTCCGACATGTGAACACTCACCCGCGCCCTCCAGGCAGAGGTTCCCAGTGCTGAAATACCCAGGAGGACATCTGGAAACTGTGACTTGAATTCCATCCTGGTGTCCTGAAAGCGTGTGTGTCAGCACATACACCCAGGTGTGCACAAGTACCCCCTGCGACTATGTAGCCAGAAGCAGGTTTGCGTCTGTCTGGGACAGAAACAGTGTGAGCGGTAGACAGAGTGGCCGCAGGCCAGCTGCTGGCTCAAGCCCTCCACTGGCAGGAGCTTCACTGCCACTTCCAGCCCAGAAAAGGAGCCTGTCCAGTGCTTATTTATACTAGCGTGTCAATGACTGACATTGGTTTTGGTAGTGCAGGGATGCCGAGAGAGCACTCAGTCACAGACAGGCAGGTGGACAGGACGATTAAAGGTGTGTTGAAGCAGGAAAGGGGGTTGCATTAATATAAGAGAGGGAAAGCACAAACAGAAGAAGATGTAGGACTGAGGACAGACTTTTCTCCTGTCAGACACTGGCTAAGAAGTACCTTGGAGTTCATCCTGACTGTGGTCCGCACAGAAACCCATCCATGTCCTCTCTCCTCGCTGGGCTTACTCGGGTCTGGGCGTCTTCCAGTCTGGGCCGCCCTGTGGTGCGGTTTCCGTGTGTGTCTCTGGGGTTCTCTCGTCCTCACATAATCCGAAAAGCACAACTTCTGAAACCCCGTCTCAGACATGCCTTTCCGTCGACACCCCTGCTGCCAGACCACACGTGTCCTTCGTTGCGTTATGCTGCGGGGGAGAGCAGCCCGTGGGGGATGCTGGGGCAGCTGGAGTGAAAGCTCGGGGATGAGCATGGGCCCTGCTGTCGTCCTCCCCGTGTCCCCAAGGGCTGGGGCCACACCCACGGGGGGGGACTCAGGGTGACTTTTCCCCGAAGGACAGTGGTTCACGAGACTGAAAACACATTATTCTTTTCAGGCATGGAAAAATAAATTGGGGGCTAGTTTTGGCTAATAGAACTCAGATGTGGCCCCTTTTATCCCCCCGGGTGGGGTGCCACATGTCCGCATCTCCATATCTGCTCTGGAAGGAAGCGTCCCCGGGGGCTCCGACACACACCGCTGCTCGTGCGTGTGCATGTGCGAGTGTGAGTGTGAGCCTGTGCACGCGCCTGGCCGTGAGCCAACGCCCCGCTGTGTGCTTGCGAGGGTCGCTGGCAGCACTCGCGGGACCGGCCCCAGGTACTGAACGACCTGTGAAGATGGGGCCCAGGTAGGCTACAGGTGAGCTGAGCCTCCTTCCTGGCCTTCTGATGTCCAGCGATGCCCTTGAACCCGGTTCTCATCACTGGACATGCTGAGAAAGCCCTTGGAGGAGCCCATGCCCTGCGAGATACAGTCCAGGGGGTTGTTTCCCCCAGACCCGCAGAGTCCAGGGTGCGCCCGTCCGCACGGGAAGCCTCCTGCAGCATCCTGCCATCCCCTTCTCTACACCCTGGCCCCACGATCGCACAAGCCTTACATGCCTCCTCCGCATGTCGGTGTCCCCGTCTGGTGGGGGGGAGCAGCCCGCTCGGCTCCCACGTAGGCACCTGAGACCACACTGGTGAGCCCCGAGGCTGGCACCCCATGCGGGGAAGGTGGGTGTCCAGAGGCCGCTCTGATCTCTCCCGCCCGACGCTGCAGGATCCCTGCCCGGGGGCGCCTGGCCGGACTCTGGTAGGGGCGGGAAGAGCCAGCCCTGCTGGCTGCTCAGCCTCGCAAGTGTGTCCCTGTTGCTGTCTCCGCCAGCCCTCGGGACTTGCGGTCTTCCTCCCTCTGGCCATCCTCCCGCCCTCGTGGAGGTGGTTTGCGTTGAGTGAGTGTGTGGGAAGAGATAAGGGGCCAAGTCTGAACGGGGAAGAGAGAGCAAACCGAGCGAGAGGGAAGGTCGGGCCCTGGGGCTCGCAAGAGGAGGAGCGCTGTGAGACCCCGAGAAGTCACGGCCTGCAGGTGTTGCAAATCAGCTTGGCACGGCCCTCTGCAGCCTGGATCTCCATGACTCTCTTCTCCTCCTCGGTCCCTGGCATCCTGGCCCCATGCTCCGGGGCTTACCTGGTGATCAAGTGACTGGGCCATCGCTGGGAGGGTCCCACACCTTCAGAAGACCCCGCCGGTCGGAGGGTCAGAGGGACGGGCCCGCTGGCCTCGGTGCACGTTCTGAGGAGCCCTGCTCACCCGCGGCCTCGGCCCCCACCCAGCAGGAGCACCTGGGCGGCCCCCCACGAACTGCCTTACACGCGGACTCTGTGCCACTTGTGCGTTGCACACGCGAACACTGGACCTGCCGACGACAAAGAACAGAGGGTCCAAGGGGAGCCGTTCCGAAGCCGCGCCACGTGGGTCACGCTGGGGAAGGCACAGGGTAAATGCCAGCGAGCAGAAGCGCGTCTTGGTGTCTGACGGGCGGTAGCCGTGAAGCCTCGTGGCAGGGCAGGGGGCTCACATTTCATGGCGAACTGTCCTAGCGTCGGCTGGCCTCTTCAGGGGGGACGCGGTGACCTTCGGCACTGGAGTCCTGTCTGAGCGGAGGGCCCGCTCCGTCTGCCCTGCTCCCCCGCAGCCCCCACAGTGCGTCCAGGGGCCCCGGACCTTCACTGCCATGGACGCCTCCCGAAATAGAAGCCGCACCCCGCGGGGTGGCAGAAACCACAGGAAGCGATTCGAAACCACTTCCCATGGCCATTCCCCTGCCCCCGGCAGCTCTGAACAGACGCGGAGCCACGGCGGGATGGACGGACCGTTGGCCTGAGCCACAAATCAGGGAGGGGCGGCCCCGCATCGGAGCGCTCGGCGGCTCACACCGCCTCTCTCCCCAGCGGCATCCCGGGGGCTCCCGTGGCCCAGACCCTGTCCGTGGCAGGAGCCCTGTGAGCAGCTCCCCGCGGGTGGGGTCTCCCGGCTCATAGGACCCTGAGCCGGAGCAAAAGCCGCTGGGTCCCGTTAACCTCAGGAAAAGAGCCTCTCTGAGCCTCTGCGGCCGTCCCACGCCACTGCCCCAACAGATTTCGTTCAGTCCCGCGTGGGACCCGAAGTCCCCCCACCCCAGCAACTGCGCAGGGGGAGAACCTACGTGGCTGGCCTCCCGCACTGTGGGTTTTCTTGTTTTTGCTTTGCCGCCATGCTGACTGGGACCTGCGTCTCGCCTCACTGTTCTGTCCAGGTCACGGCGGCCGTCATGACAGCGACCACCGTGACACCGACCGGCTGGGATGGCCGCCTCCAGCCCGACACCCATCGGGGGCTCGAGGGGCTCCGTCCGCGGGGGTCCCGTGCTCAGGCCCTGCTGATCGCTCGCAGGCTTCCTGGGGGCACAGAAACAGCAAAGTGTCCCCGCTTGCTGCCGATTCTATAGGAAAAAGAAGCCGAGTGAACCTCTGCGGTACATGTCTTACATGTCTGTAAATAAATATATTGGCACATGTTTACATAATAACCATAAAAAGCAACAGTGCCGTTGACTAGAAGAAAACAAACGCTGTGAAGACCCTCAGTGGCTTTCCCGGTCTCAGGGAGGGGCTGGATCTCACGGTTTGTGAGGGCCGAGGGTTGGGGACGTCCATCCCGTAGGGGTTCTGGAGCCCGGGAGGCATCTGGCTGGGCATCAGGCTGGGGCACCAGGGAATATGAGGGGAGCCCTGCACTGGGGCTTCAGTGAACACCCCAGGAAGGCCAAGGTCAAAGCAAGGGTCTGGTCCCAGGGAAGAAGGAGGAAGACGTGTCATCTGGGCTGACATGAGTGTGGAATTCCTCTTTCTAAGACACATTCTGTTGCGTATGTACTACATCAACCAGAGAATAGAGCGCCTGCCCATTTCTGCTCACCTCATCCTGGGAAAGCCGGACACCCTCTGACCACTGGGTCTCAGCTTCCTTCTCCTACTTTCTAACTGATTTGGCTTCTTACACCAAGAGTCGGGCACGTTATTTGAGGCACGAGTGTTCATGGCAATCCCAACCATACCTTTTTCATAAAGGGACGCTTTCTGAAGCTTTCTTGTGGCTTCCAGGCAACCCTGGGACCCCCTCATGACTCCGGCTTTCACTTCTCCTTTGTCTGAATGTGATATCGTCACTCATCTGTAGGATCCGAGGAAACTGTCATCCAATGAAAGAGACGTGCCCAGCAATAGTAGGTGCTCGCTTCATTGAAAATCAGGGAACTGAAAAGTGGAAAAAGGAGTCATTTGACATCTGTGTCTCTGTGGTAGGCCAGAAGCCTGATGGTTTAAATGTCATTCGGTTTAGTGATTCAGTGTTTTCTGCCTAATTTTGGACCTATTTCCCATCATTGATTAATTTAGATTTATCTTTCAGGAAGCTGCAATACACACCCCGTTTTTATTCTTTTTTTCTCTAAGAAAGGCGTTTGAGTGGCATGTTTTTAAATATTGGCTTCACTGCTATTTTATAAATGTCAGTCACACTTTCTTTTTAAAAAAACAAAAAACTGTACACAGAAATTCCTAAGAAGCCAACCAATTGCCCGGATTGTATTAACTCATCCGGACAAGCATCAGCACGGCTGTCTTTCCAGACGCCTTCCCATACGCACACAAGTAGAAAGCTGGAAAGAGGGGTAAGGTCATGCCCCTGAGTAACACCATCGTGCTATTTTTAAATTAAAATATATTCATCTTACTTGACTTTAACTGGAAAGCAGTGAGAAGGAACAGGGACGGAATTGCTGGGATAAATAGTCCTTTACCACGGGAGGATGTTCTCCGGATGTCACTCTAGCTGAGAAGTGAGCCCGGAGGCAGTGGTTCGTCTGCCTCACCTTAAAGGGAGGGCTGTGTGGCCTTCCGGTTGGCAAGGAGGGTCCCCGAGGCCCGCTGACTGCTGACCGCAGGGTCCGTGCGCTTGGGCAGGGCCCTGTCACAGAACCTATACTCCGCAATAGCGACATGTAATGGGGAGAGCCCCATATTTCACGTGCCATTGTCCTGCACGACGACACTTGCCCCACGCGGGCGGAACCCCATATTCAAACGGGTCTCAGGTTGTCTGCCACCATTTAGAATGGCTCCCACCCTCTTTATGCCTGCAAAGTCTCTGTCTGCAGCTGCGTTTCACCCAGTAACTCCCCTGCGCCCCAGGGGACGGATGACCCCAACGTCCAGAGTTCCCTCGTGCCATTTCAGAGAACACCTGTTTGTCGTCTTCGTACTTGAAAGAAACTTACCTGGACTTTGTCATCTTGGTCCCATTTTCTTACCCTCAGAACATTGGAGAAACCACTCGGTTGTCCTCCCCACGTGGAAAGCGTTTCAGACCAGCCTTCCTTCTCCCCCAGGGCCGCGTGTCATCTCAGGAACGCAGGCAGACGGGTCGCCTTGTCCATGGCTTCCCGATGCGTGGCGGCAGGGGTGGGGAAGCCTTCCGTGAGCACTTCTGGTTCTCCGGCATAGGAGGGTACCCTGTCCTCGGTGCCTACCCCCTTCTCCCCGCGTGCCTGGAGCTCCTCTAGGCTCTCCCTTCTCCTTCCCTGCAACCATCCCATGGCTGTCCTCTGTCCTGCTTGTCATGCTCAATCGCTCTGTCCCTGGCTTCCCAAAGCAAGGCTGGGAGTCGTGCCTCGTGCTTTCCCCGTGTGTCAGCCGAAGCCGCTGCCAAGGCCAGGCGAGGGGTTGGGGGGCTGAGGCTCTGCTCGGACCGGCCCTCCCTCACCTGGGTTTCCAGGATACACCACGTCCTGCTCACCTTCGGAAACTCAGATTCGGAAGGAATAGATACGCTTACAGCTTCGGTAACACGTTTAAATGTTCCTCCGCTCCAGAGGTGCGAGTCACGTCGGGGGACAGATTTGACCCCAGAAGCCAGTCTGTCCCTGAGCAGGTCCTTCAGCAGGTCCTTTCTCGGCCCACCTGCCCCTCCCCTGCCCCCACTGCTCATTTTTTTGTTCTCACGTCCACAACCAGAGGTCATCTCTGCCCAAGTCAACTGTGGGACCAAGCCAGCTGAACCCGGTGGGACCAAGGGCTTGTGCTATCAGATTTTGAAGATCGGAAGTCGGTGAAGACTGCTGTAGAAAGCGCCTCACAGGTACGGCGAAGTTTTTCATTACAGAAAAGTGAACTGCCCTTACATGTTAGATTTCTAGATAACATGTGCTTTCTGGGCCCCCACAAAGAGCCTGTATCTGTAAGGTTAGAAGATGCCATCCTTCTCTAATGTCGTGGCTATCTCCAGGGGTTTCTGCCTGAATTTCTGCTCTGCAAACCGACCTTCTTCTCATCTGCTGGCTTAGAAATGCAAGATTCACCCAGTCAGTACAAACGATTTGGCTCCTTGGCTATGCCACGCCTCCCCCAAAGATTTCTGGTGGCGTACACTAAGCCACTGTTGAAAAAGGCTGAAACCATGAGATATAAATGCGGTTCTGGCCACACTGCCTCTGTGCTGAGCCCCCAACACAGCAATCCCAATCCTGCCCCAGGACCTTGGCACTTGCTGCTCCCCCCACCTTAAACACTCTTCCCATCAGATATCCACAGAGTTCACTCCCTCACTTTCAGATGACTTCCAAAATGTCGTCTCACCAGAGAGCTTCTCTGACCCATCCACTGAAGACAGCACACACGCACACACATGACTCCCGTGTGCACATGCTCATGTAGACACTCACACATGCACACGACCAAATCCACGCATGTGCACGCACTCACGTGCTAGTCCTCCATTTTGTTCTCAGCCACAGTAATCAGCACCGCAGGACTGTGGGCGATGGTGCCGTGTGTCCCTTGAGCCCTGCAGGGCCTCCAGCACTTGGTCAAACGGAAGACCACGTGTGGAACGGATACACACACACCTGACCACGTTGGCGGACAGCCTCAGGGAGCCTGGATTTATGAGCATATGCAGGCTCTGAGTCAGGCACGGGAGCTAGATCCAGATCCCACTCACTCACTTACTGGCTGTGCGTGAACTTGGGGCCATTGCCCTACGCCTCTAGGCTGCTCGGGTGCAAACAAGGGTGCGCAGGTAACGTACCAGGTTGTTGTGAGCACAGAAACAGACGGTGCTGACATGGGGCTCAGCGCAGAGCAGACACGCCAACCACACTGACCGCACTCCGTCTGCCCTGGTCGGCTGTGGATGTCTGCGTCCCCTCGCTGCCTCCAGTATCCTGCGTACATAGGTCATCCTGCTGGACTAATGGAGAGGCAGCACCCATCCTGCTCTCCTGGCCTGTGGCATCTGCGGGAGCAGGGGCTCTGGTGTGTCGGTTCCCAAGACTCTGGCCAAGGAGCACGCCCAAGCCCACCCTGATGGAGAGAAGGAAAGGAAAGACGGACTGACCTCTCCTTCCTGCTTTGCAACCTCAATGAAGCATTTCCTTCCTTCCCCCCCGTCCAGGAAGGGGAGAACAGCATCCTTCAGCCGGAGCTCCCCCTCCCCATGCAGGGGCTGGGAGCGGGCTGGCGTGGGCACCACTTGCAGGGCTTCGGGCTTGGGGGGCCAGACTCCCTCCTCTCCCAGGAGGGCAGGGGCCCGAGAAGCTGCCGCTCTTCATATGGGGCCGAGCACAGGGGCCCTGGGACTCAGGGACAGGCTGTCAGATCGAATAGGGGTAATTGTTAGTGTAAGTGTGTCTCACACACATTGGAACTTCAGACAAACAGCAAAGAATTTTTTAGTGTATAAGTAAATAAGTACCATATTTGAATTTCAGATAAAAATGAGTAACTTTGAGGGGCGCCTGGGCAGCTCAGTCAGGGAAGCATCTGCCTTCGGCTCAGGTCCTGATCCTGGGGTCCTGGGATCGAGCCCCATGTCGGGCTCCCTGCTCAGCGGGGAGTCTGCCTGTCTCTCTGCCTCTGCCCCTCTCCTCCGCTTGTGCGCTCGCTCTCTCTCTCTCTAATAAATAAATAAAACTTTGAGATAAGCATATCTTCTGCAGTATTTTAATTTGCAAAAAAATGGACTGATTTTACTATAAAACATGGCCCATGCAACTAAAAAAAAAGATTCATTGTAAATAAAAAAATCTTAAAGCACAGCGGTGGGGGGTGGGCTGTGTGCCTGGGTCGCTCAGTGGGTTAAGCGTCCGACTCTCGGTTTCGGCTCAGGTCAGGATCTCAGGGAGGTGAGACTGAGCCCCGTGTCAGGCTCCTCATTCAGTGGGGAGTCTGCGTGAGGTTCTTTCCTCCTCCCTCCTCCTCCCCTTCTGCTCCTTCCCCCACCCCCTCTCAAGATCTCCCTCTAAAATAAAATAAATAAAAATAAAAATCTTTTTTTAAAAGATTCATTGTTGTGGGTTGAGTACTGTCCCCCTGGACTATCAGAACGACTTTGGAAATAGGGTCTTTGCAAATGTCATCAGCTAAGTTAGGGTGAGGTTGTATTGGCTGGGGGGGGGCATAAATCCAGGGACCACTGCCCCCGTCAGAACAACATGTGAAGACACGGAGAACACCAGGGCCATCCACGTGACCACGGAGGCAGCCTGGAGCCACGTGTCTGCCAGCCAAGGAGCTCACAGGGATGCCGGGAGCCCGGGGAGCCGGGAGAGGCAGGAAGTACCCTCCCCTAGAGCTTCTGGAGGAAACAGCCCTGCCAGCACCGTGATTCTGACTTCTGGCCCCGGAGCTGTGAGGGAACAGATTTCTGTTGCGTGAAGCCCCCCTTGGTGAGGCTCTGTTGTGGCAGCCCCAGAAACGAGGACGGCGGCTTGTCTGGAAATCCCCACCTAACTGGACGTCTCGTGTTTGTATTCCCTGCATCAGACGCCCCGCTCACAGCTCTCCTGGAGGAGCCATGGAGATGGCCTGGTTTGTGTCCCGTCTGCCGGTGCGTTCCCACGTGCTGGGGCCACAGCCACGGCTGCTGGGCGCCAGGCGTCCATTCCGTCTGCATCGCCTCTGCCCTCCCCTTGCTTAGACTGCGGCAGGACCGTCTGCCCTGCACTTGACCAGCCTCGGGTTCATGCACTTGGCCCCTGCCCGCAGCAGTGGGGGGAGGCTCACCCCCTCCCCCGCCTTCGCTGCATTGCTTCCCGCCCATGAAGACCCTTCGTTGGCTCTGGAGGACAGACCTCCCCCCACCCCCACCCTCCCCTCCCAAGAGTTGAAACGACCCAGCTTAACATTTCTCGAAACCCTCACGCGTGGTGGAGGGAGCACAGGGGGACAGTTGCAATGGGATTGACCAGACTGATGGACGTGATCGGACAGATAAATCAGGAGGCTTTTGCGGACACCCGTGTCACGGAGCGAATGCCCGTCCAGCTGCTGGAGAGCAGGCCACGGTGACTCTGGCTTCTGGAGGAACAGGTGCCACGTCCCCCCTTGAGGAGGAAAACACGAGCTTCCTCTTGCCGGGCCGGCCGAATGCTGGCTGCGGCCACTCACAGAGGAATGCTCAGCGTGTCCAAGGCACTGCCGGGTAGACGGGGGCCACGGCTGCAGAGGGGTCAGGAGCTCCCCATGCTGAGCTCAGCCGGCAGCTGGATACGTGCACAGACGTCCGTGGTCTGTCCCGGGGAGGCTTCTTCACATCTAATTGCCCAGCGATTATGCGACCACCCAGCATCGACAATTACCCTGCGTTCGCTAAGCCCTGGCCTCGGAGCGCCACTGCGATAGATTTGAAAGGAAGAATGTGCTGTTCTGGAACTGAGTTCCTGGCGTCTCGTCTGTCCTAAACTCCGTGAGGGCCTGGCCGGCTGCAGCCTCCCCACCCCCACCCTGTCTGTGGCCTGGGCTCACAGCTCCAAGTGACCATGCCGATGCCATCAGTTCCCACAGCCTCAGCCCCGGGAAATTTGCTGGCTTTCCCACGGCATCAGCACCCCAAAGTACAGATGCCGGGGGACCCACTGTGCCTTGCTGGGACAGCCCCAAACTGGCAGGAGCCCAAATCCGCGTTCATCCCTTGGAAATAGGGAGCTGTCGTCACACATCCCAGGGCAGGTTGCTCCTTGGGCAGCAGAGAGCGGGGCACAGGGGGATTTGCCCAGCATCGAGCTCCCAAGCACCACAAGAGCAGGTCGCCTCCCAGACGGGTGTGGGGGCACGCTGGCGCTCCGGGGCCAGGCTGGCGCTCACGGCCGTCAGCGCTGGGTCCTGGACTTGAATCTGCGCCCACTTCAGAGAAGGCACAGATTTGTTGATTTAAAACGTCGTCGTCGTCGTCGTCGTCCTCATCTGCAGGGGAAGCTGGGAAGAGCCGTTCGGAAGCTGCGGGGCAGTGGAGTGCGCTGAGCGTGGGGCTCGGGGCCCAGCCCCCGCACGCAGCCCTCCAGGTCTTCCCCGCAGGGCCCTGACTTCCGGTTTTCAAAGCTGGCAAGACGCTCCCTCTTCGCCCTTTGACGGCTCTGCAGACTCAGAGTGGCCCCGACGCGCGGCCTAGAGCAGGGGACGCGTCCCGCTCATGGAGAGACAAGAGCGAACCCCATGAGGACGGCGGGTGCCTAAGGCACTGTGGGGTTTACAGACTCCCGTTTTCTCCCCGAGTCTCCCGTCGGGTGCGCTGGCTGCATGTCTTCATCCAGTCCAAGCACCTTCTCCACGTGCCCGGCAGGTGCCCGCCGCCCCAGCACAGCTCCGCGTGTCCCAGGAACGGACCACACTCGGGCCCCGCTCTCTGCGTCCCTGGGGCCACCGGCCTGACGGTCAGCGGAGCTAATCAGGACCTGCAGGCAGCTTAGGGAAGGGGCCGCCTCCCGAAACAAGGGACGTTTGAAGCCTGAGGTGAACGGGCCTGGCTGTGGTTTACATTCTTTACCTTAATTTTAACAACGATTTCAACCCCCTTGGAAATTCTTCTCTAGAATAATAAACAGAGCGCGCACTGAGGCGTGGGCTGACCTGCCGCACCGGGCGGGGGTGGGGGATGCTCCAGCCGAGCTCTGGAGGCCTCACAGTAGCCGGGCTGAGCTCCTGCACCTGAGCGGGGAGCCCGCTCCACCGGCCCTGGTTCTGGGAGGCGTGGTGGGATTGGTGTGGCAACGGGAGGTTTTGAGCCAGTGAAATCGCACATAATTTAATAGACGTAGAGAGTTACGGAGGAAAGGGGGGCCAGTGTCGCCCGTCTGCCCTTCACTCCTTCTGCTAGTTTAGGGACCTGGTAGGCTCATTCATCTCTGGTTAGAGATCCAAAGCTAGTGGAGGGCCCATGGGCAAGAGGGAGACATGAGATCTTGGCCCTGAGTAATGGAGTGACCTTGGGGTGTTCGTTAAGCATCTACTATGTGCCAGGCTGTATTCTAGGCACTGAACAGACGTTCTAAGGAAACATGCCCATTAGAGCCTTGACATCCAACGTGTGGTCCAGCAGCCGCGGCATCCACTAGGGGGGAGGGCAAGGCATGCAGAGTCCCAGGCCCGCCCGCGGTGGGCCGGCCCAGGACCCGGGTGTGAGGAGCGCTGCTCTAGAAACTGAAAGGAAGAAGCAGAACCAAAAACCCACGTGGCTTTGGTCCACAGTTCAGGTTTACAGGCATGTTTTTAAAACTTGCTCATTCTCGTAGCTTTTTCTCAGCTATGAGAAACCGGGCGAGGAAGGGTGACTCTGGCACCCTAAAAATTCGTTCGTTAAAGCAAATATGAATCATGTCTTTCCCCCGAGACCGAGACTCCCCTGAGGATATGATCTCGGCCCGCCCCAATCACCACTGGGTCTTCTGCACAGAACACGGGGCCTGGCACCCAGGAGGTCTTCGCAGACACCTGGTGGCTGATGGCCATGGCTCAGGTCCCCAGTCAAAATGGACAAACAGTTTCTCAGAGGGCGGGTCACACCCCGGGAGCCGCCAGCGGCCAGGCCGGATCTGGACCTGAGACCGCCCATACCCGCCCACCTCCCTTGCCAGTAAAAGCCAATTTGTAAAATTACCCATGGCCAGGCAGACAAACGCAGGGATTGTTGGCGGTCCCTGTGTGCAAACGCAGCTTGAAATACCTGCTTCTCGAGGATCTGGGAAGGGCAGGCTCATGGTGGGTTGCATCTCCCTGCCCACCCCTCCCCACCCCCTGCCCCGGAGGTTTTTTAAACAAGCCATGGGTGGGCCAGGAAAGGGAGGCATGTCTTCCCTTCAGGCGTGAGGCTCCCTGCTGCCCAAGGAGCATCCTGACGCTTCAGAAAAGGATTTCTGGCAGAGTTGTTAGGCTTCGCGCCATACACGCACTGAAGAGGGGTGGGGTTGCTGGTCTCGGTGTGGGTCAGGCACTGTTCCCTTCACCTGCACGGGGAGCCTCGCCTCCCCATTATGAACAGGAAGGGGTGACAACACCCGGGTTAGGAGCTGCACGGACGACACCGGGAGGACCTGGACAGGGAACACTGAGCCTGGTGCCCAGCACACACGTCTGGTTGTCACGTGCCCGCCGCCAGCACCTCCACTGTCCTGTTCCCATATCCACCCGTTGGGTGGGGAGCCCCCATAACCTCCATTTCCAGGGGAGGCCCAGAGAAGGAATGAACTTGCCCAGAGACACACGGCTTTCAGACTGATGGAATCCGAACCTAGCCTCCCACACAACCTGACCCTACATGACCAGACCCTGCATCTCCAGCACACCGTCTACTGGTGGTACAAGCTTTCTGAGGCTCGGATGAAGGGGAGGCTGCCCTGATTCAGGCTGAGCAGCAGTGAACACGTGCCGTGCCATGCCCAGGACAGGGGCCCTCAAACCTCCGAGCCTTAGGACTCTTTGCCTCTTAAAACTTGTTGAGGACCCCAAAGAATTTGCTTCTGTGGCTTTATATCTATTGATATTTACAGATCTGACATGAAAACTGGCAAAATTCTAAATTTTTATGTCCGTTGGGGTGCCTGGGTGGCTTAGTCGATTAAGCATCTGATGTCGGCTCAGGTCATGATCTCAGGGTCCCAGGATGGAGCCCCGCGTCAGGCTCCACACCCAGCCCCTCCCCCTACTTGTGCATGCACACGTGCACGCACTCTCTCAAATAAGTAAAATCTTTAAAAAGTAAAACAGTGCATCCATCAAGTCATCATTGGACCAAAGCACACCTTGTGATATGTTAACACAAGTAACATATTTTAGAAAAATAATTCGATTTTGAAAAATAAAAAGTAGTGAGAAGATGCACCTTGTTTGACATTTTCCAAATCCGTTTACCGTCTGGCTTAGTGGGAGATCATCAGATACTCTCATCTGCTGTAGCATTCAATCTGGTGAAATACCTTCTGTTAACAGAGCGCACAGAGCCGGTCACACACAGACACGCGGCTGGAAGCTGAGAGACACCTTCAGAGTTTCTCTGGGTGGTTGTGGGTCATCTTCTTTAATACTACACCAAAACTCAACAAGAGGTAATTGCTTGAAGGCTTGTTGCAGTGCGGAACCTGAAACCCAATCAATGAACTTTTCACCCCATCGCATTAAAACCCATTGATCTGCCTTGTACTTTGCACAGATCTCTCACACACATGTGATTTTGTCACACTCCCTGTGGGTGCTCTGTGAAGCATGGGTTCACTGGGTTATGCAGAACTCTCAAACGTTGATGCCTTTCATTGTATAACCTAAAAACTGATGTTTGCTAGTATTACCACTGATCTCATCAGAAAAATCTTTTGAGTACTGAAAAGCGGTCAAGCTCACCATGACAGGTACAAGTTCTCCAAAATTCTAATTCTTGCTTAAAAGTTTGAATTTTTCCTGCAAGTGATAGGCTCACTGTTCATTCTCGGGAAAAAAAAAGTCTAAGGATGCTGGTTTGAATGACCATAGTCTGCCAGTCGGTCGTTCTCTCAGTAAGGCATTCCTTGAAAAAATGTGGATGGTTCTGCTCATGACTTGATGGCCCCAGAGATTTCCTCCAGATCCCAGACCCTGGGAGTGGTTGTCAGGGGTCGAAGGGCAGGTGATGGGCCCTCGGTGTACCTTCCATTTCTTCAAACTGAATATTAAGAAGACATATGATTGAAGGTCAAGATTTAGCAATAAGAACCATCTCGCCGCCTCATCGAGGACATTCTTAAGGGAAGTATATAACACAGCCGCACGGTGGTGGAAAAACGGGACACTCTGGTACCACTGCCTTGTTCCACCCTAGGCCACCAGCACTCTGCCCACCCTTGTTTCTGAACAATGATGCCAGCACCAACGCTGGAAAAGGCGAGTAACACGGTAGTATTATGAAGATGGTGTGACCTCACAGATCCCATGAAGAGGTCCTCACAGTCCCCAGGGCCCAAGTGCATAACTGCAGAATAGGTTACAAGTTCCAGAATGGGGTGGTGTAAGACAATATGGGAACCTCAGATTTAAGTCCCAGACCAGCCCCAAGAGCCCAGAAACCCTTCCATCTGGGGACAGTGTGTGAGGGGGTTGCCGGGCCCCCGAATGGACTCTGGTCTCTGCAGACGTCTGTGGCCGCAGATGCAGCCTGGGCCTCCGGGTACTTCTCCATAAAGCTTCATTCCATTGACGCGGGATCTCAAGGGGATTCTGAAACTGTCCAGAACATGTAGTATCCTCCCCTCGAATTTAGATGCCAACATTGCTGTGATTTAACTGTCAGCTCCTACATCGTCCCACTCTGACCAGGAAAACAGATTCCTTCAGAGGGAACTGAAGCGGGTATTGGGGGCAGCTGTGTTTCCAGAGCAAAAGGAGGGCTTGAGGGAACCAACAAAGGACTGGGGAGAGCCAGAGTCACGGCCAGCTGGGTTGGGCAGGGCAAGGGGAGAGAGCTAGGGTGAGCTACAGCCCAGCACCCCAGGCTGCCCTGCTCCCCGCTCCGGTCTGCTTCTGGTGTGTCCCGCTGGCCAATCCCAACAGAACCGGGAAGCAGGAAGCACGAACCCATCGTGCAGTCCACGTAGGGCAGCCTCCCAGGGCACAGAGTGGCGCTGGGAATGGGTCTGGAGGGATGACTGCAGAGCAGCCAATGCAACTTCCCACTGACATGATCAAGGCACAACACGCTGTCATCTCAAAGGGCTCCTGGTGACCAGCCTGCCATCTCTCAGCCCTACAGGCGTCTGGGCCTGAGCATGGCAGCGGGCTCTGCAGCCCTTTCTCTGCTAGCAGTCTCCTCCAGGTCCTGCACCCCAGCTGGCCCTCTGACCCTCCTTCAGACCCCTCGTGGACATCCAGTGGTGTTCTTTTTGCCTCTCCTTCGTGTACCACGACTCAGCATGATCAGTCCCCCACGCTGTACGCCAGCTAACCGCCCCTGTTATCTCTCCCATCTTGCACACAAGGAAATCAGGGATCAGAGGGGGTAAAGCAGACATGCTTAGTAATAGCAGTGGATGGCTGGGCCAAGAGAAGCAAACCCAGGCGGCCAAGGGCCACTTGCCAGTGCCTCGTCCAGCACGGTGGAGGCTGAAGGACACTGTGCCGTCTCCAGAGTCCCAGATCCAAGTTCTAACCTCAGGCAGTTTGCCGTATGTGTATCTCCGTCTCCAGGTCTGTAACGTGGGGAGCTCTTCCAGGTACTGCCAGGATGTCTTCCAGTTCAAACAGTGCCCAGGCCCGGTGGGAGTTGTGGGTGCTGGGGCCTGTGCCTTCTAGATTTGCACACGCCCCCAGAACCACATCCGTGCAGTCAGGTTTTGTGAACAAACAGTTCCCTTCTCATTGGCCCCGTGCACTTGTTGGGATCAGCAGATGTAAAATTCTGACATCGCACTTAGAAAACTTCCTCCATCTGGATTTCTGCAGCGCACAGGGAATCATTTGCCAAACACATGTTTCATAAAACATGGACCCACTTCGCTGTGCCTTGTGGAGCTGATAAAATCCACCTTTTCCCCGATCACGTGAATGCCGCCCGTGCGTGCTTTCTGGTTGGGAAGCGATGAAGGCCACGCAGAGTGAAGGGAGGCCCTGGGCTTCCAGGCACCACATGGCCGGTGCTTGTGCCAGGGGCAAAGGCAGGGAACACACGAGGCCACGCTTTCCTAAAAATAGAGACATGTAACATGTGGTGTTCATAGGACACACAACGGGGTCAGCGGTATAATGGAAAACAATTCATTTCTGATGTCAGGCCAAGTGGTGCTGTCGGGAGGGGCGTGTACACGTGTGTCCCCTGCTCACGCTCGGATAACGCTGGAGGGAATTAGGGACAGCTGACACTGGCGTGGCTCGTGAGTTTAGGAGCGCTTTTCAGGGAGCAGAGTAGGGACAGGCGTCGACTCTGCTGCCCGACTGCTGCACGCATGGGGTTAAAATCCCGGCTGCCTCGGAAAAACAACTTAAAAAAAATTTTTTTTCTCAAATCGGGATTAACTACATGACACGAAATCCAGTGTTTTAACCTTGTTTCAGTGGGTGGTTCTGCGGCGTTGAGCACGTCCATGCTGGGCGACATCACCGCCCAGAGTCCAGAGCGCTCTCCTCCCGGCTGCGGCGCTGCCCGCTGGCACAGAGCGCCCCCGCCCCCAGCTACCTCCCCGACTGGGGCTCTGGCGGCTCTGGCGGCTCTGGCGGCTCTGGGTGGTCCTGTGGAGGCATCATGCAGTGGTGGCATTTCTGCCACCGGCTCGTTTCCCTGAGCGACACGTCCACAGGGTTCCTCCGCGCGTGGGGCGTGCCACTGCTTCATTCTTTCTTGAAGCCGAACCCCACTCCGCCCTGTGGGTGGACGTCGTTTTTGCGTCCGCCGCCGGCCCTGCACCCTTGGGTCGCCTCCACCATCGGGCTGTGACGAGCAGGGCCGCCGCGAGCCGCTTCGAGCAGTGGGTGCTCCTGGGCGGGTCGGCGGTCTCAAGGCTCCCACACTGAAAGAGGGCGCAGCGCCTCGATGTCATGCCAAGGGAGGATTCGGGGTGAAACGGGGATCTCAGGCCTTTGAAGCCAAAACAGACCTGGTTTCAAATGTTTGATTCCGAGCCTCACTTACTCGTCTGTGAAATGGGAACTGCCGTGGGGACCGCTGGGTGCTCGTTCCTGGGAGAACCCGCAGTTTTTCCAGGGTCTCTCCCTCTTCCAGGGGACCTGGGGGAGCTGGGAGCAGATGCCCCAGGAGCCCAAGGCAGCGGGTGACACAGCAACCTCCTCCCCCCTTGCCAGTGATTGGTTCGGGGGACCCAGGCTTCAGCCAATCAGGTCCTGGCAACCTCCTGGCAACTGTTGCTAGGTTGGGGCAGACTGTACCTGAGTGACCCATTTAGGCAGAGGATGGACTGGTTGCTGGGAGAGAAGGGGGTCCCTTCTGCCTGGGGACCAGCAGGGAAGCTGGTTGTTCCAGGTCGGCTGACAGCCATCCTGCCACCACCAGGGCAGCTGGCGCGGGGACAGAGCCCAGGCCAGAGGAAGGCAGAGAGACAGAGCTGGAGGGCTAGTTCCACCCCGCCCCTGTGCACACACATGCGCACACCCACACGCACAGACCTCGTCACACTCACAGACACACAGACAGGCACACCCTCACTGCATCTACAGATGTCCACTCAGAATGTGAAAATGAAACAGATCCCTGTGAGTAACAGTGATCTCACCTGATGAGATAAAGCCCCAGGGAACAGAATTTACGTACGTGCCCCAGGTCAAGGAGGAGGACTGTGCCAAGTCAGGACCACCACGGAAATACCCTGAGACTACCTCAGCTGCCCCTGCGGTGTGCTGTGCTCACATACAAGGGTGCACACGCCACCCCCAACACACACACAAACACACTCAATTAGTCTCAGAAGCCACGTCTCCGGAAACAGCAGATCTCGGGGTAATTCGCAGTTCTGAGCCAAGATGGCTCGGTGGCCAGGCCTTCGAGTATTGCTCGAAACGCAAATTTATTTCAGAAAGAGAAGCCTGTACACAACACTTTCTGTCCTCAGCGTTACTCCTGGTTCTGAAATAAGATGTCAGAAGTGGGCCAGGACTGGGAAGTAACGCAGGGAGGGGGAGAGAATGGGGGCAGGTGGGTTGCCAAGGACAGAGGCTCACCCACTTCAGCAGTGGGAGCTGGCGAGGGCCACGGGGGAAGCTGAGCGGCACCTGCCGATCAGCCTGTGGGGCCGTGTACCACATCCCGACCGCTGTGCGGCAGTTAGTAGGAGAACCCCTTGTTGCAGAACCACACACGGCAGTGTTCGGGGGTGGGGTGGATCTTGTCTGCACATTTCTGTGCATGTGTCCCTGTTCAGGGCGGAGACGGGGGCTGGTAAAGATTCATATGTGGGGAATCTAAGTGGAAAGTATCTTGAGAATTTTCGTGTTCCTCTTCTATAGGTCTGAGGCCATGTCCAAAACAGAGGGTATGTGCTCTCAAGGGACACCTGGGGAGAAAACAGAACAAACTCAGGAAGGGGAAGGAGGTGGGAAGGCGAGGTGGTGCTGGTCCGCAGCCGGCCTCCGGGCTTAAATCGGAGCCTGCGAGTCCAAGAGCACGCCTGCCGCACCATCCCCGTGACACCATTCCCCAGGAAGTCCCTGGACCCGAATTAAGTGTCCTGCTAGAAAGCGTTAGGCCCCCCTCCCTCCACTTCAGCGTGGGTTGTGGTCGCGGGCCAGGAATAGCAGGCAGGCCCCGCGCGTGCCGACGGTTGGGAGAAGGCATAAAAGTGAAGTGCGTGTCAGGTCGGATGACGTGACCGTGCGGAGACGTGGGGCACACACTGAAGAGTACAACGGGGTCCCGTAGTCAACGGTTAAATCAAGATTTCATGGGTTACACACCGTGGCTGCGGCTGAAACAGCCCTCAAGGGTAGCCCCTCCCACCTTCCATGTGACACACGTAATATAACGCAGTTTTAGCCAGCGGCCTGGAAGATACACGACGTCATCGGGAAGGTAACCTGGGGGTAGCTGCCAGCACAGCCGGGCTGCACCGAGCCTGTCCTCGGGGCCGGGTGCGGGGCCGGGTGCTGGGCCGGGTGCTATTATCTCCCTGCAGAGGGGGGCTCCCGGGGCACAGGGCACACCCCCAGCCCCCGGCTCACACCACACCTGGCACTGAGTACCGCCCAGTTAGATGCAAACTCAAAGCCTTTGTTCTGTTCTCTGCTGTGATGGGGCCTTGGTCTCTGGTTGGTCCAGTCCCACCACCGACAAAGCCACCAGAGCCGGAACAACAGCTTCTGTCACTCTTCCCCATTTGCTCAAAGCCGTGGAAGCAAGACCTCAGCGTGGGGGAGGGGTGGACACACACCCGCCCGGCATCAGCCTCCAGCACGGTGCTTTTGGATAAGGGGGAGCTTATACCACCTGTTGGCCAGATTCCAAAATCATTGTCAAATTCACAGGGCAGTCGGCGTCGTCATTTCTCTGTTGAACTTCACTCTTGAAGGTTAAAAAAAAAAAAAAAAAAAAAAGAATGCCAGTTCAGGTATGCTTGGGAACCGAAGAAAGAACACGGTGCTTCTCCATGTTGTCAAATGCCGGCCCCCTCTCCCACGCCAGCCCAGCCTGCTGAGCGCAGAGCCTGGCTCTCTGCACCGTCGCTGGTGGGTCCCGTCGCTGCCAGGAACAAGGCTCTGTCTCCGTGCCCTTGTCCCTGGCCACACGGGCCCATCCTCCCAAGCCCAGGCCACTTCCTCCCTGCAGGCTCCCGCACGCGTGCAGACAGAACTGTCCATGGTGACCGTGGTGCCCGGTGAACCACGCGTCGTATGATCTCCCCACCCCCTGATGTGCCCGCTGAGCCCCTCGCTTGCAGGCCGTGGCACCCTGTGGTCCACACAGGTAACGTGGAGGATGGGCCTGGTGTTTGTTTCCTGATCTCGCATGCATTTTGTATTTCTGCGAAAAATAGAAATGGGAAATATTATACAGACCTTTGGCAACTACGTGTCACCTCACTTGCGAGCTCCAACAGCCGCGGAGTGGATCCAGGCTACACTTGGCTGCCAGAATGATGGGGCCGGCCGGGGGATCCGCAGGGACCACAGCCAGCAGCCGTGGCACCTGCCCTTCACACCCATTCCTCCACAGCGAAGGTGGCAATCCCACCTTCAAACTCCTCTCTCTGACCTCCTGCACACCAGGGGCCCAAAGCTGGGGTGATCGAAGCCACTGCCTCTCCCAGGGCAGCCCGCACACGAATGACCAGGGCTCTGGCTGCCATGAGGTCTCCGAGTCAGCGAGGCCCTGCAACTCCAGCAGCTCCCGGGGGTGTCTGAGGACCACGTGGGGGTAGCAAGATTTTAAAGCAAATGAATGAAGAGAACTTAAGTAAGAGCCCAACACCTTCGAACAGGAGGAGTGATCTACCTACCCCGGACTCCAGAAGCTGGGGGCACCGGAGGGCCTGTCACTGTCCCCCGGACCTTCCTCCTGGCTCATCTCTCTCCTTCTAGGATTCTGCTCACGTCATACCCTGGTCTACCTGTGGCCTCACTCTCTGGGTCACCCTTCTGTCTTTCTGTCCTTCCTGTCGTCCTGGGAGCAGGCCCCACGGACTCTGTCGGAGGCCCCTGCGCTCTGGGCTCTGGCTGAGGTCGGCAGTGGTGACACCAGTGTGACACGGGAGAGAGGGAGGCACAGGGCACCCCGTCTGCTGCAGCGCCCGGCACCTGGGGCAGCCCCACGAGGTGCTCTTGTTGCAACTCTGTGGTCCTTTTACTTTATTTTCCTTATCTGTACGGAGCTTTCCCTCCTGTTTCTACTGGGCCTGGTAGCCCCAGCTCAGGTGCCTCCGCAAAGACGTCCTGGATCACTCGAATCTTGGTTCACATCCTCATCCCTTAAACTCACTGGACACATGACAGCTGCTTACCACGAGCCGTCTTCTCTCTTTCTGCCCTTTCCTCCTGTGGGCCCGTCTGGGACCCTCAGCTGCCTTCTGCACGCCTCCCGTCTCCCTCCGTACCCGACGCCGCGGGGACCCCACTGTGCCTGCACGTGGACTTTTCCTCTGATGGGGCAGGTGACAGATGCATCTGCAAGCGACAACGCAGGAAATAATCTGGGCACGATCTATGCTTCCGTGTGTTCTCTCTCTCTTGGTAATTCCCGAGTACTTGGGGAAACGTCCCAAAACAACGCAACATGTTTAAAAACCAACTTTTGGAAAGGGCTTTACTGAGATATGGCGAACCCAGCACTCAGTGCACCCACGGGAAGCGTATGGTCCCCTGGCGCTGAGTACGCCGGCAGAGCTGGGCAGCCACCAGCACAACTAACCAGGATGCTGCAGGCCGCGCCTGCTGGCGGCCACCTCTCTTGGCTTCCGGGGATCCTTGTACGACACCAAGCAGAAGGACATCACCCACGTGAGTCCCAGAAGGCACAGCTCTGTTTGCACTGCCGGCTGCTCTGCTGCCCCGCTGGCTGCCGGTGTTTGGGAAGGAGTGAGTTCAGACACGGTGGACACGCTCACTGAGTCCACCTGCCACCTCGCACACCTGAGTTCAGAAGCCTCGACCTCCCGCTAGAGGGCGTGGCGTCCCAGGTGCCGGCGGGCAGCCGGCCACCCAGGTGTTCCCTCCTCACCCCCGCGGCCGGCTGCAGTGCGCTGGTTCCCGCCGGTCTGGCTGGAGCTGGAGGTCCGGGGCGTGCTGTGCGCCGGCCGGGGAGGAGCTTCCATCTCTGAGCCAAGCGCAGACTGGACGGATTCAAAAGGTGAGGCATGGGGCGCCTGGGTGGCTCAGTGGGTTAAGCCGCTGCCTTCGGCTCAGGTCATGATCTCAGGGTCCTGGGATCGAGCCCCGCATCGGGCTCTCTGCTCAGCGGGGAGCCTGCTTCCTCCTCTCTCTCTCTGCCTGTCTCTCTGCCTGCTTGTGATCTCTCTCTGTAAAAATAAAAATAAATAAAATCTTCAAAAGGTGAGGCGTGGGCACAAAGAAAACACTGTGCGAGGGGGAGGGGGTTGGTGGCAATCATAATGCTGCCATTGACCGAGTGTTTGCCGTGTGCCGGGCCGGCGCTAAGAGCATTACACGCATATGTGATTTAATCCCCACAACAGCCCTCGGGGATGCACCGTCTTCTTTCGTCTGGTTTCCTGATAAGGAAGCGTCGAGAGAAGGAGATTTAATAACGTGTCCGGAGTATCTGCCCTGTTCTTGGAACCAATATCATGATGTGTTTGGACAGAGGGAGAGGCCGGTCTGAACTGAGCGACCTCCCTCCGTCCTCAAAGCTAGAGACCTTGAGCTCTAGACCACAGGAGATGTGTCCTTCATCAGCCTTGCCTAATGTGACCGCAGAAATGGTCAAGTCCTTACCGCCTTATGCTCCAGCCTGACGGTGCCCACCTGGGGACCCCACCTGCCCCCCGGTTTACTGTGGGGGCCGAGAAGCACCCAGCGGTACTCCCTCTCGGGCCCAGGCCCCTTTGCCACAGAACGCACCACAGGAATTTTGAAACTGTTAATGTGGTTCGTGCAGCGTCCCATGGGATGCTCATGTGCCAGGCCTGGGGCAGCAGGCAGGATGCAGAAGGGAAGGGGAGGGGACGTTCTCGCTTGAAATGGGCTCCCCCTCATTCTTATAGCGGTGATTCCCACGGAGCTGCAGCGTCTCTGCTGGGATTGGGGTCTGGATCTCTACCCACACCACACCGAGTTTGCCTTCCCTCTCTGTCCTTCACAGTGTCCCTCCCCTCGGTGTGTCCGGAGCACCTGGGGGGTCTCAGCACCTCCCGGATGGTTGGAGCGAACACAGCCCGCCTCCAGGGCCACCTTCTGCCCCCAGGTAATCTCATCTTTGGGGAAGAACCCAGAAGTCGTGGGTAAGTGCTGCTAAAACTTGTTAAGATTCAAGTAAGGAAAGTCATTACCAGAGGGAACGTGAAGGGGTCTGCTGCTGTGGAAAACAGCCCGGCAGCCCCCCAAGCCCAGGGTCACCGCATGGCCCAGTAGCGCCACCCTCCCTCATGACCTCCCTCCCATGTCCAAACCCCAGACACGGGCGTTTTCAATCGGTGCTCAGTGAGGATTCTCTGTGGGCGCCGTGTCCACCGGCCCAAGCCATCCCTCCACGGCAGGGGACCCCAGGGTGGGTTCCCACAGGAAGGGGGCCTGCCTCTGCCACAGGAAACTCGCCCATTCCCTAAAGTCAAGTAGACGCAAACCCAGATCTCAGCCCAGCTTCCTTGGGGCGCCGGCTGCCGGACGGGCCACGGTGCTCAGGCCCAAAGGGCTGAGTGAAGGGTCGTTATTCCTGCCAGAGGCTGACACCCGGGTCCACCCGGGTGCAGATGGCATTCCTGACCTGTCCCTCTGTGGGAAGCTGCCGGGCCACACAGCGTGAGCCCGGGCAGCACACCCAGCCTCGGACAGCAGTGTCAGCAGCAGGAGGCCCCAGATCCCAGCCCGGCTCCTCGGCTGTGCGGCGCGGACAGGTCATGTGACCGCTCTGAGCGCCCCAGTTCTCCGCCGCACAAAGGGGGTTATGACACCGTCTTCAAAGAGCTGCTATGAGTGTCACGTGAGCAGGGAGGAGACGAAAGGGAGGAGCGACGCTGGCCGCCATGGGCGTCCGGGGCTCACACACACACACACACACACACACACACACGGACGCACACACTCGGGCTGGCCCTGAAGATCCTGCTGCGTGCCTGGGTCCCCCTGGGGGTGCGGAAGTAGACGCAGTCCCCTGGCCTCACGCTGCCCACGGTCTAATGCCGGAGACAGGAAACAAGCACGGACACCAGGTGACCCTGTCTCTGCAGTGGCAAGTGCCACGGAGAAAAATAAATGACCCAGCGAATCTGGGTAAGGGACAGAGAGCGAAACCTTGGAGGAACTCAGGGCAGACCTCCAGGAGGAGGTGCCACCTGGACCCAGAGCTGAATGACAGGAGGAAGGCAGCCACCCAGAGTCCCGAAGGGAGAGCATCTATGCCGGAGCAGTGCTGACCGAGGCGGTCAAGGGGGACGTTGTTCCGTGATCACCCCCTCATGCCCGGGGCCGAGGCGTGCTGCACCCACTTTCCAACGCAGGGGGAAGGCTGGCCTGGCATCTTTGCCCCCAGAGCTGGCCTATCACCTCGAAAGATAAGAGGCCGCACCTGGGGGTACCCCTCCCTGCTGCCAGCGGGCAGAGGGGCGGCAGGGGAAAGTGGGGGCAACAGAAGGAAACACAAAGTCCCGCCGAGCCTGGAAGGATGCCATGGCAGGAGGACGCCCCCAGCAGCCTCTCCCTCTCACTGAATCACGTTCAGGGCACCCGAGGGGCGTGCCTCCTGCTGGTCATGAAGAGCTTTCTTGTTTCCCTTACAAAGAATTGTTTGAAAGTCTTGACAAAACACCTCTCTTGTGGGATTTCCGAAGAAGTTCGCAAACACGGAGCTGCAGGCTGCGTAGAGCTCAGCTCTACGGGGAATGTCGCAGGGAAGGGGCTTTTGCCAGGTCGTGGCTGGTCCACTTTGTTTCCTTGGCCTGGATCTCTGGGAAGGCAAGCAGGGCCCAGCTGCCTTCAGCCCACCTTGCCCAGGAGAAGGGTTTGGGGGCCGTGTCCCCTGCCATTTGCACGACTGCTGCTGCTTTCAGGGACGCCCCCGACCCCCATCCCCCACCCCCGTCGTCAACAGTGTGTTCAGGGCGGTTTTCTTCCCCAGGGCCTTGCCTGCCAGGGCCCAGGGAGAGCCAGGCATGGGGAGTTGAGAGCGCAGGGCCGGCCTGATCATGAGCTGCTTCCGCACATGGTCCATCTGTCAGCAGCAGTGAGGGGCCGTGAGCTGTGATGCTTGCCTCCGCCGGCCTCTGATGGCTGACCTTATCAAGGAGGCACGGCCAGGGAGGAGCTGGTCCTGTCTGTTCACTCTGAAACCGTGGAGAGCAGGAAACAGGAGCAGCACAGATATCAAAGGCCAGAGTCTCTCTAGATCACAGAGAGAAGCAAGGCCCACTCTTGCCACTGCGTGTGTCCCTAGGAGGGGCTGGGGGGTCTGCCGTTTCATGCAAAGAACGCATTGGGGCTCTACAGGCAGAAAGGAGATCACAGCTGACAGTGTGTTTCTCTGGAGCTGGGAGAGGCTTATCCCACTGCTTCCCGTCGGAGCCCCACACTCTCAGGCTCCCTGCTCAGCATTTCTCTCCTCGTTCTGAGCAAATTGTAATTCCACCACCTCGAAACACCCCCACTTCCTGCTGGTTCTACCCAGGCTGTATCCTCTGCCCAGAATATTGTTCTCTAGCTAACTTCTATCCTTCCTGACTTTATATGAACCTCACCAACCCACCCCCACCCCACCCCCCAGAAAACCTCTGTCCCTGATTTTCTCCTCCCAGCACTTCTTTATAGTAGTTCACATTGGGTTGTAATTTCTCTCTGTCTCTCGGGCTAGACTGTGAGCCTGGGAGAACAGGAGTTGTCTTTTTCACTGTGTACCCCCGGTACAAGATGCAGAGTGTTTCCTCGTTGTTGCAAGGTGGCTACAGCAGCTGCAAGCATCATCTCCCCTCCTGAGCACGTCCTAAGAAGGAAGGGGGGAAAGAGACCTCTATTTGAATGTCTCTCCCTTATGTAAGGGGTAGGGGGAAATACTCCCCAGAAACGGTCTTCTTCTGTCTCGTTGGTCATAACTGGGTCAAGTGGGCACCTGAACAGGAAAAGTATATGGGGGAGAGGAAGGAAAAGGGGAGGGCAGAAGAATTGAGAGGAAGAAGGAAAGAAGGATGGAAGGAAGGAAGGAGAAAGAGAGGAAGGAAGAAAGGAAGGAAGGAAAAGGAAAGAAGGAAGGGAATAGTAGATGGAAGACAGAAGGATGGATGGATTGAATGATGGATGGGTGAATGAAAAGATGGGAGGTTAAAAAATGGATGAATGGGTGAGTATGTGAGTGGGTAAATGGATAGATTAGTGGATGGGTGGGTGGGTGGGTGGGTGGATTTATTTCCTTTCATTGTTTTTCATACATTCTTCACTGTGATTAGGTTGTTAGTTTTATGAGAAATAAGACCAGAAGTTGACAAATGGGAGACCTGGATTACAGTTCTGGTCTTGACAAATCTGTTCAGAAACACAGAAAAACATGTCCAGACCTGCTCTACCTTCCCACGTCCTTGGATGGTCCTAGAGTCTAGTCAGTTTCTCTGTCAGAAATCAGGAATGGTTGGTGGGGGGAAAGGTAGATTTCCATGAAAATGGGTCCGTGAGAAATATCTATTTTTATATTGCTTATGTAAAGTTTGTTTGCTTTTCACTGGGCCTTCCAAAATTGTGTAAATCGAACATCCCACAAATGAAGCATCTCATTCAGGGGTAAGAGAGAGGATCAGAAGATAGAAAAGAGAAAGTACAATATGAGATTAAGTAAGACATGGGACACGCAGGAGATGTGGTGCAACTATTTGCCTGAATCTTTCCAGCCAGGATAATTAGTCTGAAAACCCATTATTCCCTCTGAGCTCCTGAAGATTGGCTCACGTTTCTTCATTCATTGAGTAAGATGTTGTTGAACATATACAAAATATAAGCCGTGGTGGCAGGTGCTAAGGGTATAATGACAAGGCAAATGGTCAGGCACCCTGTGTTCTAGAGGGTTCCATATGTGTAGAGCTAGACAAGTCAACTGACCACTGAACTATGATATGGCCTTGAGAGTGGAGGGAGCTGACAGGTACACCACCTTAACGAGAGATCCAGGTAATCACCTGTGAGACGTCCTCATGCACCCCCGATGAAATGTTCTAGAAGGACCCAACGTCACTTCTGGAGCACACTCTCCAAGAACCCATCACCTGAGTCCCACCATGAGCAGACCTCCGACAAACCCGAACGGAAGAACGTTCTACAAGGCCCAGCACCAGCACCCTTCAGAAAGTCTGAGACCGTGAGAGACAGGGAAAGACTGAGGGAGTGTCCCCAACACGGAGGGACCAAGGAGACGGGATGACAAAATGCCTCCCAGGATCCTGGAAAGATCAAAAACATTAGTTGGGGGGGAGGGAGAACGAAATCCAAATGATGTCTATACTTCAGTTAGTGTAAGGCCGATGTTGACTTCTTGGCGTTGGGATAATTTTATTAGAATTATGCAAATGGACATCGCCGGTGCTGGCTAAGGGTAAATAATAACTTCTCTTGTGATTTTTGAAACTTTTCTGTAAGCCTAAAACTATTTCAAAATAAAAAGTTTTAAACGGGCAGTGGGATGAATTCTCTGATGAAAGAATGGTAACAGGTACTGCGAGGTCCTGTGCCCACGGGTGACCTGCACATACAGCAGCCACTCAGTCCGTCAGCTCGTGTTCACAGAGCACCTGATGCCTGCTGAGCACTGCGCTTCGCACTGGCGGTGGAGGAGAGCATTTTGGGCACCGTCCTCCCTTTTCCATCCGCCTAGGAAAGGGGCTGCTCCCCACGGAAGCCGTTCTCGCCCGGACCCCAGATGGAACGTGTTCAGAGCCACAGCCACATCCAGGAGGACAGACAGCTGGGGCAAAAGGTGGCTCTTTGCCGTTGCAAGGCTCCGAGACTCCGGGGTTACCTGTCACCGCAGCTAAGGGAACTCTAAGTTTCGACTGCCAATCACTCCGTGTCCCAGAGAGCCCGGGAAGTGACCGCTGAGTGCCGGCTGGGTGACCCGGGCAGAAGGCGCTAGTGCCGTCATTGCAGCAGCTTACGGTGGGAGGTTCTGCCCAGAGATGGGGAAACCGGAATCTCCCCAGCACCCACGTAGGGGACGTTTGCTGCACGTCACACCCCAGCCTCCTCCCTGTCCGTCATTCACCCGCTCGTTGAGTGCCACGATGCATCTATTCCCTGAGCACACGTGTCGGTGCCAGGCCATTCCAGGCGGTGCAGATGCGCCGGTGTATCCGCTGGCCGGTGCTGCCTAACGAGCCGCCCCGAGATTCCGGGGCTTTACGCAGCCATCTGTGCAGTTCCTAGCCCTGGGAGGGGCTGCGTGATTCCTGCTGGGCTCAGCCGGGAGCTGGAGGACACAGAGTCCTTCATTCACACGCGGCTGAGGCCAGGCTGTTGACTGGGCTGTCTCGGTCCTCCTGGGGTCCTCCCTGACCAGCAGGCTGGCCCAGGCTTGTTCGCACGGGGTCCCCAGCGTCCTGAGAGCAACCGGCGCTAGGACCCCAGGGCACGGCACTCACATCGTGTTGCTTACGTCCCGGAGACCGGAGCAAGGTGCGCGGCCAAGCCCAGGTTCGGGGCGGAGAAGTAGCCCAGGGCCTCCGTGGGAAGGAAGAATTAATTAGGGACCATTTATCAGACACGGTGGGGAGAACAGGCGACAGGGCCCCACGAGGGGCACAGAGGAGGGGACAATGACCCCAACTAGAGGGACGAGGGAAGACTTCAAAGGCAAGGTGACGCTTCAGCCCACCCTTGAAACGTGAGCCACGGGCCCCCTGGGAAGGTTGAGCTCCTGCATATTATTCATGTGCCCCCTGCGGGGGGAGCACGAGAAACCGGAGCAGGGCCTTTGGGGCACTGGGCTGTCAGACGGCAGCGCGGTGACGGAGGAGGGGACGAAAAACAGGAAGAGTGACGTGAGGACCAGAAGGAAAGTAACACGAGAGCGCGGGGGACGGCCAGCAAGAGCTCGGCGCTGCGCAGCGGGGCGGCTTGGGTTCATGGCTTCACCTCTCTGGGCTCGAAATTCCCCGTCTATGAGGTGGGGACAATGACCATCCTCTCATGGGGTTTTCATTCGGGGGATTAAAAACCTGATGAGATGAAAGTTCCGATAGTCCTGCGTAGGTGAGGAGCTCTCAGAAAATCGTGATTTGTGGATCCTTCAGGGCATGCCTGTGTTTTGAGTGTACAATGGGACTTGGTGAGCCCAACTGCTCCGTATAGACACGTTATCCCACCGTGGGGCTGGGGGCGGCTGAGGAAACACGGTGGGCGCCCAGCCGGGATAGAGGGTCTCTGTGTGAGCCCGTCCCCTCTGGGGGCTTCAGTCGGAGCCGGCTGTGTGCCCCACAGTCCGGAGCCCCTCACGCTGTGCTCTCACCATCCACGTTTCTGGTCTGTTCTCACCCTTGCTAAGAGGGAACCTGCGAACGCCACCACGCCAGGCCATCTCACTGGGCCCCAGATGCACTGGGGCCATGCTTACACCCCTGAAAGGCTGCGTTGGGGTTTTCCTGTGAACCTGTTGTTTTCTAGAGTACGGGGAGATGTGCTCTAACCCGACGGTCTTTGGCAGGAGGCAGAACATTCCGGTACGGGAGCAACCCAAAGGCAACGTCTCCGTCTAACAGAGGCCTTCGAGCACGTCTGACCTGGAGGTGTGGTTGCAGACAGTCACGCGTTCAGATCGAGGAGACCCCTCTGGCGGGCACTGCGAGGACACAGCTCGGGCCCCGGAGCCGTCATGGCGGAGAGGACCTCTTCCCTCTCCGTTCCAGTCCTGGCGGGAGTGGCGCTCAGGCACGCACTGGGGCGGGAACAGAGGGGGGTTTATTTAAAGAACCGGAAAGGTTAAACCGCTCAGTGATCTGCAGAGTTGAATGAGAGGCGCTTTTACACAGCCTGGCCACATTCCACCTGGGCAGTGAGGGTCTCAGAATCCATCCCGCGCTCCGGTGGCTCTTGGTTCCAGAACACGTGGGCAAGTACCGCCTGGTGAGGCCAAAGCAGGAGCCAGCGGCTTCCAGGCCGGCTCTAGGCTGCTCGCTCTCCGCCTGGTCCATAGACAGCTGGTGACCCCCCACATCTGCAGGAGGAGGCTGTCGTTACTATCCCTCACTCACGGACGGAGAAACTGAGGCACGGAGGTGGATGGGACAGAGCTGGGGTCTGGCGCCGAGCTGTGAGGCCTCCGTCTAAGCTCCTCCCTTGGAGCCACAAGCATGCCCTCGGCGACGGGGCCGCATCTGTGTCTCCAGCGAGACCGAACTCCTGGGCTCTGCTCTCCTCGTCCACCGGCCTCTGGGCTTCAGGTGGGGCCTCCGTGCATCCTCGTTCCCACAGGCTAGAGACGGACCCTGACCTTCGCCGTGGGAGCCCGCATCTTACCCAGACCCCTGAGGTCAGACCGGCAATGCGCTTCCTGGGAGGGTTCTCTGCGTCCCTCCAGGCTGGGCCCCCAGCACGCCGCCTGGAGCCTGTGGGGCACATAGCCACAGCCACCACCGCGCCTCAGCTGAGTGAGAATCACCAAGGTAAGGTACGGCTTCTCGGGAGACACCCTCAGTTTCTGTCCCCATGTTTCTGTGTCCGCTTTCCCCCCGAACTAGTGGCCTGGGCAGCACAGGCTGGCCTTTGGGCTCCCGGGTGGCTTCCATGGTGGGTTGCCTGGTGTCACTGGGGTGTGCGGGCAGAGGGCCAGAGCTCTGCGTTAACATGGGAACAGAGGGGCGTTCAGGCTCAGAGGGTGTGGATTCTAGTCTGCGGTGCCTCACGATGCTCTGTCCTAGAGGGCAGGTGACAGGGTTAGTGGGATGTCCCCAACTCCAGCTGATGTCAGCTTCGGTGGAAGGGATGGGCCTCCTGCTCGCAGAAACCCTGCTTCCCAGTACAGGTCAGGTCACCCCTTTGCCGAGACAGAATGCACAGGCTGCCCCCCAGGCCAACTCTGATGAACCACTGTGGGGAAAGCTCACTGAGAAGCCCACGTCCATCTACCTCCCGCACCCTCCCAGCCGATCCCCTGTCCTTGCTGCGGCACCGTGCCCCAGACTTCCCAACAGCTGCTGACTGGCCTCCCTGTCCCACCCACCCGCACCACGTGGATCTCAGGCTGAGACCCCACCCTGAGTTACAAAGCCCATGGTGTCTTCTTCACACCACACAAGACCTTCTCTGGGGCTCTGGAGGGCCCTGGTGACGGCTCAGACTCACTTCCCCTGTGCCTCTCACGCCCTGCGCTCCTGCCACTGGAGAGAAATGTGTCCCTCCTGCACCCACTCCGTGTCCCCTCCAGCCTCTGCTGGACCCCGTGCTTACCACCCACCCCCCAGGACCAACAGAAAGTATGACATGCACCTTCTCTTGCTCCCTCTCTTACTGCTCAGCTCTGGGCTTCTGCATCAGCCCCACTGGGAATCCCCGTCCTCCCCAGCCAAGGCCCCGGTACTGCAGGCTCCCCTCGGCACCACAGTGGCCTCAGCCCCTGGGCCGCGGCTCCGTGAGGCAGGAACGGGGGTTTCGCCGAACACCCCAGCCCCTGGGCCTCGCCCCCCACGACTCTGACTATTCTTGCCTCCGCGTCAAGGGCGGCGGGAGCGAGGCAGCTCCGCGCACGGCAGGCTTGCCCTCTGCGGAGGGATGTGCGCACCTGACGGGCTTCTGGAGTTGGTTCCCAAAGCCGCGTTTTTTAAATGAAGATGCGCCCAAGTGGCAGGACTTGTGGCTTCCCTGGCCACGTGCGGCCACGTGCGGCCACGTGCAGAGAAGGCACGGAGCTCACACTTGGCCTGGAGCACTTCCCGTCGCGCAGGGTGTCCTTTTCATTGTTTGGAGTAAGAGCCACCGCGGCGCGGGGATTGCGCTCCTCCGAGCCCGAGCTTTCTTGGGGGGTGTGCGTCGGGCTCCGCGGGCCCCTGGCTGCCGGCCGCCTCCTCCTTGTCCGAGCTTGCGGCTCCGCTGCTGGGGACTGGCGTGTCCCCTCCCGCTCCGAGGCCGTCCTTTAGAAACCCACTCTCGCCGCTCGGGTGAGTCCCGCCCGTGCCCGGGTCACAGCTGAGCGTGGAGCATGAGAAGTCGTCGTGCCCCGCTGCGGCCGCACCGTTTGCGCCCCACGTCCCGCAGCCCGTCCCTGCGTCGCACCTTTGAAGCGTCGCTGCCACTAGTAGCTTTCGGATGACACGTGAGTCACACCTCTGCGTTCTCAGCACCGCCGGCCGCGGCCTTTGAGCCGACACGATGGCAGCCGGGGGGCGTGACCCTGGGTGACCTTTTGGCTTCTGAAGACGGCACCGGGACCTGCAGACAGAGGGGGTCCGCGGCGAGGCCTCCCGCTCCTTCCCTGGCCGCTCACCCCTGCTCGGAAGCCAGCTGCCGCGCGCTTGTGTTTCTTTTTTAATTGTGGTAAAACAGACATAACATGAAATTTACCATTTTAACCATTTTGGGGTACAGTTCTGCGACACTAAGTGCATTCACGTGCAACCACCCCCTCCCTGACTCCAGAACTTTCTTTCTCCTCTTCCCGAATGAAAACTCCGCCCCTACTGACCGCCAGCTCACACCCGCCTCCCCCGCCCCGGTGCCCTCAACGCCTCTCGGTCTCTGTGGGTCTGCGCGACCTCAGCTCCTCGTGACCGTGGGGTCTCAGTCCGGAGTCCGTGACGTTGCCTTGTTTCGTGTGGCCTGATGTCCTCCGGGTCCACGCACAGTGTGGCAGGCAGCAGGATGTCCTTCCTTGTTAGCGCTGCACTGTGTCCCCCCGCACCCCAGGGCCGGCGGACCGCCTTGCCTTTACCCAGTTTATCCCGTCACCTGTCCACGGACGCTCAGTTGCTTCCGCCATTTCGGGGCGTGCCGCCGCCGGCCCGGGTGTGTGGGCGTCCGTGTGGGCTCTTCGGGTGCGGACGCGGGGGTGGGGCTGCTGGGCCGCTTGCCGACAAGCTGCCTGGCTGTCTCCCCGTGTGGCACCCGGGGCAGCAGAGCGCGGGAGCCCCGGCTCCCCCCCCACACACCCCATCCCGGCCCGCACTAGTGATTTCCCAGCTCCGTCATAGCAGCCGCCATCCCGGGGGCGCGCCCCGTAGTGCGGTCTGGTTGTGTCAGGACCTGCCGGTCGTCCTCTCCTAAAGCACCGCCATAAACCCCTTTTCCCTCTCACCTTCTCTCCCTACCCGGCAAGGAGACAGGTTAAGAAAGACGTGGGGCCACCTTCTGTGCCGGAAGCTGCGTGCTGTCGTTGGGGTACACGTGGGAATCTGGGCTGCTCCCGGGAAGCCACTCGAAGTGAGACGGAGTGTGTGTGACGACGCGGATTAATGCCACCGCCTGCGACGCGGCAGAACCCTCAGGGCCCCCACCCTCAGGAAGGCCAGCCCTTCCCTACCGCATCCAGAACATTCTGCCACTGATACTCCAGAAAGTTCTCGTGAGGAGGCATCTGAACGGCCGAGGAGCCGGTCCCTGAGGCCACGGTGGGACTTCCGGTCTCTCTCCCGCCATCCCACTGGGACAGAGCGCGGAAGCTCCCCAGACGGGCAGTGTGCCAACGGGGAGTGGGGCCGGACAGGGTGGGATCCGATAGGGCTTCTGCAGGAGTGGGACCAACCAGTTCAGTTGAGATGAGTCAGGGGCACGGAGAGAGAGGGGATCTGGTTGAGAGGAGGCTGGGGCCCCGTCTGTCCTCTGCTCCAGCTGTCCCGTGCTCCCGTCTCACTCTGAGTAGAGGTGGAAGCCCTGACCCGGTCCCACGCCATCCACCCGCCTGCCCGTCCTTCCTCTCTGACCTCCTTTCCTGCCTCTGCCCCTCACTCACCGTGCTCTGGCCTGACTGTGTCCTCCTCACCGTGCCCTATCTCGGTGCCTTTGCGCCGGCTGCTCCCTCTGCCCGGCCCCTTCCCCAGATGCCTCAGGTCTTCACAGAGTGTCACCTCTCGGACCTCTGCTTAATATCACGGCCCCTCCCAGTGCTCTCGGCCCCCGCTGTCCTCTCCTCGGTGGCCACGACACCATCTAGCATACTGTGTACTTACTCATTTATTGCTTTCGGGGTCTGTCTCCACATCCAGTGAGTCCCGCATAGGCAGACGTTTTCATACGTGCCCTGTTCTATGCTATGTCCCCAGCACTTCCAATAGCAACTGGCCCATAGGAGATACTCCATAAATATTTGACAAATGAAGTCTAGGCAGAAGGAACCATACGGAAGCAGAAATATGAACCATTTGGTGTATTTAGAGAACGCTGTGCAGTTTGCCAGACTGAGATTAATGATTAGGGCTACCCTGTACAGTTGTTCAGGTGACGTACTACACAAGGACGCCAAGCTCAAGAGGCCCGTGGGGTGAATTCCAGCCTACCCAAGCTTATCAGGTTGCACAGGCACAGAGATGCCTTAGGGATGACTTTCTAACGGGTACACGCATTATGTGGGCTAATAGTGGCCCTGAATACAGGGAATGGGCATCAGAAAATGAGGCAGAGTAGACGAAAGAGATGCGTCATAAAAGGCTTCATCCTGACCTCCAGGAGGAGGCTGCAGCAGATGCTTACAGTGCCTGCCTGTTCAGTCCCCCTGATTTCAGCACCTTGTCATGGGCAGATCGTGGCACTTGCCAGCATCCCACATCTCTCTGCTTCCTCCCATGCTGAGAAGGCCCCCCAGCTGCTTAGCCCGGGGCAGTTAACATCCCAGGGACAATCCTCAACCAGCAAGGCAGGGGTCAGTGGACATGTGCCAGGCTCCCGTGACAATGCAGGGTTGTCCCTGACAGTAAATGCCCATGGATATACTCTACTGAGTTTTCCCTTCCCTCGTCTCCCTCCTCTGATACCTCAATCCTGCTTCCTGACACCGTCTTCCAAACTGCCCATACCAAGTCCTTGCCTCAGGCTCTGCTTTTAGAAAACCCAAACGGAGACAGAGCCATTAAAGATTGTTTCACAGATGAGTAACATCATGGGTTTTTTCCACCTGGAAAGGTCTCCACGGGCACTTGGCAGAGGGTGGGCTGTATGTTGGTGTTAGATCGGGGATTGGAGACTCTAGCGATGCCGAGTGCCTCAACTCGTTCATAGCATTTGGGGTGGATGCATAGATGCATGGGAGACACGCTTGGTAGGCAAGGGATCCAGCACCTGGTGCTTGACGACCGGAGAGGAAGGAGCTTTCAATGACTGCCGTACTTCTGACGTGGCTCACTGGGCAGATCGTCATGTGTCCAACAAGGACCAGAGAGCAAACGCAAGAAGGGGACAAATTTAGGACTTTCGGAGCAGGCATGGCGAATGGCCTAGTTTGGATGTATGAGGCACTCTCCCAGTCTTGGTTTCATGCTTTATCTTTCCTGTTTGTCTCTTTGTCCCCTTGCTGTACTAAAATACACTTGGTCCCGCGTGTAGAATAATTAAGGACAACTGTGACCATCCCTTGGTGCCAGGCAGGGTTCCAGGAAGATACAGGTGACGCAGTCAAATGGGGTCATTGAGGAGAGTTTACTAGAAGGCTGGGCCGGGACTAAAGGAGACCAATTAGGGAGATGCGCCCCCAGGCGAGCAACGTAGGGGAGCCATCGTCACCAGGGCCAGAGGACAGAGCTGAATCTATATGACAGGACTAAAAAACGTGTCTCTTTCGTCAGGGCATAAAGTCAGTCCAAGGGGGCACTGTAGAAAGATGTCCAGGAGAGCAAACCCTCCTCCCGACTTCTGGTCCCCTACCAGTGCCCAACTGATTGTACCCAGATGGAAGGCAGAGGGTAAGGGAGTCCTTTGCTGCCTCTTGGGGCACAGAGCAGTGCACTTGGCAGGCAAAGGAAGACATCTAGTACACTCTTGGAAAGGAGTCCTGGACAGATGAATGAGGGACATAGTTACCTTCATGAATCTAATCCAGATTTCCTGCTTAAACACCGTGGCTTGCCATGGAATCTGGAGTGAAACACGCGTGCCTCAGTGTGACTGCTCGAAACCTCACAGGGTCCGACCCCTGCCCATCCCTCCCCACTCACCCCCACCTGCCCCCGTTTTCTGTGTCTGAAACATCCTTCCCTGCTTCTCCTTACCCTTGGCGTCTCAGCTCCTTAGTCGATGGGGAAGGGGGCGGGGGGAGCGGAATTCTCAACCACCCCCCATCTTCCCTGAGAGCGACGCATGTCAAAACGTTAAGTTTATGGAGCCTTTATAAGATACATCTTGTAGGAATTCGTCCCAGGTAAGTATTCAGCCCAGAATGGAAAGGTGTGCATGCAAAGATGTTCATGAAACACACACAACACAGAACAAACTTGAGGTCTGTGTGTTCCTCAGGAGACGCCTGGTCTTAAGGTCCATGGTCCGTCCCCGTATGACGAAATAGCCATTAACTTGAGGGGGTCGACAAGGAAAGTGAGTATAATACTACGCACCGTAGAAAAGCACAGTAGAAAACAGCGAGGTCCCGTGTTTGGAGCGAAATACCGGAGTAGAGCTTGAGGTGGGAGACGTGCGTGTGCACGTACAGATCCGTAAACGCACGTCGTCTTTGTCTGCGCACGCCCCTCCCCACGCGTCTTCTACTTCGAGCCGTGGCCACTGCCTTGGCCCACGCGTACCTGCCCTCCCCTCCTGCGTAGCCCTGGTCTGAACTGGAAAAATCCTGCCAGCCAAGAGGAATCCTGATTTAGTGGTGTTGTCGAAGTGCCTTCAATGGCACATTCATTCTGCACTCTCGAATTCAGCCAGGAAGGAGGAGGGGGCGGCGAGGCAGAGGAGGAAAAGCACAAGCCAAGTGTTTGTATAAGCGTTTTTGGAGACTCTGAGCTCAATAAGGCAGGTGTGCTGTGTGCGCTGCTTCGAGACCACAGGGGCAAAGAAGCAGTCAGAACACTAATTAAAATGTGCCAAAGGGCCCAAGCTCCGCCAGCCCCAGCTGCAGAAACCCGGAGGTCAAAGTGCTTAAAGATGCATAAAACACGGATTTTTCCATAATTATTTAAATATGTGTTAATGAGTGCCACAACACAGTCGGAGTATGTCCATTAAAGGATTAAAAATAAAGGGAAACTGAGAAGGAGTGGCTTGAGCAACAGGGAAAGTGCTCATCTGGAGGTCAAGCCCCCCCAGCCCACTCTCCATTTTGGCTCTAGACCTGCTTCTCAGAGTAAGTCGCTCGGGCTCCCTGGGGCTCTGCCTTCTCCTCTGAAGTGAGCAGTGGAGGGGAAGACGTGGACCCCAACCACAAAGCCCCTTCATGGTCAGGCTCTGCCGATCTCCTGCATTGAATGAGATCGGAGAGTAAGTCTGGTCTGGGGAAAAGGAGCTCGCAGGGAGGCTCCGGAACCCTACGTGCTTTCTTAACACCGTCAGCAGGGAAAAGGCTCTGTTCAGTAACCAAAGGCGTCAGGAGTATAAATGAGCCATTCAGGGGAGACTGGGGTGGAAAGCCCAGGGGGAGGGGGTTCACGTAGGTCCGGCCCTGACCACCAGTCCTCTTGTCCTGCCCCTGGCGGACACCCAGCAAGGCAGGGGCGCAGCTCAGAGGAAATACGGGAATGACATTCCTTCATTTTTCTTCCCTAAGCGAGTAAAGAAGCTAGAGAGAGAGAGAGAGAGAGAAGCCCAGTCCAGGACCTCACCGCACACCATGCCGGTGACACCTGGCCCTTTATGGGAGCGGCTCCTTCCAAAATAAAGAGCATAGTGATTTCAGGGTGTATTTTTGCCTGCATTTTTGAGGCCGTTTTGGGCCTTTCATCTCCTTTGAAGGCACAACACCTAATGACGCCTCTTTCATCCTCGTATTCCCCAGTCGGAACACGCCAGTCCCCTCCACGGCAATTGAGTATGACCGAGGGGTTTCCACATTCCAGCCGGTGCAGAGAGCCTGGGTATTTGTGAATTATACCTGAATAAACTTCTTTAATCCAAAAACAAACTCCTCCTGAAAGAAACGGCCTGAAAAGGGCTTTCATGGACTGTTTTCCGACGCACCAGTTCACAGTTGCCTTGGGTCCCACGGTGCTTCCTGTACTAATGGTCTCTGAATGCATTCCCAGCTGCGGCTTCCTGGTCTGCCGAGGTCCCCGGCATCAAAGGGGAAGAGGGAAACAAGCAACAGAGCCGAGGCTTGCAGGGGCTGCTCTGGCTGAAGCCGGCAGGGAAGATACGTAGGGGAGCGCGCTGTGCTCTTCCTACGACTTTCGAAAGGACGCGCTACTTGGGGTAGAGGCCTTCCAAGACCACGTCGCAGTCACACAGCACACACGCGGGCTTCATCTGCCGGATCAAAAGCAGGTGCTGGAATTAGCATCGGACGTCAGAAACACAGGCCCGATTACACTGTTCTAGTAAGTAGGTTTGCTTTTGGAAGACAGACAGCTTGAACTGGAAACACAGTCTAGATTGTCGAGATTGTCATGGACCCACCAAGAGGGGACAGAAGTGACCCGGGGCTGACACACGGCCCCGTGGATGCGCGGCACCCAGAGACTGGAGCCCGGCCTGTGGGGATGATCTGTGAGTCTGAGCACCAGACCAGCCCTTGTGGGCCTGCACAGGGCCTCTCCAGCATGGTGGTCTCGGGGGTCAGACTTCCTGCTGGCTGGCCGACTGGCTTCCCCCAGCACAGGAGTCTCCAGAGAACCAGGGGAAGACGCAGGGGCCTGTTAGCACCTAGCTTCGGATGTCACAGGCCACCAGATTCGAGGGGAGGAGACAGGGACAGGGACAGGCAACTCCGGTTGTGGGAGAGCGTGACCTCGAGACCCCGGGTAGCCTCGGTGCCCGAGAAACACAGTCGGACATCTCTACACTCTAGATTCAATTTGACTTCAAATATACCTTCCTGTTAGAAAAGGGAAAAAAATCTCTCTAAGGGTGATGTTTCTTTGTTCAGACCCGTTTTCAAAGGAGCTTTACTGAGGTATAATTGGAGTAAAGAAGGAGCACATGTTTAAAGCTTTCCGTTGGCTAAGAATAGACACCTATAGGCCCGAGAAGCCATCACCACGGTCAAGACAATGAACGTCTTTGCCACCCAGAAAGCTTCCTTTAGGCCCCTGGCAACCTCCCCCTCCCACTCCCCTGCCCACTGAGGCCCTCATGCCCTGGCAATTATCCATCTGTTTTCTCCACTTATTTGAGACCTTTTAGGGTTTCAGGCTTCACAGTCGGATCTATGACCTGTTTCCAGTTAACTCTGGCACGTGTCATAGTTTGTATTTTTTGAGGGCGAGGAGGCTTCCTTCCACGCGTCGCTCTCCGAGAGTGGTTCAAATCGGGAATGGATGGCAGGTTTGTCCCATGTTTATTTCTGTCTCTGTAGAGATGATCACATGACTTTGTTAGGCTCGTTAGTACAATGAGTTTCATTGACTTTTTTTTTTTTTTTATTTGACAGATCACAAGTAGGCAGAGAGGCAAGCAGAGAGAGACAGGAGGAGAAGGCAGGCTCCCTGATGAGCAGAGAGCCCGATGCGGGACTCGATCCCAGGACCCTGAGATCATGACCTGAGCCGAAGGCAGAGGCTTTAACCACTGAGCCACCCAGGCGCCCCTTCATTGACTTTCTAACCAAATAGTCCAGCCCTCCTGGCACAGACCTAGCTTGGCCGTGATGTACTGTCATTTGTATATATTGTTAGATTTGATTTCCTAAATTTTGTTTAGAATCTTTTTCTTCTGTGTTCATGAGGAATATTAGTCTGTAACTCTCCATTCAGACAATTTCTTCCTCTAGATTTGGTATCAGGGTGATGGTGGGTCATGAAACGAGTTGGAAAGGTTCCTCCCATGTCAGTTTTCTGGATGAGTTTGTGCAAAATTGGAAAAAGCATGGTCCTTAAAATGTTTGGTAGAGTTCACCAGGGAAGCCACACGGGCCTAGAGTTTTCTCTGTGGGAAGGTTTCTAACCACAAATACAGTTTCCTTCAATGGATAAAGCTCTTCAGGTCAGCTGTCCCTTCATGCGTTAGCCATGGTGGTTTGTGTCTTGCAAGCCACGTGCCCACTGTGTTCCTGCAAGCTGTCCCTGAGATCTGTGGTCTTCCCCCTGATCTTGGCATCCGGTGTCATTCCTCCTCTCTCCTGATCAACCCGGCTAGATGCTTCTCGAGCACAGAGATCTTCTCAAAGAACCAGCATCAGGTCCCCCGGTTTCTGTGGAGAATCTTTCTCCAGGAAAGGGCACGTCCTGTTCCAACTTGCCCCGGCGGGCCACGGGATTCCCCGAGAACCATCTCGCTCATCCTTGGCCAATGGCTGCGCTCTACGACAAATCCGTCCGCCGGCAGCTGATTTCCTCAGACCCCGCAGCCCGCTACCACCGCATTTCCCCTGGCAGTTCATATGTTCAAAGTGGGGGCATCCCATGCAGATGTTCTGTAAAAGCTGATGGTGGACCATTTTGTATCCTTCCAGAAGGGCTTTCGTGAAAGGGGTGGGATCACATGCTATGCCTTCTGCTGACCTGGGACCTCGAGCAAGCGACCCACCGTCCTGAACCTCAGTTTCCCTCCGTCTAAAACAGGAATGACAGTAATAGCATTGTTCAGGGACCCATGAGATGATAAATGCAAAGGGCTTAGCCGGTAATCTGGCCGGGACAAGCATTCCGTTAGCAGTTTGCAGTAGAAGATGACAGTGAGCATTATGGTCTGGGACTCCACTCCCTTTACTACTGGAAAGGAAGGATTTATGGTCTTCCTTTTCTTATGTTGATGTTGGAACCAATGTTTATTGCTTGTAAATGTTAAAAATATAAACCTGTGGTAGAAATCCACAGACTGTGCATTTTGTCCCATTACGGACGCATCCACGGTCACACCTGGTCAAGCACTGAGGTTTGTGTTTCCAACACCCGAAATACGCTTCAGTTACAGTGAGTGTTGCTTTAGGAAGTTGGACGACTCTGTGGCCGTGTCTCAGGAAGACCGAGGACCCCGTCCCTCCCTGGGATGTAGTCGTGTTCACACGGGAGGGCGGATGTGCGGGCAATGAGCCGGCATGGGGGCAGAGTGCAGGCCTCTGCAGCCCAACCAGGGTGCCCACTCCCTGCTGGGACTGCCCACACTGCGTCCTGGGGCTGCTGGCTAAGAGCCGGGAGGGAGGAGGCGAGCAGGAGAGAGGGTCTGGCTGGGTGTGTCGTGGGAGAGTGGGGAGAGCCAGATCTGCCCCAAAGTCAGCCTGCGGGGGAGGCTCACCCCAGCCCCTCCAGGCCTTGGTGCTGCATCCGGATGGAGCCTGGAGCAGCTCCAGCAGCCTCCGAGTGATCCCTGGGGGCGGGGCTGGGAGGGGGAGCTTTCCAGAAGGCCAGGTGGCCATGGGGGGAGTACTCGCTCTGGAAGCCTTTGCTTGGCACGGGTGATCCCTAGAATTCAGTCACACGTAGCCTGAGAGACTGGGCATGGGGTCCGGGGAGAGGAAGACAGAGACAGAGACCAGAGAGAGAGACCAAGCTGCTCTGGCCCTGGGTGCCCAGTACCCCTCTCCTGGGGCTCTTCCCTGGTGCAGACCCTCCCCAACTCACCGTCCCTGTGTGGGCGCTCGCCGAGGGCTGCCCCCTGCCGAGGTCTGGGGACAATATGGAATGTCCTGGCCTTGTGCTGCTGTGTGCGGAGGAGCTGGAGAAGGGCGGCACCCAGCCCCAGGACTCGTATGAGCCACCAATTCCCAGGGGCTTCCGGGTCTCCATCCGGAAATTGGCAACCGCGAGGCCGACTTGTGAGCATTTCTGGGGGAGTTGGGTGAACCCCCTGGGAGGCTTCCCTGCCGTGCCTGTCTGCGGTTCCCGCACCTTCTTCCCCAACCGCCACCCCCAACCTTCCCTCCATTTCATTCACCCGTTGCTCCTTGTGTGTCTCTCCCTTGGCCGCCTCTGCATTTCTTCACTGCCACGGCCTAGGGCCTGGGTCAGGGCCGTGCACCCCAAGGACACGGTTGGTGTCTTCTCTGCACTGGGTTGAACCATGGCTCATGGGGTGTCCGTGGGCAGAAAAAAGGGGTGACACACAGGATCCCAGATGCTAAGGACCAGAGGGATGGTCTGCGTGTGGGGGGCTCCGAGGTGCTGTCAGGGGCCAGCCAGCGCCAGCGCCCCCCATGCTGGTCTAGACCCACGAAGGGGGAGTGTGGAGAGGACACCAGCCCTCCAGGCCGCTGCCTGGGCTCCCACAGCTGCTTAAAGAAAGTCACCACAAACTTGGTGGCTAAAAGTAGCAGAACTTTGCTGCCTCCCAGCTCTGGAGGCCAGAAGTCCAACGTCAAAGTGTCAGCAGGGCTGGGCCCCTCTGGAGGCGTGGGGACGAGTCTGCTGGGTGTCCTTCTCCCGGCCCCTGGTGGCAGCTGGCACTTGCACGTCACTCCTGTCTCCACCTTCATATGGCCTTGTCCCAGGTCTGTGTCGCTCCTCTTCCGTGTCCTAGGAGGGCCCCCCGACATCCAGAGTAACCTCATCCTAGGGTCCATTGTTGATCTGCACAGGTGCATTTTCCAAATAAGGTCGGATTCACGGTGCACCTCTCTCTGGGGAACACGCTCTCTGGGACGAGCGGTGTCCTACCCTGCGCTTGTGCTGCGGCCCCGCCACTGCCAGCCAGCTGGCCTCACCTCCGAAAGCCTCAGTCTTTCCATCCAGAGAATGAGTCACCCCACGGCACTGCCGGGAGGGCTTACCGAGGTGGCCCGGAGAAAGCCTCCCACGCTGAACTTGGCCACACAGTAGGGTCTCGCTCACTGGCAACCCGGCATTCTTTTGACCTAGCAATTAGTGGCCAACCACACTCCCCCCGTCCACCAGACAGCCGCGTCCCCATTCCGGGACTTGAAGACAACAGAAACATGCTGGAAGGGGAGTCTCAGTCCCTTTCCGCAGGGCAGACGGGAGGACAGGAAGAGGGTCCCTGGGGGCTCGCTCGCTGAGAGGAGGCCTCCGGTTACCCCTCCCACCCCCATGGCCTGCAGGCGGGGGCTTTCCCTGCGCCTCCCCCCTCCTGCTCCCCTGCTCGTGTGGGGCAGCGAGTGCCAGCCCAGACATAGCCCTCCCAACGTTCCCAGCATGTCAGCCAACGGTGAGCCTCCCCCACACACCCGGAAGAGAGAATTCTGGAAGGCGCTCTGTGGCAATCTTGGATACCGACGGCTGCCTTCTGGAAGACACGTGCCCCTCCACAAATGCCTCCTGGCTGGCCCTTCTCTCTGGCCTCCCCAGCCGTCCCACCCCAGGCCCCCCAACAGCCCAGCAGCAGGGGAGGGTCTCCCTGGGGGGCTCCCCCTGCCGGCCCCAGCTCTGTGGCGGGCTGAACCAGGTGACCTCTGGCCTCCCCCCCGGCACCCTGCACCCGGCGCCAGCACCGGCCAGGGCAGGGGCCTTCAAGCAAGCCTGGATTAGAGGTTTGAGGTTTGGAACATCCACTCTGGGATAAAATCAGAGTTAAAAAAAAAAAAAGAAGAAGAAGAAGAAGACAATTTTTGAGACACAGTCCGAAAAACAAAACAGCTTTCTTAGCTCTTTCTCTGAAATGACATCAGCGGCCACCACAAGGCCTGAATCGGCCCCGTGCCTCCAGCCGTCGGGATACATCATTTCCCCCCAAAACACCCGCGGCCTCGTCCTGATCCCCGCCGGCCTGGAGCCACTCCTGGGGCTGGGGGTGGGGTGCAGCCCCCCTGCTTTCCCGCCATGCGCCGGGGAACAGGGCCAGGCCGGGAGACGGGCTTCTTGGCAGGTGCACGCCCGTCCCAGCCGTGTCCCCCGCGTGGGCATCTGGGTCGCGGGCTCCTGGCAACCAGCTCGGCCGGAGCCCCTGCCGCCCCAGACCAGGCCCTGCAGCTGCTGCCTGCCCCTCGCTGGCTGGTGGACGTGCCTGGGGGTGTCCACGCATGTGGAAACTGTAGGATGCTTTCAAGATGGATTTCTGTCTAATTGAAGCAGCAGCCCAGTTGCACTGAAATTTGTTTGTCACCATGTACAGCTGCACACAGAAAGCAGGAACCGGAGGAGGTGTGACGGCATGTTAACAGCCTGCGTGTCCGTGGCTGACGGATGATTTCCCTCATTCCTTCCACTTCTGTGAAGATTTCCAATGCTGACTTCTGCAACACAAAACGTTATTTATTAAAAACCACCAACTGACTCTTGTCTCGGGGCCAAAAGGAGCTACTTGAGAGAGTGGGAAGTCGGCCTTCGTGGAGAGCCGGGAGCCCCCGGGGACGTCTTCCTTTAAAGAGACACTTTTTAAAAACTCAGGGATAACCCCCGTGTTTGAGATGTCTGCTCCTCCCGGGGTCGCGCCTCCTTCGTTAGCTGCAGCGACTGACTGACTCACAGGAAACTTCGCCGCTGGACCGGAGAGTGACGCTAACTCCCAAGCACGACCTCAGTGCTCGCCCCCGGCCTGGCCTCGCCCGCCACAGCCACCGCCGCATCCCCGCCGGGGGCGGCCGCCCAGTCGGACGGGGGCACGGGAGGCAGGCCCCGCATTCAGTCACTCGGCAAACCCCGAGCCCCCACCACCCTCCAGGCTCGGTCTGGGGAGTGCGGGGACACAGCGGCATAGCCAGGACCCCCGCTCCCGGCTTCTGCGGCCGGCACACTTCCAGCAAAGAAAGAGGAGTGCAGGAAAGGCTTGGAAAACTCAGAAAATCCTCCTGGGGAGTGGAAGGAGCCCGGGGACAGCTGGGATGGAGGCGTGGACCTCGCAGGGAGGGCCGCACGTAGGCTTCTGTCGTCCGCTCGGAGTTCACGTGTTGGCGTCCAGCTCCGCCGAATCTCAGAATGGGCCCGAAGCCTCCGATCAGAAGCCCCCTGGCCCGGCGCCCTTCGCGCGGTGGCCGAAGGTCCTGTCTGGAGGAAATCTTGCCTGTTCGGTGCTGGGGAAGCTGGTGGCCCAGGGTGGAAGCCGGGCCGTCCACCCACAGTTCCAGGAGCACGTGCTCCTGAGGAGAAGCCACGCGCCCTGGGGCCGGCCTCTCCAGCGAGGTTGCCGAGGGCCGGCCCCCCTTGCGCTAGCCAGGTGTGTGTGCCCAGGAGGGTGCACAGGGACGCCCCAACCAGCGTCGTCCTGGCGGGGCCTCCTCCCCTGACCTTGGTTTACGGCAGGAACTGGGGGGCGCACGGGGAGACCCCAGGTCGCAGCCCCCTGACACGCAGCCTGAAACTGGGGGCTCGTCGGGCTGTGGGCACACACTGCCAGGACACGATGGGGTTCTCTTCTTGCATAAGAGGCTGCCGGTCCCGAGGCCCTGAGCGGAAGATGGTGACCCTCAGCGCTCGGTGTGCAGACCCTGCCCTAGTCCACGCCGTCAAGACAACCAGCCCAGGGCCCCACCTGGGCAGGGGACATTTTAGCGGTCTGGTCTGGGGAAAGCGAGGGGCGGCTGGTTGATGGCCTCTTGACCCCCCCACGTCAAACACGTTCTGATTCGCACAGACACGTATTTGTGAGGCTGCGGAGAGAGATCCCAGAGCAGCCGGTGGCCCCCCCTGCTTCGGGAGCCCCCCTAAGCCCGGAGCACATCATTGACCCCCGCAGGCCCCTGGGAGGCAGAGCCGAGGGGCACGGGTCACCCGCTGGCCGGGTATCTGCGGACCCTCCGGTAAGCCGGGTGCTGCTGTGAGGGCTGGGACTGCGGCATCGAACAGCATAGACGACACTCCCTGTCCTTGGGCGCTAGAGAGTTTTCCGAGCACCTACTAAGTACCAGAAACTGGCGGGGGAGGTGAGCGCCAAGTGACAGGGGTGCTGGGTTCTGGGGCTGGAGCGGGGACAGAGGACGGCGCAGGTTCAGGCATAGGGGCTGTGACCTAACCTGCTTTTCAAGGGCGACTCCAGCTGCTGGGTTGGGCGCAGACCTGAGGTGGGGGAGCCTGAGGGGTCAGCACCGAGAAGGAATGAAAGAATGGCGGCCTCAGGGCAATGGAGGCCAACAGAGACCTTGGGGCGACAGTGGGGAGGAGCATGGCATGGTGTTCTCTGCTTGCTGCCCCTGCTGCTCGCGGGGACCGCGGCTCCGGACACCGAATCCACCTCCTGTAGCTGCTCCATCCAGCGGTCACGACCTCTACGCCTTCGAATAACACACACTTACTCTCTCTGTCTGGGGCGGGAAGTCTGACGGCTCAAGTCAAGGTGTCGGCAGAGCGCTTCCTTCTAGAGTCCCGGGGAGTATGTGTTCCTTTGCCCTGTGTCCAGCAGCCTGTGGAGGGCGGCCGATGGCCCGGCGTCACTTCTCTCTGAGCCCCTGTGTCTGCTGGTAAGGACCCTGGAACTACGGTGGCCCCACCCAGGGAATCCAGGGGCATCTATCATCTGAAGTTGGGGCCGTTTTCTAGCCAGCCGTAGGGAGGGCTGCCAGGCATGCATGCCCCTCCCCGCCCCTGGTCTTGGAGGACCCTCACGACAGCCCAGGGAGTCTGATGCTTTCCAAGAATGTGACTGGGCCCCAGAGATGATGAGGAACCTTCTGGGGCCACACGGCCTGGACCTGGAGGACCAGGAACGACGCCCTGGTCATGACACGGCTGTCGCCTTGCTGGTTAGAGAACCCACATCTCCAAGTGGCAACCCCAGGGCCCTTTGCCTCCATAGCAAAGGGCTTCCCAGGAAGGACACAGGCAAGCCCATCCCGGACCACCTGGACACCCCAAAAGGGCCCTTCCATTCTGAACTATCATCTAGGAAAACCACATCAACCCTGAGAAAGAGGCACCCTGACTCCATGCTCGTCACCATGCCAGAAATCCAGGTGCCTGCTGCTGAGGACACAGAGCTTCCGGGCCCCCAGCAGTGCCCTGCAGAGCCCCTGGGGAAGGACAAGTTTGACAAGACTGCCCCGCCTGGGCCCTGCGGCCGCGTCTCCCGGTGAGCCCGTGCGTCGGCCGAGGAGAGCCAGACACCAGAGGATATGAGCAGCCTTGTGTCTTTTCATGTTTGTGATCGAAAGTGCTCGCTTCCTCGGCCCCACTGCTCCTCCGGCTGTTCCTTTAAGAAGAAAAAGGAAGTGCGGTCCTGGCAGAGTTAAGCAGAGCAATAAAAAATAAATCTCGGTAATTATTGTGGAGACAGAAAGCAACACAAACCGGACCTAAGTACATTGCAGGAAAATGTCAGCATCGGAGGGCCGGCCGCTAGTGCTGCAACCCTCCGTCTCCCTGGAGTGGCCCCTGGGCGGGGACCAGCACATTTGATTTTCTGCATTCCTCCTTCTGGGGTTTCTTGGAATGTCAGACTACCGCGTTTTTCGTTTTTCTTTCTTTCTTTTTTTTTTTTCTTTTTCTTTTTCCTGAAAAGGACGGTGGTTTCAAAGATGGTGGTGGAGAGAGCCTCACGCACGAGCCTGAAGGAGGACGGGGCTGCGCTGGCCCCCGGCGGGCGCACCGGCCCAAGGATGCCTGTGAAACACCCAGTGTCCCTCCACCACCCCCCGCAGAGGGAGCGTCCAGCACCATGTCTGCGACGCAGAAATGAGATGGGAGATTTCTACATTCCAGGGTTGATGGAGTTTTGCTTCCAGAAATAGCAGCCGTCCTCCCTCTGTGTGCCCCTTGTCACAGCAAAACCGCTGGGTAGCTGTGAGGTGTCCAGAAGGGCCGTAAGTGGGCACAGGAGGGTCGAGCCGGAGGTGACGTTCCCGGAGTGTTTCCTGGGTGCTCATTCCCCAAACAGCCCTGATTTTCTGGAGGTGGTCCCCAGTCGCACCACGTGCCCCTGATGGAAGCTTTTCTTTCAGGAAGTTCTGGTTGTGATGGTGGAGTGCCGGGGGCCTGGGCTCGCCCATTTCCCAGATGAGGATGCTGAGACTCAGCGACAGAGAGGCCCAAGTCATCCCAGGGGCCGAGCCTGATGGTGTCAAATGCTGTTGCTGGTGGGCACGGCCTCCTCCTAATGCAGCCGACAGCTGTGGGATTGAGGCAGACGCCCTGCAGAGCCCAGACATGACCCCGTGGTTGGAGCGTCCATTGTCTGCCATGGTAACAATAAATCAGACTTCTGATGGGGTCCACCTGACCTCCCGGACATCCAGTCCCCACCGAATATTAAGACCCAAAGATAAGCTGTTTGCTTGACTTGAAGAGGACCTATTGTTCCGCGCCAGAACCTTGGGCAGGCTGTTAGGTGCCTGTCCCTGGCTCTGTCCTGGGTTTGGAATTCCAGGTGTATCCAGCAAAGATTAGCGGCACCCCAGGCGCTAGACTGTTAGCAGGGACCAGCTCCCCGAGGCCTCCCCGGGAGACCGATGTCCCCTCTCCTTCCACGTATGCCGGCTCTGGTTATCCAGGCTGTGGAGGGATGTGCTGAGCTTCTCCTAGTAAATCAGAAATTTGGACATTAAGTGAACGGAGGGGGGAGCCAACCCTCTGGCTTGAGCTCTGAAGCAAGACCCGTTAACTGTCTGGGAACGACACGTGGTCGGGGATTAGCGGGTTTACAGACTCCAAACAACGGAAGAGGGGGAGGGGAGAGCTCCAGCTGCCCCGCTGGGTAAGGGAGGCCAGTGGGCATCGGGGTGTGGACCCGCCTGGCTCCACTAACTGTGTGACCGTGGGTGGGGTCGTGGGCTCTGGGGCCTCCTCCGCACAACAGGGCTGCACACTTCACGGCTGGCCATGCCAGAGTCAGTATTTTCATTTCATCATCCAGGGTTCAGAGAAGAAAAGTGATCTGTCCACAGTCACACAGCTTGGACGTGAAGAAAGCCCGACAGGAATGCAGGGCTCTTGTCTGCACTACATGACCCCCCTCCTCTATGTTAGATGAGAAGGTGACCCGCGTGACCCAGGAATGTGAGATCAGAACCAGTCCCAGGAATGAGCCGGAAAACCGAGCCGTGCCGCCCTCTTTACCTACGGAGCTCGGACTCCACAAGACTGCGGAGTCCCAAGATGTGCCCCCCGCCCCGTGTCCGCGGATGTGCCTGCCTTCCGGTGGCTGTCGGGATAGAGGCCCACGCCCTGGACCACGCCAGTGCGGCTGTTTGATGGCATTCCCAGACCAGCGGGGAAAAGGAATTAGCACAAACCTCCAGAGAGAGCCTGTTCTCATGAAATCCGCAGCCCGGCGGGTCGGCTGAGAGCGGGAGAGCAGCTCAGTCTGGTTTCACATTCTCTTATCTGCTGGCTTGTTGGCCCTGTCTGCAGCGTCCTCCGCCCCACGAGAGAGGGTCTGGCACAAGATGGGGACAATAATCCCGGACTGGGAAAAGCTGAATCCCACGTCTCTACCTAGAGCCCATCATCGTGGCCTCCTGACCCCTGTTTGGGGGGGGTCACAACCAGGCTCTTTGCTAGAGGAGCACAGCCGCCGGGGGTCCCCTTCCCCTCGGAGCTGTCTTCTGCAACCTGGAGAACCTTCTCTCGATGCCCTTGGTTTGGGGCGGTTTCCTGGCGTTACCAAGCACCCCGAATCTGAGCGGTGGGAACTTTCCCTTGGCACAGGGCAATCCCAGGAGCTCATGGCCAACCTCTCCCGTGGCGTCCGTCCATCGCCACGTCCCCCGCGCTGCCGTCATCCACCAGGAAGCGCATCCCCGGCTCCGCGACGGGGCTTCCTCCACACAGATCCGGACCCCGGGCACCTCTGTAGGCAGAATGGGAAGACCGCCCCGGCCAAAGAGGGACCCACGTCAGCGAACGAGGTCCCTCGCAGACGCTTGCCCCGTCCTGTGGATTTACAGTTTTAAAGAGTAAAACATGAACATTAACTTAGTTCCAAAAATCAAAACGATTCAAAAAATGTACACGTGGACGGTTCACTCCATCCCTATCCCCTCTCTCATTCCCACACCCTGTAGGGACTCAGTCTCCTGAATTATTTCTGGTCTTTCCTTCCTGTATTGGTGGGGGGGATAATACATATATAATAATGTACATACGTGCGTGCACGGACATACATGTGCCTGTGTGCATATATGTGTATAAGAACCACACAGATGCGGGGCACCTGGGGGGGCTCAGCGGGTCAATCGTCTGCCTTCAGCTCAGGTCCTGATCCCGGGCTCCCTGCTCAGCAGGGAGTCTGCTTCTCCCTCTCCCACTCCCCTGCTTGTGATGTCTCCCGCTCTCTCTCGATCTGACAAATAAATAAAATCTTTTAAAAATATATATACTTGTGCATAATACATGTTCTCTGTGGAATACAGTGTACCGTACTTTCTTAGACTTGGGTGACTCCCCGCCTCGCCCCGGCTGCTGTCCACATGAGGTCCCCCCAACTGTTCTCCTCTCGGCCGAGGCACCGTGCGGATGCTACCTGGGTTAGTTGCTCCACCAGATCTCCTACGGGTGGGCATTTTGTAATTTCCAGTACTCTGCAGTTCTAAGTAGCGTTAGAATGAATGACACGTCAAGTGCACCTTCTCACCTTCGGGGACGGTGTCTCGCACGTGGTTCACACCTGCAGCTGTTGAATTCTGCGCATGCAAGGGCACAGGCTCGGTCTGTCCTGACGGACTGACCTACCTCCCGAGATGCCCCAGCCTCTCAGGGCCTCGTTTCTGAACGGGGATGGATACAGTCCCCTCCCCAGTTGTCACTGTGAGGGTCAAAGGAGCTACGGTGTAAACATGCCCAGAGCAGCACGTGACGCGTGGGAAATACCAGGAGTGCACTCCGTGCCGACCGTGTTGGGCCCCCCCGGGCTGGGAGCTAGGCAACAACAGGCTTAAAAAAAAAAAAAAAAAAAAAAAGCCCTGAATTGTAGCAATTGCCCATTTCCATGGTGTAAAGACTCCCACATGTTTGATGTCAAGCTCAGCGCACAGCCGTCACTCCACTCAGAACCGGCGAGCTCAGGGCCTGTAGCGACTGACCCCGGCGAGCCGGCCCCCGCACACCCCAGTGCCCTCAGACCTCCCACCCCGGTGTGCACACGCAGCTGGCGGCTGAGGCTTGCATGGGCCTCCCCCTCGCCGGGCTCCCCTCCTTTCTCCCTCCTCCTCCCTCCTCCCTCCTCCCTCCCCACTCCCGTCCTCCCTGAGAACTTCCCCATTACACTCCTTCCCACACAGCCTCACGCCCCAGGGTCTGCTCCCAGGGAGCCCACCCGAGACTGCACCTCGAGATCCTGTTTTCCCTGAAAAGCCTGAAGTTTGGGACGGTTCCCACACGAGAAAATTCCACAGGCTTGCCAGTCCTCTTTTCTCTTAGCCCGGCTATAATGTTCTCCAGGGTGTTGTGTATGTCCATGCCCCAAGGTGTATCTGTCCGTGGCCCCTGACTCACTGAGTGAGGTCCTCTCCAGTGACTCAGCCATGCCATTTCCTGCCCACAACCTTTTAGAACTCTTGCACTTTGACACAGTGGAGACCAGCCCACCCCTGATTCACCAGCTCATATTTTTTTTGTCACATCCGGTACTTTCCCCGAGGATTTTTCTGTTCTCCTTCTGACCAGGGCCAGCGCCAACCAGCCCACAGCACCAGAGAGCAGAAACACGGCCAGGCAGACTCCAGCATCGTTCAAAAGAATAAAGAGGCGGGCATGGGAGGTCAGGAGGTCCATGGCCCTTCCCTTGTCGGAGTCGAATTCGCCATGTTGAAATGGCGTGGTCTCTGAGCTCCCCTCCTGATCTCCCCCCAAAAGGCCATGGACAGAGGGGGGACCAGATGGCGTTCCATGTGGTAGAAACGTGAAAGGACCGGCCGCCAGCGAGCGTAATCATTCTGGAAATGGTTCAGACCTTTCGTGTGCTCTGCACTTTTTCCTCAAGTCAATAAGGAGGGAGAGCATCAGAGAGAGTCAAAGGTTCCTGCAGGAATCCGGACCACAGGGGGAATTAGTGAGCCGACGTGGCAGCCTTACAGCTTGTCCACGAGCCTCCCGTGGACGCCCCCTCGGAGAAGACGCTGGAGTATCTGAGGTCGGGCTCCGCAACGAGCACATGAGGGACTGCCCCCAGGGCGACCACCCTCAAGTTCCAGAGGAAACAGCTAAGTCAACAAAGGAAACACCAGATCCCAGGCGGCAGAGCCCTCCGGGAGGACTTCTCTGGGGTCCTCCGCTCTGCCTCAGGTCGCCCCCGCCCCCCACCGTGAGTTCCTGACGGATTAGCTGGAGGTGCAGACACGTGCTTTGGGGTGAAATTTGGTCGTTGTTCCTACTTTTTACACGGTTCATGATAGCACATTTTAACCTGTAGGCCTGGACGGCATCTCCACGCCAGGCGAGGAGTCAGCTGCCTGCCCGGTGGCAGACGGGACCTGAGGTACAGACTGTGTTCAGGTCCCTCCCTGCCGAGCCACACTGACCACCCAGAACATCTCCTATTAGTAATTTTTAAACAAAACCCAAACCAAGAAGCAGAAAGAGAACAGGAAACAGCAGGATGTGTCCAGACGCGGGGTGTCCCTAACGAAAGGAAACCAGAGGGCGAGCCCCTGGGAGGTGAGCGCGCGCACGGCCAACATCCAGCCCAGAACACGTATGTCCGGAGCTCCCCCTCCTTCGGTCTCCTGAGATGCTTCCATTCGAGGGGGTAGAAAAGGGATATAGTCCGGAGAATCTTCTGGATCCGTGAATGAATTGCAATGATTAAGAGCACATGCTTTGGACTCAGAGCCTGAATTTAAGTCCTCAGTTTGCTACTTACGGGATGTGTGACACCTATAGAGGGCCAAGTCCTTCCTCTCCCCGCACCGGCTGCAGACCTGGCAGGTGCGTGGAGGTGATGGCACATGCGGCATCGAAAGGGGCTTGCAGAGCTGTCATCTGCCTGCCGAGCTCTCAGCACAGGGGGTTGCTCCAGTTTTCCCCACGTGCCCCGTATTGGAAATAGATCCATTGTTGAACACACAGGGCTTGTGTTCTCACAGCTTTGTAATAATGCGCACCAGTTCTACACGATGCACACGGGCTCTCACACACATGCTCACACACGTCTCCAGGAGGGTAATTTTCTCCAGACCACATTTTAAGGGCCTGTGCGATTTGGGCAAGGATTCTTGCTGCTGCTTTCCCAGCAAATAAAGTTGTCCAAATCTGTTTACGCTCAAATTTATATAAAGAACATCGTTAGCAGGAGCATGGACTGAGTGTCCACCACATGGCACGGAGACAGTCTGAGGATGCTGGTTCCCCAGTTTTGCAGAGGGATTTGTTTTAAATGAATTATGCACAGTGATCATAGGCCCTGTGCAAAGTCTCATTTACTCTGGAAATTCCTGAAATGGCTGTTCATTTTTCCAAGTTCTTTTTTTTTTTTCCCCATTGAAAGTTCACAAACACCGTCTGAAAAAGAAAAGCATTAACATACATACTTTTGTAGATTAGGAGACACAGATGATTTGATAGAAAGCAGGTTCGGGGGAAAATATTCATGATAATGAATCAGCTCTCTGGCTTTCTTTTTTTTTAATCTACGGAAACCCTGACAGCAAAGAAACGTTGATTAAATAAATTCACAGTAGATTCAAGGGTGCTGACGGCCTGAAGTCTGAGACTCTGGATTAGCTCATGGTGCCGGTAACGCGGCGGGGGTCAGGGGAGTGTGCGGATGAGTTAGGAAAAACACACTTATAAACACGCTCTTCAGGAAGTCAAGTGAGGAGCTGACCCTCCCCGGGCATCATGCCCGCAGGGCCGGGCTGTCCGAGCGGTTCGGACGCGCTCTGAGAACAACGGTCTTCCTTTCTGTGGACCTGACCACAGCGGGATTTCTGGATCGTGTCTTCCTCACGGCTGTAGCGAGGACACAGTGCGGGATTGGGGCTGACCAGCATCTGCAGAGGAGATGAGAAAAACAGCCCCTATGCCAGGTCCACCACCCCGGCCTCAAGACCACAGGCACAGATGGGACCCCAGGGGGCGAGAGCTTGGCTAGAAAATAAGAACAACGGGGGCCCGATCTTTCCATCAGCGTCACTGTAATGAACCACGGAGCGGCTCTGAGATGGGCACAGGACGCCGCCCGACGTCAGCCAGGAGTTCGACAGTTCTAGAACCTCATTCGGGCCATGGGCATCTGAATCAGCATGGCGGTGCGGCCTCCTTCTGGGACCCTCTCCCCACAAGAACGCAGATGCTCATGGACACAACCCGTGGGGCACAAAATGGCCCTATCAAGCCTCCCTCGGACCATGGGAGATCCGGCAGAAGAGCGTAGCTCTCTGGGGGGCCTGCGGGGTCTCTTCTCTGGCCGCCACCATGCTGGCCCAAACTGCCCCCTTGCCCCCAAACCAGCCCCAGCGTTTTCTGCCTCCCGCTCCCCTGCTCCGTGCTGCAGCCTGTCCTCCGCCGAGTGCAGCGGCGAGGGCCTCGGTGGTCCCACCAGGTTTCTCTGCAGAACCAGGCGGCTCTCTGTCCTTCATGAGGCGGGAGACATGTCCGCCTGCCCACGAGGCGCGAGCGGGCTCTCCTCTGCTGCCCGCCCAACCTCCTGCACCCTCGCTCCTCAGCCAGGCCAGGCTGCTTCCCGCCTCGGCCCAGAACGTTCTTCACCTGGCCCCGCCTCCTCACCCGTACTTCCCAGCCAGAGCCCTGCATCCGCCCTTAGAAACCTCCCCTCCACAGTCCTCACGACATCCCCTAATTTCCTCGTGTGTGTTTGGCCACACCTTGTGCAACCCTGAGAGCAACAGAGGCCCCCAGGGGGAGACCGGGCTGGCTGGTGGCTGCAGGGGTCCCAGCCAGTGCCTGCCCGCAGCAGGTGCTCAGTACGTATGCGCTTCGGGGGCAGGTGGACGGATGGAGGGGGGCGGCAGCACGTCTTCACGAGTAAATGACGCTGCTCAGCACAGCAGGGCCCCCAGGGGGAGCTCAGGAGGTACCTGCTCTGTCATTCCACCAGTTCCCATCCCCTGGACCCTGGGCACTGAGAGGGAGACATGAACCACATCGTCTGTCTCAGACTGTCTTCAACCTGTTTCCCAAGTGCCTAGAACACATAGTAGGTGCTCTGTAAGTCTTGTGGAACAGGCCAAATCCCATGTGCTTGCAGCACACCGGTCAAATTCATGCAATGCATACCCTCTGTCTGTAAACTGGGGAGTCAGGAGTATTTATAATAAGCATCCAAATGAGTTATATTCTAGGTAGTGTCTCTCCAAGTGTTGTCCATTAACATACTCAGTCCTGAGACTGCAGTATGTGGTGACTCAAGGAAAAGCACATGTGCAGTTGTCTGAGTTGTGCGCTGAACAAGCCTTTTCTTTTCCCTGGAACACCACTTTTTCCTGAAAGAACAAGCAACAGACAATCCATTTTTATTCAGACTTACATGACTGGCAGGCATCTTCATGAAAGGAACAGAGTGAGCCCACTGTAACTTGAAGAAAACCTGACAGTTTGCTGCAATGAAAAATGTGAACTTTCAGGTAAAAATGAGAGTTTTGGAAAATGTGTATTGGCCACGACAAGATCAACAGCTTCCTAATTCTTAAAGAATTTTCTAGGGATATCGGTGGCGATGTTAATCCACATGATGTTTAAAATACCATGTAATCAAATGCATCCACGTTTGGAATGTCCAAGCCAGTGTTTTCCAAGCGACCAGCACCCGATGTTTCAAAATGATCCCTAGGGAAGTGGTGCGCTCAGACTTCTAGACACGCCAAAGGACTTCAGTGTCACAGAGAACACAGGGTTGTCCGCGTGATTTCAGCTCACACCTCACAGCGAAGCTTTGCAACACAGCCACTTGCCGAATTTTGGTGTAGTATCAAAGAGGCCAAGCCCGGGAGTCTGGAAAAGTTGCTCTCCAGCTCTCTACGCCTCCGATGGGGGCTGATTTTCTGCGAGCTCCCACCCCAACAGGGCAGCGGATGGAAGTCAAAAGCAGACGTAAAAACTGAGCGTTTCCTATGATACAAGCCACTAAGGAGATTTGCTCAAGTGTAAGACGATGCCACTCTTCTCACTGGTTTTCTTGTTTTGGGAATGTATTGTTACTTTTCCTTCCAAAATGAATTATTTACGGGCGCCCATCCGGCTCAGTCCCAAGAGCATGCAACTCTTGATCTCGGGGTCATGAGTTCGAGCCCTGCATTGGGTGTAGAGATGACTTCAATAAATAAAACTTGAAAAAAAATTTTTTTGTTAATTAATTATTTAGGTTGTGGGTTTATGACTGTCATTTTTTGAATAAATTAATACTCTAAATCTTTCTCTGTTTTAAACTCTAATACAGTGGATACTAGTGGACATACCGAACCCAGACCAAACTCTAGGTCTCTTGGTAATTTCTAAGATTGGAAGGGGGTTCTGAGACCAAAACCTTTGAGAACCACCCTTCAAACTATGTACTTCGTGAAACTTCCCCAAGCTAAACTCCATCTAGGAATGGCTTCTAAGAAAGCTGGGTGAGTTTCGGTGCGTGATCACTTGTCCTCCGAGTTCCTAGGGGACGGGCCTTCTGTAGGACAGCTCTGGCTTCCCAAGGGCAGCACATACTTTCTGAAATCATTTGCAGAGATTTCTGGACCGATAAGAAGGGCCAAGATAAAATGGGCCCGTTATTCGGATGGGGAAAAAGAGAGGTTGAGATCATGTCAGAGAGCAGACCCGGCCGGGGTGCAGCCCCCCTGCCGTGGGTCGAGGAGGAAGCTAGCTCCCCGAAATTCCAGGAGCCCCAGCGCCGGGAGCAGAGTGCAAAAGCCGGCCTTTCTCATGACACATCCATGGTTTGGCCTGTGGTCTCGCTGCAGTCATCCTGGGAATAGCTCGCAGTAGTCTGGCCCCCGTTCATTTCCGTCACCGCTGAAAGCAGGAATTATCCAAGTGGGTGGAAAAAGAAAATGAGGGGCAATTTAGGAAACACGACATCAGAGGTAAACAAGGGCCTGCCCTCTTCGGAGAGTCTCGCTTCTCCACAAATTTGTTTCCAACATCGAGTTGCTCATCTGAGGAGGAGCGAGCAAGGGCCACCTGGCTTGAAACAGCGGGGCCATTTAAAGGGACAGGCGGGGCCCCTTTCCCCGACCCGCCCACGCTGGTGCAGCCCCGGCTCGATTTCCCACACAGGGCTCTGCGGAACGCCTCCCAGCTCCAGACCTCAAGGCGCGTTTTATCTCAGCTGTCAGCCTGAATGCATTCAGAGCTCCGAGCCGTTGTGGAAACGTTTGGGTCTCCTGACCGTCTCTCTGCTGGGTCTCTCTCCCCAAATAAAATGAAATGAAGCTTAGTTCTTTGGGGATTAATATAAACAAAGATCGTAAAGGCATCCAGTGAGCAGGCGTGGGGGCATCGCAGACTGAGCACGGGCGCTCTGCCCCGCCTTCAGCATGGAATTGTCGGCCTCCGAGGACGCTGGGGTGCGCAGGGAGGCCCGCGCCGTGAATACGCCTAATTCTTCTAAGGAGAGCCCAGGAAACTGTTGTTTTAGCACCCCCCCCACCTCACCCCGTCAATCCACATCTCGAAGGTCCTGAGTAGTATCAAATGCAAATATCCTTAAAAAAAAGGAGGTGGTCAGAGGGTCTAGACGGAAGAAGGGATTTTTGAAGTATGTACTAAGTCAACAGACCCATGAGCAGTGGGACAGTAAAATTTCACAGCCAGGCTTTGATCTGAATTTCAGAAAAATGAAGCCATAAATGTGGAGTGTTTTATGAACCCAAAAATAAGAGACTCTTTGTCTTTTATCTAAAATGTCTGCTGAGAAAAATCAGAGGATTATCTAAATGTCGAGCTCATTATATTTTATTTGTGGCAGGGTAGAAAGAGAGCACAAAAATATTTACCGAGGTTTATTTTAACTCTAAATGAACTAAATGTCGCCTTACAATACACACATACGTATATTCCGAGTGGGTTTCCGCGGACAGACCCACCAACCCCCCGAGGTAGAAGTGAACACCCCTAATTGCTGAAGTTGAATCTCCACTCTGACCTCAGTGAAGGCTCCGGTCTGCGGCTGGCCCCGCAGGTGACAACCCTCCCTCTCCCGTAGCTCCCTGCGGCCAGGCTTCCTGGAGGACGTTAGTGGACGCGAGTCACCACGGCTGGCACACTGAGGGCTGCTCAGGGGCACTGAGGGCTCCCTTCTGCCTGAAGTGCCTGTGTTCTTGCGAAGAGGGAGTGGGGTGAGAGAGAAATTTCTAAACTGCGTGCCCCCTAAACAAGGAAGTGGGACAGCCCTCGCCCAGCAAAGACGGGAAGGGGCACTGCCTGCCTGCTGGGCCCCACCTCCCTTGCACAGGGAGGAGGTCCTCGAGGTTGCTATCCCCAGACGGAGTCGGGGCTCAGCTCCCCGGCTGGCAGAAGCTGCCTCACCCCTCCGCACCTGGGCCTGAACCTGTAGAAAGCCCTGCCGGGGCACCCACCTCCGGGCGCCTGCAGCAGGTGTCCGGGGAGACACCGCCTGTGGCGGTGCCTGGCGCACGGGGGTCCTCCGTCAAGGACAGCCCCTGCTGCCATCCTCCCCCAGGGCCAGGGTCTGCAGCGAGGGTCCATCTCAGCCGTCCCTGAGCCCCGTCCATCCATCCATCTGGGATGCGCGCCCGCCCTCCTCAGAAAGCATCTTCTCTGACATTGCTCCGGAGACCTAGGGGCCCTGCGCGCTGCTAGTCCCGTAAACGGACCCGGCGCCCGCTCACCCGGCTTTCCCAGAGAGCACAGCTGCATTCCCGGATAATGCCTGGGTGCCGAGATGTTTTCAGTCGAAGGGACCCTGTGATTCGCCGTGACGGTGACCCCGTGAGCAGACGTGGCCACCGGGAGATCCCCGCTTAGAGATGCCGAGCCACCTGCCTGCTGTCCCGCCCTGCCCCACCGTCTCATACGCAAACCTCGCGTCCCAGAGCTTGTTGCAAAATCCTCAGTGCTTGTGAAGACACTGTCTTTCCCCAAAGGCTGCGTTCTCGTCCCTCCTGAAAGGTCCCACCGCCGCCCTCCGAAAGTCTCGTACACGTTATGTGTGCTAATTCTAGTCCAGAAAAAGGTGGGAAACCGTTTTTAGTTTAACATAAATACCCTTTCAGTATCATCAGAAGTTGGGAGAGGTGGTTGTGGGGTTTTTCTTCAATTTTAAGTATTAGTGATAAAAAGGAAAAGGAAAATACCAAAAATGAATCGTTGATTGACTCCTTTCAGCCGCTATATTCTTTACATGATAGCAAACGTTTTCCTGCAGAATTTTTGCCACAAAATTCTATTTCTGCCCCTCCTGTTAACTGGGATAGTGTCTGATGTGTTGCAAGTCAGTCCCCAAATCTCCAAGGAGCTGACGATCTAATGACAAATGACACGCGTGCGACCGATGGGTTTATGATCCGAAAACCAGCCAGATGCCACGCCAGCCCTTACGCACGCACATCATCTCTTTTACCCTTTGGGGACACAGAGCCTCTTTAGTCACTGCTCCGAGACCACCAGCCCGCTGACCCTCGGTCGGAGGCCGGCCGCGCTGGCAGGTGCCGCTGCAGCTATCCTGTGGGAGGGCAGACCGAGGAGAGACGACTTAACTGTCCGGGGTCACCCAGCCAGCATGTGGGCTCAAGGGACACGTTCTTTCTTCCCGCACCACCTGTTGCCTGTAAGTTAGTGCAGATGTGGGGGCTGAGGGGATGGGAGCAGCCCCAAGGAAGACGGAAATACCAGGAGAAAGTGGGAGAACAGTGGTCTGAACAGAGAGCCCACAGGAGGGAGCCCGCACTCGAGGACCTGCTCCCGGACACCCGTGAGCTCGAGAGCGTGAAACGTGTCGCCCGGGCTCTGAGATGGGACAGGCACAGCCCCGGCTCCCCGCGGCTCCAGCAACCCCTCGGCTCCCCACCAGCTGCATTTGTGGCAGCTGCCGGCGCGGTTGCTTCCTTCCGCCTCTCCTCTCAAAGCGCTTTCCTGTGGGTCACTCAGCAGAGCTCCGGCCTGCAGGTCGTGCAGGTCAGAGTGTGGGCATGAAGTCGGCGTGACGGTCATCTCCGGCTTTCGGAAAGGTGGAACAAGGTAGAAGAGAGCAGAGTGAGACAGGAGAGAACAGGGTAGACCAGAGCACGCTTCACTTGGAAGACGAGGCGTTGCTGACGTCTTGTTCTTGAAGCACTTGTATCCGTCCTCTGTGCACGTGCGCGTGTGTGTAATCCTGGGCACATCGGTCAGGGAACAGGCTATGCTGTTGTCGGAAAGACCCAGATACAGTGTATCAACCAGGGGGGATTTTGTTTCCGTTCTGCATGCTCCGGCCGTGGCCAGGTGGCCGTGGCCAGGTGGGCCGGGGTGAGGGGAGGGCTCTGCTCTGTGGGATCTCGTAGACACCCCGCTCTTCCCGCCTGTTCCCCATCCCAGGGGTCACCGCCATCAGGCCGGCCGCTGGCTCCCAGCTGCTACAGCGCAGAGGAGGGGATGATGAGGAAGGGGAAAGCAAGTCCTTCCTTCTCTAAGGACAGGGGCAGACGGGCGCTCACACTTCCTCTCACATCCTATCGGCCAAAACTCACGCTCAAGGTCACAGTTACTCACCCGGAGAGGCTGATGAGAAACATAGCTTTCCCGCTCAGCAAGCAGGCACCCCTGAAACCTGGGCGGTTCTATTACTAAAGCAAGGAAGGGGGAACGGAGGCCAGTGCTCGTTCTCCACCACCCTGGATAACCAGGTAAGTGACTTCTTCTCGGGGCTGTGCTTGGTGTGTGTGGAAGCCGCTGCCTTAAGGGACTCTTGCTCCTCCTTTATGCAGCCCTCAGGGTCCGGCGCTCTAGCGACAAGGCATGATCTGACGGTCTCCTCGCGCCTTGCGGAGCCCTGCAGCTGGACACGGGGTATGGCACCCACACCCTCATGCACCCGGCTCCTCGGAGTCTGAAGGGAGATTGGGAATGTGAATCACCTCAGAAAAGGAAGGTCACAATCCTTCCATTCCAAGCCCCTCTGCCACCGGTCAGCCGCACACGCAGCCGAGCTTCCCACCTCAGGGGTCCTGCCTTTGTTCTAATGCTGGACAGCACTGGACTTAGAGGTCTTAACAGTCTGACACTTTATTTTATTTTTTTAAGATTTTATTTATTTATTTGACAGACAGATCACAAGTAGGCAGAGAGGCAGGCAGAGAGAGGGAGGAAGCAGGCCCCCCACTGAGCAGAGAGCCCCATGTGGGACTTGATCCCAGGACCCTGAGATCGTGACCTGAGCCGAAGGCAGAGGCTTAACCCACTGAGCCCCCCAGGCGCCCCCAGTCTGATATTTTAGAATCTGCTTGTTCTGTCCCTGCCTGAGTCTTCTCTGTGGGTCCAAAGCTATTAACTATGAATTCAAACAAATGAGCTGGGCTGTTACAGGAATGCCGTCACTTTACCCACAAGCACGCTGTGGGCAAGCGTGTGCAACACCTGGTAAGGGACATGGTTGGGTTTCAACGTTATCATGGTAAGGCCTGGCCTGGGGCTGAGTCTGCTGATGTGGGATCCTGGAGGGGGGACATGAGAGTATTAAACAACAACCACAAAACTTGCTCATTAGGTGACCGTGTTGGAGGACCTCGTGTGTGACGTCCAAACCTCAGCTGGTGTGGGCTGACTTTTCAAACAGAGTGACCGTGCGCTGAGAACGCTTTCTCGCTGACAACTCTCTGCCCATCTCCAAGGTCGCCCACCGAAGCCGGTCCAAGGTCAGGTCACCACACAGCCACCGACCGACGTTCCCCACCAAAGGCCACAACTTTGGCCTCTGCGCCGTGTCATTATACCTTGAAACCGAGCTCTTGACGTGCTGTGCTTGAAGTGTACGACTTTTAGCTAATTAGGAGGCTAAAATATGCAACTTAATGAATTCAAGACTTGTTTATGCAAACCTGCCAAGGCGTTTGGCAATGAGAAAGTGTGATTTGGTGAACATCTGATTACAGGCCGTGTGGAATTCCACATGTGGAGGGCTGGGTTGGATCGGACTTTTATTGAACTGTTGTCTAGAATGTGGGCTAATTTCCGACTACCTCATAAGGACTTCTAAGCAGGGTTGACAAAGGATTTATCATAATTATTGCTCTGGCCCGGGCTGTGATTATAAGTGATACATGTGTAAGTTGTGTTTATAAAGTTTCCGAGTTGCAATTAGAACATGCTGTGATTTTTCTCCCTTTCCCCTTTCTTTGCCTGCTCGTGATGACTTCCTTTAAGAAACTTGCCTTTTCTTTCCTCCCTCAAATTAATACCTGCCAGAGATTTCCTTCGGACAGAACAGACTCCCGGCACATACCCGCACACATTCCCAAGGAGCTCTGGAGCTGCCATTTTCCAAGCCCGTCCCCAAGAAAGCATGCGGCTATGAGCACATACCTAGTCCTTCTTTTCAGAGCCACAAACAGAAAGTAATCTGCAAATGCCATTCAACACTCGCGTCCAAGCAGTTTTAACATCACGGAGACATTGGAGGCATGTCTAAAAAAGGAACAAAATGGGGTTGGAGGGGGGCAACCAGAAAGCAGCTGAGAAGAAAAATGAATGTGTCAAGAGCAGGGAGGGAAATTTCACCAGAAAGTGGGTGCCCTGGGTGTTGGACGTAAAGTTCTACATGCGTCCACTGGAGCAAACTTAGGAGGTCATTCAAAACGCCCGTCCATGTGTCACTGCTGTCTCTCTGAGCTCTCAGGGTCCAAAAGGTGCGTTTAAAAATCTCCAACTCGCCAACACTTGATGAGTTACCCACTTCTCCCATCACACAGTCCAGTGCAGACTTATTGGTAGAATCATTATAGAATCAGATTGTTTCTAAGGCAAAAAATAACTTAAGAAGTGATGACCTATATAAGAAAGCCAAGAGGCAGAGAGAGAGCATGGCGGGGCCGTCGGCGCCCTCCCGCACACAACTACTGTTCATCCTCGGTGGGAAGAACCATTATGATCTAGTCTGATAGCGGCAGCACCCAAGCAAGGGATACGGTATCAGGAGCTGCAGGAGCCCGCTGTGCCTGACACCCACCCCCCTACCTGCTCATCTTATAACTGGGAGTGTGTCTGTCTCCTTCGGAATGCCCCCATCGCCACGGGGCTTCTCTGCGCCTCTCGCCTGCTAAGGAGCACTGTGAGTCCCCTGGAGGGAGGGGAGCACTCAGCGGTTGCTTCGGACGTGTGTGGCCATGGAACCCTCTTTTCCTGGAGCATCTCTCAGAGGGATTTGTCCTCTTTGGAGAAGGAGCTGCACCTGGAGGCCTGGTGCTTGCCGGGTTCAGATCCCAGCTCCCGTGCTCCCTGCCTGAGTGACCTGGGCACAGTCCCTTCACGCCTCAGAGCTTCAACCTCCTACCGTGAGTGCCAACCCCGTGGGGCGGCTGTAGGGTTTCCAAGGAGAAGACACAGGAAGCACGGCAACGCCTGGCACTTGGTGAGCCCTGCGGGGCACTTGCTGTCCTAGCTGCTTGTTCTCAGTGACGCGGCCCTGGAACTAAGGGGGCAGCTGAGGCTGTTCGGCATCAGGGTTTTACCTCTGAATTTCTACACCAAGCCACCGGGTTCAAGGGTTTGCTTTGCAGCGGGCCCAGCACGTTGCCTTCAGCAGGTTGTTTGGCCCTGAGCTTTGTTTCGTGATCAAGGAAGGCGACCAGACCTGCTCCCCGGCTCTGTTCTGCTCAGGAAGCTCCCCGAGGCCAGGAGACACACCTCCTGCCTACTGCTTTGGGGTCCCTGCCCCGTGTCCCACACTGGCCCCAGGCATGTGCTCGGGACAGGCCGCACCACTGGCAGTGCGCTTTCTCAGCTCGGCACCTTGTCAGCAGACCAGCTTCCACCCACCATGTGCACTCGGCTCTGCTCGTCAAAGACCGAGACTCCAGAGGAGCAGCCTCAGCGCCAGAGCAGTTTGCTGAGTGCACAACACTGTCCTCAGGGCCAGCGCCTCAGGCTGGAGCCCCTGGCTGACGGGGCGAGTCCCCATCAGCCAGATGTTGGGGCTGCTAGAGGAGGCAGGCCTGGCCTTTCCTCCCCGACATCCTGCTGTCCAGGCGAAGTCTGAGAAGCCAGAGGGGGAGTGTGGCCCTCTGGGACCTTGGCACCTGGTGGCACTGGCCCCTGCTTCCACCGGACAGACAAGGACAGCAGCTGTCAGAAACATGCCAGGTCCTCACAGGTGACAGGCGGTGTCCTGACCAGTTAAACAGCCAGAAACGTTCCCTTCCACTGTGATTGTATCATCTGGCCCTTTCTGGTGGGACTTGGGAAGAGTCCAGAACACAGGTATGGAGGGACCGATCATGGAGACTTTACCTTGAGACTGAATGCCCGGGAGCCCTCAGCCCAGCGGATGGTCACTGGCAGACAGTCCCTCCGACACCAGCAGCTTCCTGCGTGTCTTGAACCATCTGAGGACATTTGCAGGAAGGGCCACAAGGACCCCAGAGCCAATGCCCACAGGAGCATCCCACACGGATCAGGAGCTGTGGGCCGGTTCCCAGCATCAGGGTCATGAGGCGTGCGGTGCCCCGTCTAGTCCGCATGCCCTCTGGGAAGGGCCGCAGCTGCCTGCTGTGGAGACCATGCCGGAAGGCTCTGTCATTGCCTTTCTCAGTCCCCCATGTGCCCCCAGCAGACCCTCTGTGCCATCCACGTGGGGAGGCCCATCCTGAGGCACAGGTCTGAGGCACGTGTCCTCCGGCAGGAATGCCCTTGCTCTGCGGTGTGATCGCAAGCATGGCTCCTCCCTCCTGGTGCCGACCTCCAGACTGCCCGAGCTTGCTCTGGGACGGGGCAGCACACACGGGGCAGCCGTCTCGTAGCTTCTCCACGCTTCCATTTGCTCATCTGGAAAATAGGAGAATAAGTAATGCCAACAGCCCCTGAGAAGCTGATGGAGAAAGAAGCCGGAATATATCAGGAGGAAAGCTGGCAGATCCCCGGGCCACTGGCGACCACCGTCAGGTGGGGCCCTCGGACGCCGCCCAAGGAACAGGAGGGGCCAGCTGGAGTGGGGCGGGGAGGGCGCTGCACTCAGTCACCCAGCTGTGTTCCCTGACGTGGTGCCTCGCCAGGAGGCGGGAGGCACCCGTGGGGGACAGGCAGGGCGAGGCCGTGACAGGAATCACTAGGAATTCCTGGGAATCACTGGGGAGCGCCGTGGCAGCGTGGTCCCCAAGCCCGCGGTCGGCACCAGTGAGAACGCCCGCCCGGGGCCCCGCGCGGAGCAGGTGCTTCCCCAGCGCGCCCTCGCTGAGCTCCAGGCTGGCGCCGTCCAGACGTGGGCGCCAAGGCTCAGAGACAGGCCTCCTGCTCCACGGCCACACGGGGGGACCTGGGGTTCCGTCCACCTGTTCCCTGATCCCCGCTGCCTCGGCCTGGCCTTTCTTCTGCGTGAATCCTGCAGGACCTCCAGGGCAAGTCCCCGCCGCCCCACACGCAAAGGCCTGGCCGTGACTGCCAGGTGGGTGCGTCTGCCACAAGACTCAAGGCCTCCACTCCTTGGCTTTGGAAGAGAAAGCTCCAGTTCTCCTCCAAAGCCCGACTCCAACAGCCCGTCCTCTGGGCACCTTCCACGATTCTTTCAAGTTCGCTGCAGCTTCCACAACTAGTCACGCTTCCTTCGGCAAACGCAAGTCCGTCCCCCAGAAGGTCTCAGTGTCACTCAACAATCGGGAGTCTCATGCAAGCACGCCCCCACCCCATCCTTTGGCTGAAATAATGGCCCTAAGAAACAGGTTCCCTCAGCCCCTTGGAGAGGCTTGTGGCCGAAGCCAGGAGCTGACCCACGCCATTTGGGGCATGAAAACAGCGTCTCTCCTTCTCCTTTCAGGCCCGAACACTCGTGGCCACTCTTCAGACCCCGCTGAGGCTTAGCCCTTGCCCAGCGGGCCCTCCGAGCCCCAGCAGGAGTGTCCCTCCCACGCTCCCATCACCGCACCCTCCTCCAGATGGAGATAAAGTCCTTCTGCGCAGCGGCTGTGAGGTCGTTAACACACTTCAGGACGCAAATCGTAGAAACCAAAGCCTAGTCTGGCTCAGCAGATGAGGGACAGTCGTCCAGAAGGCTGAGGTCACTCACGGAACCTGGAGCCTTGGGCAGGACGGCAGGAGGGCAGCAGGGCCTGGAGAGCCGGACCTGCGAGCGGGGAGGAGTTAGGCCCCCAGGCTGTGTTCTCTCCGTGCCGCTCGCCTCCAGCTCCTGTGTGGGTCTCTCCTTCTCTCCCGCCCCAGACCTTGGGGGGCACGAGGCAGAAAGCACATCTCTCTGGCCTCTAGACATACTTTATGAAGGTCCAGCAACACGGAGTCTCTTCCCCGGCCCCCAGGTCGAGGTTGGCTGGTGCGCCCGGCAGGGCAGCCTGCGTCTGGCTTCTAGCCCTGCCACCGCACTCCGGGGCTGAGCAGGGGCTGCCCGAGGGGAGTGGGGAGCCGCCGCACAGCCCCACGGGGGCACACGGGCTCCAGCGCCTCCTGCGGGTAGAGGCAGGTGCCGAGACAGCGGGTCTCTGCCGTGGGCCGTCACTGCCACGTGCCCCATCGGTACGGATGCTGGGGCCACCTGGCTCGGGCGCCCACTGCCACCTCTCCGTGAGCCCGAGGTGGCCCCAGCGCTGCGTGGGGGAGCTTTCTGGCTCTCCCGTCACCTCCTCTCCTGCACACGCTCTCTGTAGTGCAAAGCCGCTCGTGCAGGGCGGGCCCGGAGAACGTGCCGCGGCCGGGGGCCCTCCCCAGCAGCTGCCGCATTGGCTCTGCACGGAGGGGACCCGCTGCTCTACTGACCGGCCATCCCGGGAGCCCGGGACCTGGCAGAGTCGAGCCTCGACCACCCCGCCGCCCCACGGCCCCCGCCGCCTCCAGCAAGCGGACCGTGCGGGCACTTCCACCAGGCGGAACCAAACACAGGGAGTCAGTGCCACAACCCAGAAGCCTCAGAGGGGCCGGGGAGCAAGGTGAGCCGCCAGCTTCGTGCCCCTCTAAAGCCCACAGGTGGGGACGGCTGAGGGAGGAGGACCTCGGACGATGGGGTGACCCAGAAGCACGGAGCAGGCTCGCAGGGAGGAAGGTGAGGAGAGCCTCTCCCACCCTCTCCCATCCTCGCGCCCAGATCTCCATTGGGCAAACCCGTAAGGGAGCCAGCGTGTGCCAACCCGGCGAGGGGCATTCGCGGAGGAGCTGCCCCGGGTCTGAGGGTGGCCAGACCCTCCTCCCTGGCGTCGCCCACCGTCACTCCCTGCAGAAAAATGGAGCAGCCCTTTTCCCCCAGCGGAGTCAGCCGTCTTCCCAGACACCTCCCCCTCCCTCTCCCTTTCTGGAGAAGCTGCCCTGCCAACCTCCAGGCCCCTCTGCCCCTCCCTACCCTGCAGCAAAGCCAGCAACTTCCCTCTCCCCACAGGAAACGGGGACAGAAGAGTCCACAGACCCCCTCCGGATGATAAGCACCTTTCCTGTTTCCCTGCCTTTAGTTCACATCTGCTCAGCCGCTCCCTCCTTTGCAATGACAGCCGCTTCCCAGAGAGACTCGAAACAGCCCTCGAAGCCACCTAGAAATCTGGTCAGTAATCCCACGCCCCGGACCGTGCTGCAAAGCCCACGCGTGCCAAAAACGGACCACCTGCTCCCCAGCAGGCTCGGCGGGCCTCCAGCCGCAGGCCCCGCTCGCCCACCGCTCGACCCCACTCTCCCGTCCTTGCGGCCCTCGCAAGTCGACAGCCCTGGACGGCATTCAGACATCTCTACGGTTTTATCAGCTTTTTAGTGAGGGAAGTTACAACCCTAAGGGGATTGCTGAGCAGGAATTGAGTGGTTCCACCGGAGGAAGTAATGTGGGGTGAGGGGTTCGGGTTCAAAGGCGTCTGTCTCGTTGGACGGTGGGGAAGCCGCGTGGAGGGCGCTTGTCCTCGGAAAGCCCGTGCTCGTTGTGGATGGCGGCCGGAGAAGGAGGAGACGATGCCGAGCAGGAGAGGAAATTAGGGTGAGCAGGACTTCATGGTGGCGGAGATATTTAACCAAGTGCATTATTCATTTTTCATTGACTTGAATGCCAGGGACTTTGGCTCATAGCGTGGGGTTGGCGAGAACGTCAGACCCAGCAGAGCCAGGCAGTTAAACTTCTGTTTTCCTCTTTTGTAATCTCGGGTAAAGAGTTCTGTCCTTTGGGGTCTTTGGGCTGAGAGCAAATATTCCGTCTTCTCTAGGGAAACCCTGGCTTTTTGCTTGACAGAAAAATGGAAGGGGTGACCCTATGTGCACCGGCCTCCCTGGTCACCGGGACTGGGTGCGCCTTTAATCCCCATGAAGTCACCCACCCCCCTGGGTCGGTCGGGGGCTCTGTGAGTCAGAGGCTTACTTCTGACCCGAGCCTGCTGGTGCTTGCGCTTCCGTCCGGGACTCTGAGCCGTTCTGGAAACAGACAGAAATGCCTTGCTCGTGCTTTCTGACGGTGACATACAACAGTTGGTTTCTCCTTCTCATTTGACGTGTTTCAAAATGTCACGGTGACTGCAAACTATTTCCCTAACTGATGCGGAACGCAGGCTAATTCCCATGCCCCGAATTTGCTCCTGTGCTTCAGACTTGGACATTCTCCCTACATTTAAGACGAGCCTCGTTAGGATTGCGCTTCAGAACTGTGTTTAACAAAAAGACAAAAAAAAACCAAAAACCAAAAAACAAAAAAAACCCTGCAGGGCTGCCTGGGTGGCTCAGTCAGTTAGGCGTCTGCCTTCCGCTCAGGTCATAATCCTGGGGTCCTGGGATCGAGTCCATGTTGGGGGTCCCTGCTCAGCAGGGATTCTGCTTGTCCCTCCCCGCCCCCTGACTCATGCTCCCTCTCTCTCAGTTAAATAAATAAAGTGTTTTTAGAAAATCCTACAAGCATTTCAGTGGTACTCATGATAATGCTAAGAAAAACAGAGGCAGGGCGCCTGGGGGGCTCAGTGGGTTAAAGTCTCTGCCTTCAGCTCAGGTCATGATCTCAGGGTCCTGGGATCAAGCCCCGCATCGGGCTCTCTGCTCAGCGGGGAGCCTGATTCCCCCTCTCTCTCTGCCTGCCTCTCTGCCTGCTTGTGATCTCTGTCTGTCAAATAAATAAATAAAATATTAAAAAAAAAAGAAAAGAAAAACAGGCATTTATTGAGACGCTCATGACCTGTCAGGCACCACCTGAGCACTTACATACAATTGGGTTTTCCGAGTCATCTGCTTGAGAGGCACCGACATTCCCGGATATGCCCGCAGAGGCGCGGGAGTGGGGTAGCTTCCCTGAGCTGGCTTGGGCAGGAAGAGGTGAGCCCAGGCCGCGGTGTTCTTGGTTAGGGTTCACAGGCGTCTGAGTCACCCGTGGGCACAGAATTTACTGGCACCCAGAGGAAACACTTTGCACAATACTGGTGCCACAGCTGTGACCCCAGGGACGACCCTACCACGAGCTGCTGGTTGAAAAGTAAGCACCAGAACCCACTGTCTTTTTTTTTTTCTTTCAATTTTTAAAATTTGAGTTAGAGAAGCAAGATGGGGCATGTATGGGTAATGGAAGAGGACACAGCACCAAATTTCTTCCTCCTCCTCCAACCAAAAGACCTTGGCTTAGTTCAGACGTTGGAGACGTTGCTTCCATCCGTCGCCCCACGGGCCAGCAGCTCGTCATGCGCCCGTGCCCTGAGGGCTGGGATGTCTAATCCTTCCCTTGGCAGCCTTGTGCAGGCAGGAACACCGGGATTTCTGTCTCCAGAGGAAAAGGGAATGTGGGTGCTGATGGCGACAAGCTGTGTCTGCCACAGTCTGTGTCACACTGCGTCCCCAGCCTCTCTTCCAGGCTCCAGGACGTGAGTCTCAGATAAATAAACTCACGGGTTACAGGTTGCCAGCCTCTGATAAGAAACCCCACCCTCGTTCCAAGCTTCTGGATGTCCCAACATTAAATGTACAAATTAATTAATCTTACCAGCATGCATAAGGCAAATGTTGTTCATCTCCATTCACAGCTGAGGGGATAATATCCGTGCTCCCCGACTTCCTTATCAGTAGGACCCCAGTTCTTTCCAGGGTGATGATACAGCCGCCCTACTTCCCTGCAAGAAGAAGGTTATGTCCTCGGTAGACGCCCGTCCCTGCAGGTCACGTCCTCGGTAGGTGCCCGTCCCTCCCGGTTACATCCTCGGTAGATGCCCGTCCCTCCAGGAAACGCTTAACCCCACCCTGAGCGTGAGCGGAACCCGTGTCTGGCTTGGGAAGACTAGATCACGGGGAGAGGGCGGCAGGACGCCTGTGGTGGAGAAGCCCGGCAGAGACGGCGTCAGGCAGAGGACGAAGGTGACACCACCAGTGGTGCTTCTCGCAGAGAAGATCCCTGCCTGGTGTCATGTTGAAGAGAAGGACTTTCACCTCCCAAACGCAAAACTCAGTCTGATTGTGAGGAAAACCCGGGTTGACAGATAAACCCACGTTGAGGGACCGTCTGCAAAACATCCAAACCGGGGCGCCGAGGGGGGTGGGGGGCAGGGTGGCTCAGTCGTTGGGCGTCTGCCTTCAGCTCAGGTCATGACAGGGTCCTAGGATGGAGCCCCGCCATCGGGCTCTCTGCTCAGCGGGAAGCCTGCTTCTCCCTCTCCAGCTCCCCTTGCTTGTGTTCCCTCTCTCACCATCGCTCTCTGTCAAATGAATAAATAAAATCGTAAACACACACACATGCATCCAAACAGTCCTCTTTGAAACTGTGCAGGTCGCAAAAAACACAGGAAGTCTCAGAGATGGCCGCAGCTCGGCAAAGGCTCAGGAGACTCGGACCCTAACTGCAGGGCGGGGCCCGGAGACCCGCAGTCTAGGCTTTCGCGAACAGGGACGAACCAACGTGGATTTCCTACTTTGCAAAACGTGCCGTCGGTCCGGGAGAGAAAGACACTTGCGGAACTGGGTGCAGGCTACAGCCACACTCTGTCCAGTCTCCGCTGCTTTTCTGTGACTCTAAAATTAGTCCGGAGCAAAACATCTATTGGAATTAAAAATACACAGCTTCCCTGGTAGTTCAGGGCACCCAACGGACGCTGTCCTGGCCAATGAGACATGAACAGATGGCTGTCCACGGGGCTGGTTTCGGGGAAGCCTGTGCGTGTGTGCGCACGCGCGTGTGAGTGTGTATGGGCAAACGTGAGTGGGTGTGTGCCTGGGTTTGCACGTGTGTGCATGCACGTTTAATAAAATCTTGGCACACACCTCCTACCCTCCCCCTCCCACCTGCTCTGTGCCCGTGACGAAGACTTCCTGTGCGCGCCACTGGCCTGAAGGAGACCCAGGTCTTGGCAAGGTCCTTCAGCCACTCCGACGGGCGCATCCATCAGTAGAGTTCTCGTCGTGTGAGGACGTCGGGGCTCAGGGCTCGGCCTCATGTGGTCAGGGGTGGTCAAGTCCCTGGGCCGCCGAGCCCACCCCCGATCACGTGAGCGGGACCCCAGGAAGCTGTTGGCCTGTCACCGTCTCCGCCCACGAGAGAAGCTCGTGGTGCGTCCTACCCGTGACCATGTCGTTTCTGGGGCAGGACTGCCGCTTTGTGGGGCGTTAATCCGCGTGCGCTTCCGTGCTGGGAAGACGTGCAAAGTCCCGAATCCCTGCGTTCCAGGGAAGCTGGTTGCGTAAAGCATAGGTTGGGGTGCGTCTGTGTGGGCGTGAGATGTATCGGTGACGGGATTTGGAAGGAAAAGTCTGCCGCGTAGACGAGCTCTAACGGCCGGATGGGGTGATTCGTCTGGCTGGGAAGGTAGGTTCCAGACACTCGGGCCTTGACCCGGGGGCTGGAAGGAGAGCCCAACCACAGCGTCATGAGACGTGTGTCTCCACTGCTTCGCTTGTGTCTGTCCGGGGACCACTGTCTTACTCGTTAGTCACTTTTAACATCTGTGCCTAAAAGATTATTTTCTGTAATTATGAAGTAGATGTGCACACGTACGTTTATGTAACATATTTGCTGTGAAAAGCGGTTTATTTTGGGGGCATTCATTCTTTTAAAGATCATTCTATTTAAGTAAAAAAATGAAGGTCAGCAATTAAACAAATAAATAAGAAAAGGCATCAACCTCTTCCCGGCAACGCTGGGTTAGACGGCCTTGTTTCTAAACACTCTCGAACCGTCTGCTGTAACTAGGTCAGCAAGAGTAGCAAATGGGCACTCCCCGACATCTTTTTCTAGGGTAAGGACTTGATCTCTTAAGAACCATAACAGTAGGGGTTTTGTTTAAGATTTTATTGATTGATTGATCGATTGAAGAGCGAGAAAGCGAGGGAGTGGAGTGTGAGCACGGGGAGGGAGAGGGACAAGCAGACTCCTTACCGAGCCCAGAGCCCAACGAGAGGGTCGATCTTGAGACCCCGGGGTCATGATACGAGGTAAAACCAAGAGTCAGACACTTAACCAAATGAGCCCCCCCAGACGTCCCAATAAAGGGTTTTAAGTATCGCATTTCACCAGGTGCCCTTGACGCTTTGGGCGACTCAGTAAGAGATCCCTGCCCCTGCGCTGTGCATCAGACTAGAGGCCACACTGCAGGTGGTTAGAAGAAATTCTCATCTCCCCCACGACTTCACTCTTACGTACATCCCCAAAGACCTAAAAGGCGTGGACATTCCTAGCAGCACTATTCACAACAACCAAATGTGGACACAACTCAAGGATCCAGAAACAGATGGACAGACGGACCAAACGCGGTCTGTGCGTGTGCTGGAACGCCGCTCAGCAGCCAACAGGAACGCGGCACGGACACGGGCTTCCACGTGGGTGAGCCCGGCACACATCATAGCCCGCGAGAGAAGCCACGTGCGTGTGACTCCTCTTGCATCAATGTGCAGAACAGGTAAGTCCCCAGACAGAGCGCAGGTTGGCGGCCTCCAGGAGGGGCTGGTTTTCCCGTGGGGTGATGACACGGTGTTAGAACATGGGATAGAGGTGGCACTTTTGCACCGTTGTCCACGTGCCAGATGCAACTGATTTGTACTTTTCAATGATTCATTTTATGTTTTCATGAATTTCACCCCCAATTGAAAAAAGACTTTTCTTCAACGTGTTTGAAGATGTGATAGAACCAAGATCACAGTCGTACGGATTGACTTGTAACTGACAGGAAATTAAGTGAGGGCAGCAGCTCGCCTGGCCGAGAAGCTCCACACTCAGGGTTACCCGCTCTGGGTGGTCATCTGTCGCCGCAGAGGAAACCACTCCACGACGTGGTGGTTTCACACGATGACAGCGTTTGGTTTGCTCACACATCTGCGCGTGGTGCAGAGATCGGCGAGGACTGCCCACCACTCCTCCACTTGGGACCCCTCGAGCTGGAGGCTGGGGTCACCCAAAGGCGGTCTGGCTCACCTGCTGGGGGCTGAAGTTCCTGGGGCCTCAGACGGGGCTGGGAGCAGGACACCTCCGCGTGGCTCCTCCGTGGGGCCCTTTGGCTTCCTCACGGTGTGGTGACTGGAGCCCACAGCACCCCCGGAGGTCAGGTGGATGCTGCCTCGCCTCCCGTGACTTAGTCTCGGCCGCCACATGCCGGGGAAAGCCTTGTTAATGACGTACGACTAGGAACCTGATGGTAGTTTCGGGTTGATGACGGAGCTGGGCTCTGCGTTTTCACCACGGAGCTTAGAGTCACTTCTCGGTGCACCCCGATGTGAAAGGATCGCGTGGAATCCTCCAGCAAACGCCCCAGACCGCTGAACCCCGCGTCCGAACGTTGACACCCCCTGTCATCAGCAGCCTCCCGTTCGCAGCCGCGGGGAGCGCCCTGTGGGCCGATTCTGGCCCAGACACAGGCAGTCGACGCCACACACGCAGCAACCCAGCTCAAACACTGAGCACATCTGTGTTTGCCCAATCGGTAACTTTTCTTTTCCAAAAGGAGAAAAGAGAAAGAAAAGCTATTCCAAGTTGTTTGGGTTACGTGTCAGCAAGTTCACCTTAGGGATGAAAGCACTCGGTTCTAAAGCCAGAGCTCCTCGAAACACCCCCGTGGGATCCGCCAGGGAATGTGCAGGAGGGAGAGAGGTACCTGGCTGCTCAGCCTCACCCCCAAATTCAGCATCCTTCCAAGGTGCCCTGCTGGGTGTGGTGGCTTCCCCCGGGAGCCCCCAGCTTTCTGTAACCTCCCCAGTGGGGTCCCACAAATTGCTGGGAGCCTGGCTGGGAGAAGTGCTGCAGGACGAGGCCATGCCACCGAGGGGTCCAGCTCCTGTGTCCCCACTTCCCCGTTCACGGTGCCATGAGGTGTGTCTGGCTCTGTCCCAGCACATCTCAATCCTAGCGAGGACCATGGCGTGCCCCCCTTGGCACATTTGACGGGAGGTGAAGGTCATGCCAGGGCTCCAGCCCCCAGGCCACCCTCACCAGCCCCTCCTTCTAGAACTGTGTCCCTCCACGTCAGCGACCACCTGACTGAAATAAGACAAGGGAGCCTGTGCTGCCAGGGAAGGGCGCTCTGCCGGCTGGAGGTCATCACCGTCGTGCTGGTCCCGCATCTCTACCCGAGAGGCAGTTTTCAAATCTGAGAGAGCAGAGCTCTCGATCGAAGGGCAGCATGCCCAAGCCGGTGGGCAGCCTCAGCATTGCCAGCCCCTCTGCGGGTGACAGCACGCAGCCCAGGGGAGAGAGGCCGGTGCTTGACGGGAAAAGCAGGTTGCCCCCTGGCTTTGCCCACCCTGGCTTTGCTGGCTGATTCATCAGAAAGTGCAGCCAGAGGCTCAGTTAGCCGGCGGCCAGCCCTGTGATGTCTCCTGGCCCCGGGGCCACTGTCTCCTGTCCCATGCTCAGTCCTCAGCTGCTGGGTTCACTGGGAGCTGCCCAGGGTTGCAGGTAGAAGGAACAACAAGAAAGGTCTGTCTCTAAGTCGCCAAGCCGGTAGGCTCACCCGGCAGACAGAGATGACACTTACTGGGTCTCTAGCCTTACACTTTCCTCCATATGTGTGAGCTATGGTGATTTTTAATTTAATTTAATTTTTTGACACTTTATTAACTTTCATATTTTTTATTTAATTTCAAGTTAGTTAACATATGGTGTATTATTAGTTTCAGAGGTAGGATTTAGGGTTTCATCGGTATCACTAATGAGCATAGAACACCCAGGGTTCATTCCATCACGTGCCTTCCTTACTTTCCATCGCCTCGTTCCCCCGTCCTCCCAGCAACCTCCCCTCCAGCAACCCTCAGTTTATTTCCTAGAGTTAAGAATCTCTTGTAGTTTGTCTTCCTCCCTGTTTACATCTTACTATATTTTTTTGCTCCCTTCCCCTATGTTCATCTGTTTTGTTTCTTAAATTCCACATATGAGTGAGGTCAAATGGTATTTGTATTTCTCTGATTGACTTATTTTGCTCAGCATAATACCCTCCAGTTCCATCCACATTGCCACAAATGGCAAGATTTCATTTCTTTTGATGGCTGCATAGTATTCCATTGCATATATATACCACATCCTCTTTGTCCATTCATCTGTTGATGGACATCTGGGTTCTTTCCATAGTTTGGCTATTGTGGACATTGCTGCTATAAACATTCGGGAGCATGTGCCCCTTCGGATTACTGCATTTGTATCTTTACAGTAAATACCCAGTAGTGCAATTGCTGGGTCATAGGGTAGCTCTCTTGTCAACTTTTTGAGGAACCTCCATGCTGTTTTCCAGAGTGGCTGCACCAGCTTGCATTCCCACCAACAGTGTAGGAGGGTTCCCCTTTCTCCGCATCCTCGCCAGCATCTGTCATTTCCGGACTTGTTAATTTTAGCCGTTCTGACTGGTGTGAGGTGGCATCTCGTTGTGGTTTTGATTTGTATTTCCCTGATGCCGAGTGATATGGAGCACTTTTTCATGTGTCTGTTGGCCATCTGGATGTCTTCTTTGCAGAAATGTCTGTTCATGTCTTCTGCCCATTTCTTGATTGGATTATTTGTTCCTTCAGTGTTGAGTTTGATAAGTTCTTTATAGATGTTTGATGCTAGCCCTTTATCTGGTAAGACATTTGTAAACATCTCCCAGTCTGTTGGTTGTTTTTTGGTTTTGTTTGACTGTTTTGTTTTTTTTTTATCTTGATGAAGTCCCAATAGTTCCTTTTTGCCTTTGCTTCCCTTGCCTTTGGAGACACATATATCAAGAAGTTTCTGCGGCTGAGGTCACAGAGGTTGCTGCCTGTGTTCTCCTCTAGGATTTTGATGGATTCCTGTCTCACAATTAGGAAGCATCCATTCTCACAAAATGGAAGCATCCATTTTGAGTCTATTTTTGTGTGATTAGGTGACCACAGAGTTCAGGGTCCATTTCTGGGCTCTCTATTCTGGCCACTGATCTGCGTGTCTGTTTTTGTGCCGGTACCATACTCTCTTGATATTACAGCTTTGCAATAGAGCTTGAAGTCCAGAATTGTGATACCGTCAGCTCTGGCTTTCTTATTCAACATTCCCCTGGGTATTCGGGGTCCTTCCTGCTTCCATACAAATTTTAGGATTGTTTGCTCCATCTCTGTGGAAAAATTCTGGTGTTATACTAATAGGATTGCATTGAGTGTGTCGCTGGCTTGGGGTAGCATGGACATTTTTAACAATATCTCTTCTTCTACTCCATGAGCGTAGAATTGCAGTGATTCTTTTAAAACCTGTCACCTGTTGTTCCTCTGCTCAAAACCCAGAGGTTTTACCCTTCACTTTGCATTAAACAGTCTTGGCAGATCCCACAAACACTGACCACCTTGCTGTTTGCTCAAAACACACCTGCCTCAGGACCTTGGCACTGGCTGTTCCGTTCCCTCTGCCGGGGCCTTCTTTCCCAGAGAGCTACCTTCCACATGTGCCTCGGACCTCACTCAAATGCTTATCCTCCGAGAGGCTGTCCCCATTCCCCTATGCCAGTCACATCACTGCCCACTGCCCCCATCCCTGGCCTTGCTTTATGTACCTTCCTGGTGATTTTTGCCACTTGGTACGTTTTTCTATTTAGTGTTGGTCCCCCTTTGGTTTGTTCACGCCCAGCCCAGCCATCCCACACCAAACCCAGGACCTGGCACACATAGGCCCCCAGTGACCCATGCCTTGTGGGCCCTGAATCAGGGCTGGTCTAGGCAACACAGGTGACCACTGAGACTAGGCCACAGAAGGCCTACAGCTTCTGCCATGGGCTCTCAGAACCCCTGCAGCCCTGTGCCACCTTGCAGGAAACCCGGCTTCCTCATGGCCACCATGCTGGAGTGACCTTGTCAACAGGCTACATGAAGACAGAGAAATTCTCACTCACCCAGTGCAGCTGTCCAGAGGAGGCCTCTGGCAGCACAGAGCAGAGACCAGTGGTCCCCCCCGAACCCTGCAGACTCACAGGCAGAGGAGAAGACCACTGCCATTGTGAGCCACAAAGTGTTGGAGTCTTTGCTTATGCAGCGACGGGTGACCAGAAGGCCTACAGTATGAAGAACTGAATCTGGACTACAGCACCGGTGCTGGGGGCCCCACGTTGCCCGTGGTGAGGGTCGGGTGGGCAGCGTGCACACAGCGTCTATACTGTCTGTGTTGTCAGCCTGCCATGCGAAGCCATGTGGTCACGGTCAACACTGGTCCAGCCCACGGCACCTCACAGCATCTGTACGGGGCCAGAGGGACTGGAGGCAACGATGTTAGGGAGGCTGTGGGCGAGCAGAGAAGGCCTGGAACTAGGCCTTCGCAAGATGGTCTGGGTTTCCCTTGGACCAGCATCTGTAATTAGAATGTAACCGGATGTACATATCATTCACATGAAATGATGCTTTGCTTAAGGTCCCAGCAAACTGACATCACCTGGCAGGAGGACGCGGCCCTGGGAAGGTGCCTGTCCCGGGACGGCGTACCCAGCTCAGCCCCAACCCCAGGAGCATGGCCCATCAGTGAGCGCGCAGGGGCCCGGCGGTCCGCGCCGCAGAAGAGGCTGAGAAGTCCTCAGCCCAACCCAGAGTGAAGAGACGTGCACGCAGGGGTGTGCCCAGGGGCAGACAGTGACTTGGTTCCTTGACAGGAGAGTCCGGAGGGGGAGGCAAGATCAAAGGAGACCCCGAAGGACCCCGGGTCGCGCCTGGGAATGCAGGAGGAGCGCCGCTGTGGGATCCCCTGCACAGACGGAGGGAAGCCCAGGAGCTGGAATTTTCCTGTCCTGTACTGAGGAGACCAGGCTGCACAGAGGCCGAGGCCGCTGCCCCAGGCCTAGTACTGCCGTTTCCCATGAGCCGCCCCGTTCCCTGTGACTACACCCTTGGTGTCCTATTCTCTAGAGGAGCAGATCAAACCCCAGGGGCTCAGGCCACTGCCCCATCCACACCCAGGTCTGTCTATGATCAAGGCCTGTTGTTTTCAAGCAACTCTTCCAGGCCGTGGTTGGTGTCCAACAAAAGTCTTAGGCGTACAGCCTGATACCTTTGGACGCGCGTGGGAGGTCAGGCAGCCACCCACCCAGGCGAGACGCAGACCATCTCCGGCACTTTAGGGAGCCCCAGGGGCCCCTTTGCAATCAGACCCACCCGTCCCATCCCTGGCCCCAGGCTGTCACTGCTGACTGGTTCTGGCCCGGCTAGATGCTCTTTCCTCCTGAGACCGGTCTACGCCCCTGGGGGTCTGGCCTCCTTCCTCGGCACAGTGCGGTGGGAAACATCTCTCCGGCTGGGCTCCGTCCTCCCCGTTGTACGGAAGTGCCCTTCCCAGTCCGCTCCCCTGTGCGTGGACTCTCCGACCCTCCGCGGGGCCGGCCGTTCCCGTGGGTGAGTCTCTGTGCGGACGGCCACCTGGTTCCCTTGGGTAATTCCTGGGGCGAAGCGGCTGGACGCCCCGTGTGGGTCGGGAACGTCCTGACAGCCGTCCAGCCCCTTTCCAAAGTGGCTGAGCCATCTCACGGCCTGATTCTGCTCTAGGCCGGTTTGAGACGGGCCATCACTCTGCCTCCGTCACCTCTCAGACCCGTGACTTGGTTGGCTTCATCCCTTAGGGTCTGGCTGCCTTCCTCAGCGCAATGACATGTTTAAACCCTTGAGTCAGAGCCTTCACGCAGCCACGGAGCCCGGAACATCTTGTTCACCGAACTCATCTCCTCGTTTTATCCACCATGAAGACCTTTGCTTTTAAGCAGGGTCAGGGATCGGAGAGACAGTGTGTCTGGAGGGAAGTGTGCAGAAGGGGGAGCTGGCGAGGCCAGGGTTGACGTCCCCGCCTTCCTGGACAGCGGCTGTGTGACCCTGGCCAGGTTGCTTGGCCCCTCTGGGCTGCAGGAGTTTCGTCCGTGGGTGGGAGTGAATGATCACAAGTCCCCCTGCGGAAGAAAAGCGAGAACAGGGAGAGAACTTAGAGCCCATTGATGCTCGATACATTGTAGCGGTTGTGCTGGGTTTGCTTTCCTTTGCAACAGACTGTTTCCCGGTCAATAAAGACAGTCTCTCCAGATGCCACCTCTGCCACACTAGGGTGGGACGATGTGGGCCGGGGGATCTTCTGTGCCATTATCGGCTGCCAAGAGGTTGTGGCTTAATCCTTAGATGGGGTCCTGCTACACTGTCCTGGTGCCCTGGACTGGAGGAGAGGCACCGCCTGGAGGGGAAAGGTCATGCCAGCAGATGGATTAATTAGTGGCTGGGGACGGGGCATGAGCCACCCCTCCCCCACCCCACCAGGGCTGGGCATGCAGGCTCCTCCCAAGGGTAACCCCTGGTTCTGAGGATAGCCCCGGGGTTACTCCTGGGCAGGGGGCAGAGTCCCCAGCACACAGCCCTTCCCCACCTCACAGGCACGACGGCTCAGGACCCACCTGCCTCATGGGGCTGTACCCAGCAGATCTAGGGTCCCACAGTGGTAGCGGGATTGGGGGTCCCCAGATGCAGTCAGGAGCTGTGGCGTGGGCGCTCTCAGGAGACCCCCTGAGGAGGGACATGAGTGGCAGGTGTGCAGGGGACAAGCAGAGCAGGGCTGCAGCCGCGGCGGAGTCAGCCAGCCCGACAGGAGCTCTGGAGGAGAGCCTGCGGCACCGACGTGGTCCTTGCTGTAGGCGGGGGCCTGGCCGTGGGCCACAGGCTGCCCTGAGGTTGGGAGGAGGCACCCACGCCCCAGGCCGCTGCGGGTGAGTTGGCTTCTGCCATGTGGAGAAGGTGCATGTGTGTGAGGCCGCGGGAGGAAGGGCGGGCCGAAGTAGAAACAGGACCCCGCGGTCAGGCAGGCTGCTGCCCCTTTAGTGTAGACCCCATGAGACCACCGCAAAGGCAAAGGACCGTATTCGTCTCTTCCTGTAACGGATCACCACCAGCGTGATTACTTCAGACAGCACAGAGCTGCGGTCACATCTGCTAGAGGTCGGAGGTCTGGTGCTGGCTCTCGGGGAGCTCCCGTTAAGGTGTCTGCAGGGCTGCATTCCTCCCAGACACTCCAGAGGATTCATTTCCTCTTCCTTTCCTTGTCTTTTCCGGGTCCTAGAAGCTGCCTGCGGTGGCAGTCGGCAAGTGACAGGCTGACGGGATAAGCCACGGAAACTTCGGCTGAGTACGAGAAAATGGAAGGGTAGGAGGTGGCTGGCAGCAGGATACAAAGATGAAAAGTCAAGACACGGGGCCTGATGAGGATGAGGAATTCCTGCATCGGGGCTGTGGGGTGGGGGGTGGGGGTGGAAGAAGAGCCTGTGGTCACAGTGGATGTTGGGAGCAATGACTGCAGACATGGGGCCGATCGGTGGTGACGATTCCGGGAAGAGACTTCGGGGATGAATGGCTTTGGTTGAATGGAGGTGAAGTCAGGCCAAAAGGAGAGTGAGGAACCACAAGGTCAAGGGTCCGGGGGTGGTTCCCACGAGGCCATTCCGGCTCCCAGGGGGGACTCTGTTGGAGGACTACATGCAAATTCACCCAGGACTTGCTTCCAGATGCATGGATGCCTACCTGTTCTCCCCACAAATGGGTCCTGAAAGCGTGGGGTCCAGACCTGTGGAGACCAGGAGTTTCTGTACGTGCAAAGGCGGCTTCAGGCTCCAGAAGTGTAGCCTCCACGCAGCTTTACTTTCCTGGTTCTCAGTGCCGGAAGGGCAGCCAGGAGGACAGACCCTGGATGGACAGGGTTTGTGCGTCTCCCACTCCCTGGCTCTGCGGCTTTATGAAACGCACAGAAGCCCACTGGTCCCCCGCTTCCTCCCGTTAAAATCAGACAGTCAGATCCATGACCTAGGGTGGTCAGGCAGACGGAGAGAGAATGTGTCCTCAAAAGGTCCTTCCAGAGTGGATTTCAGTTCCTGTCTGTACCACACGCACGACGAGAACCACGCTTTACACCTCACCCCAGTATAACCCAAACCATATTCTTACCACTTCTGATGTGGTCTGGAAGTCTCTGTTCTATTCTAGTGTTGTTTATTCTATTCTATTTCATTAAAACACACACACACACACACACGGCTTCTGAGTCATCGCATCGATTTTACAATCCATTAGCCAGAAGGGTTCCAAGAACTATGTCCCGCAAGGTACCATTTTCTTCTTGATAAGACTCACTTTTCCCTAAATTCACATCTCCTGGTCAAGCGCCTGTTCCCCCAGGTTGGTAGGGAGGAGGGAGGAGTAGGGGAGCAATGGACACCCCAAATCTGGTGAAAGTGGGAGAGGCGATAGCCCTAGAAGGTGCTCCCCTTCCGTCACGACTCTCGTCACCCCAGACGAATTGTACAGGAGTTTCTGGGGGTCCTACAGCATCTGCATTCTTCTGACCCTCTACAATTCTGAAGTGCTTGAGTCAGGGCTGAGAGTGGCTGTTCCCTTGGCTACAAACCCATCCAGAAATTCCTTGCTTTGCATCCCAGCCCTGGCCTGGGGCCGACGGTGAGTTCCTGTGCTCCCCGAGCCCAGCTGCCGCATGGGTAACAGGATAATGGGATGAGCGTCCGGGGCCGTGGCTGGGATTCACTCAGTCAAAAGGGCTGGTGGGCAGGTGGTGACCAGGTGTGCTCACTGGGTTGAGATATACGAGGAGAATCCCAAGAAGACTGTGTCCCCAAGGCCCTTGGAGCTCAGGCTAGAGAGAAAGGAAGCCAGGGAAACAAGAGGACCCTTGTGGCCTGGCCCAAAGGCCAGGCCGGGCATTGTGGAGGGGGTCCCTGTCCCCATCGCATCCATGGAGTTCTCCCAGGCTCCGTCCCGGCTCTGCCCCTGGACCACCAGGAAGGAAAAGAGTCTGTTGAACAACCCGTTCCTTCCTAACTTGGGATTCAAAATCATGTTGTTTTGGATACAGGTGAGGTTCGGTGGGGTGAGGTCCGGAGCCAATGACCGAGAGAGGATTCTTGAGACGTCTTTGGTGCAAAACGGTGGTTTTACTAAAGCACGGGGACAGGACACTTGAGCAGAAAGAGCTGCTGGCCCCCGGGGTTGTGAGAGGTGGGTGACGACAGACTTGGGAATTGGGGGAGGTAAGGAAAAGGGAGGTTTCACAAGGATTTTCACATGTTAAAGACTCACAGCATACCAGGGGCCATTGTCAAGTTGAGGTCGTTTTTCCCTCTAGCAAGACATTAACATGAAGATAGTTGGAAGATGGGGCGCCTGGGTGGCTCAGATCATTAAGTGTCTGCCTTCAGCTCAGGTCACGATCCCAGGGTCCTGGGATCAAGTCCTGCCTCAGGCTCCCTGCTCAGTGGGGGGCCTGCTTCTCTCTCTCCCTCTGCCCCTGCTCTCTCTCATGCACTCTCTCTCCCAAGTAAATAAATAAAATCTCTTCTTAAAAAGAGACAGTTGGGGGGCACCTGGGTGGCTCAGTGGGTTAAGGTCTCTGCTTTTGGCTCAGGTCATGATCCCAGGGTCCTGGGATAGAGCCCCGCATCGGGCTCTCTGCTTGGCAGGGAGCCTGCTTCCCTTCCTCTCTCTCTCTGCCCGCCTCTCTGCCTACTTGTGATCTCTGTCTGTCCAATAAATTAAAAAAAAAAAAAAAAAGATAGTTGGAAGTTTCCTGGAGCAATGTCACACGGGTCCTCCCCAGGAGTCGCAGCCGGGGGGAAGGTGCAGCTGTGGGGTGTTAGTTCGTGCTTTGTCCTCAGCTCACTTTCTACTCCGTCGTCAAAAGACTTAGGCTCAAACCCAACCCTGCTGTGTGACCTTGGACAAGTAACTTAACCTCTCTGGTTTCCCTTCTTCCTCCACAGAGAACAGGGACGGTAAGACATGAAAGTCACTGCGAGGATAAAAGGGGCCTTCTGTACCCGTGATAAGTAGTATGGTTAGGATTGTGCTGGCTTTAACGAAACAGGTATGATGGATGGGATGGACAGGAGCGGGGTTGGAACACGGAGAACTAAGAGAATGGTTCTGAGAAGAGCAGCCAGCTACTCCCACGGAAATCTGTTTCCCAGCTGTGGCAGGGCCTCCTCCCGGTCTCCCCGTCTCCGTGGGGAGGGCTGCCTTCTTGAGGATGCGTCCCAGAAACTGCACGCAAGGCTGTCCGTGTCGAAATGGGCTCCCAGCCTCCGGGAAGTGAGCTCAGTCCAGTCTGACCAGACCTGGGGTGTTTTCCTGGGTGCTCAGGATTGTCTAGACGTGGCCTGGCCATGTCCGAGCATGTGAAACGCGGCCGTGGGGCCCGACAGCTCCGTCTGGCAGCGGGCTGGGCGAGCGGTTGGCGCCAGGACGGCAAGGATGACGAAGTGCTGAAATTTCCCCGAGGGCGTCGTATCAGATCGCGGGGCTGCCAGCTCTGGGCTCCGAGCCCCGCAAGCGCGTCCTCAGCCACCGATGGAGAGATGAGGGGGGTGGACAGGACACCGGAGCCAAGGGAGTTATCCCTCCCCAAGTAGGCCAGCATGGGAAATGGGAGGGTCCCCAGTTCCGCTCATGTCACTGCTCAGGGGTGAGGCCAACAGCCTAGTAAGGAAGAGTGGGGTGCTGATGTCACATGTAATGTGTGTGGACAGTGTTTGCATCCTGACTTGAGTACAGAGATGGCTGGCTGGAGATGACAGGTGCTGGCTAGATGACAGGTAGATGGACGGATAGATATGAATGGAGGATGAATAGATAATATCGACTTTTTGGATTGATGGCTAGATGTTTAGATAGATGATAGGCAGAGAAAAATGAATGGGTGGATAGGTTGAGAAGACTGGTATATTGGATAGATGGGCGGATGGATGTGTGGATGGATAGATAGATAATATTGATATATTGGATGGATGGATGGATGGATGTGTGGATGGATGATGGATGTGTGGATGGATGGATGGATGGATGGTTGGATGGCTAGATAGATAGCTAGGTCGTTAGTGCCTAGACAAAGATAAGAGATGCCAGCAACATAAATGATAGACAGTGCAGCTATGGGGATGATGTAGATAGATATAGATATGACAACTGGAAAATTCTAAGCAGTAACTGGATATGTGATTATTTTGAACAGTTACTGCTTACAGGCATACAGAGAGGAGAGGTGGACCAGGCCTGTCCAGTCCCCATCCTTCGGGAGCTGAAGTGCCCGTGCTGAGGAGAGAGGCTTCCACCTAACCCTTGCAAACCCAGGATCCGACCGCATGAGCTGGAAAGAAGCAGGTAAGATAAGATCATTACTCAGAACGTGTTCACTGTCTGTCAGGCACTCAGCTGGGCATGGGGAAGCAAAGACAAGCAAGGCAGGGGCTTCTGGCCTCGTATCCCACTGCCCAAGACAGAAATGACCAGCCACACACAGCCATTTAAACCAGAATCGTGAAAACTGGGTGACAATAAAAACTCAGTTCCTCAATCACATCAGCCACATTTCGAGCACCCCAATAGCCACATGTGGTGACCACAAGGGACAGTGTGATTCTAGGACATTCTATGGTTGCAGAACGTTCTCCTGGATGGCACTCTTGTAGGGAGCGAAGGTCTGAGAACAGATGCAGCTCTTATCAGGGCAATGAGCCGTGGTGTCTCAAGGCACAAGTTGAGGTCTTGTGCATGCAGCAGGGTGGAGGGGAGGAGGCCTGGACTGGTCTGGGGGGAGCTGTCCTGCCTCTGTTTCCCTCTGGGAGCTTGGGGACAGTCCCAGTGCTCCCAGAACCCACGTCCAGTGTGGAGAGTAACCCATCCTGTTCTTGTTAACCAGCCCACCAGTGTCTCACTGTTCATTAACCTCCAGGATTAGTCACTCGCTATGTCATGGGCAGCTCAGGTCTGCGCCTGACACCTGCCCTTCAGTACCAGCTCCTGTCCGGGTCCCGGGGCATCCCCGGGGTTCCATCCCCCAATGCCCATCTGGTGACACCCAGCACACAGAGCCACACTGCCCCCAGTTTCCCTTGGGTGCATGATGCCCATCCGCAGCCTGAGCCAACAGCCCAGCTAGAGCTCCCGCCGTCAGCTCCAGACGCTTCCATGCGTGGCCTCGACCAGAGCCTGACACCCCAGCTGCCTGCTGGCTGCCGCATCTGGTTCCCACACGCCTGGAGCTAAACGGTATCATTTCAGCCCTTCTGTATTTGCTGGAGGCAGGAGGAAACCAAAGCTGGCCCTTTCCAAAGGCACCTCCCACCCCGTGTCACTGGTGCCCCAGTCGCTTGTCTCATTCAGAGGATGGCACCTCTCTGGTCTCAGGTCACCCCCACATCTTGTCATTTTCGGAGGCTAAAGCACCAGGGAAGAACATGGCACATACCCTCAAATCCCACCACACAGAACATGTTACATTTATACTTTCAGATTTTCTCTCTTAAATATAGAAATTCAGGAACAAAAGTGTGAACATAGATGTTTGTGTATTCTTCTAGGTGCATAATTATAAAAATGCTCTTTGGGAACTTCTCCCCCTACTTAATATATCATAACAACTTCTTTCTGTTAGAAAAGATATATACTAATATCATCCCTTTAGTGGCTCAGCTATGTTCCAGTATATGAATGTATCATCATTTATTAACAAGTTATATACATTAAGAGTGTGTTTGGCTGCAGACAACAGAAAACTTACCACAGTGGCTTTAAAAAGTCAGGTTTATTTTCTCACATGACCGGAAGTCTAGAGGAGACAGCATGGTCAGCAGTCCAGCACTGTATGTGCACAGATCCCGTGTCTCTGTGTTTTTTTCTGCCATGTGTCATGACACAGGATGGCTGCTGCAGCTCCAGGTATCATATCCACATTCAAGATAAAAAGAAACGGGAAAGGGGAAACTTTGTGAAGAACAGAAAAGCATCCCATGAATCCTTCCAGAAGACTTCTGCTTTCATGTCAAGAGGCAAGATGGGCCCGCCCAGCCTCTTGTGACTGTAGGGGGCTGCAAAAGCACCCACTTGACCTGGGCCTTCATAGCAGGAGATGGAAAGGGGGCGAGGAACCCGAAGCAGATTCCTGCATGGCACAGGAGGGCATCTCCAGGGATGCGTCCAGGTTTTGACCCCAGGACTCACGCTGAAGAAGCAGTACCCTGGGAGAGCGCGGCTGGGAAAACGTCCATGGTAACTTCTGCCTGTGCCCGGGAATGGGGTATCACCATGTCTATGGGAAGCCAGGGCCACGGCAGAGAGGCCAGGCAGAGTGTGGACGTAAGGCAAAGGGAGGCCTAGGCCTTGGGTGGAGAGAGAGAGACTGCACAGCGTGAGCAAAGTCGTCGAGGCGGTGTTGTGGGAGGCCTCCTAGAACCCAAACCATGGAACATCAAGATGGTCCTGTTCCCTGGTTTTCGAGAAAGCAATGTGGCAACTCCAAAAGTAGTTTGCAGAACCCTCACGAGGGGGACTTCTCACCGTGCAGGAAAAGAAAGTGTTTCTCTGGGGTCTTGTCTTATGTCCCACCATGTTAGACCGTGTGTGTCCCGTGCATGAAGCGGGAAGGGGGACCACCAAGTTCCAACTATACCAATGGGAGAGGCAGGAGCCCTCTGGCTGTCCTGCCAGCACGTGGGGGCTCGGCAAAGCTGAGCACATCCACCACACGTGCGCGGGGTGTGAGATCCGGGTTATCAGTGGGACTGGGAGCTGCCAGAGGGGATGTCGCACGGGGCGTGTGCTACGGCGCGCTCTGGAGCCGCATCTCGTAGTAGAGAAGCAGTGACTTGACTTGCCTCGTCATGACAATGGCAATGAAAGGTCATTGGACACAGCCGGGGGTTTCATTTAAAAAAAAAAAAAAAACACAGCTGTGAAGTAGGTACCTGTAGAAGAGCCGCGTGATGGGGTGGGAGTAAGGAAACCCGTTGGGTCGCGCCAGGTCACGCCAGCTGACCGACACAAACTTTGTACGGACCATGCAATCATATCTGGTGCATGTGTTTTAAGGAAACACCTATCCTTGGACTTAAAATGCTTCCTCAAGAAATTTATCCCACTCTCGTAAATGTGCCAAAATAACACACGAGGATTTTCGCTGTGGTGCCATTTGTCATAGCAAATCACTGGAAACAACCCATGTGTTCACCTATAGGGGATTGGTTAAATAAACCACAACCCCAAAGAAGACCGTACCGCCCTTGAAGAGTGAAAGACCCACGTGTGTAAGCGTGAAGAATGCCCAAAGTCGATCTTGTGAAAAAGAGGTACTAAAACAGAAAGCAAGTTCCGTTCCCATTTTTTATTAAAAAGAAATAAAAATAATGTGTCCTGGGCGTGCATGCAGCCAGGCTCCAAATTCTCTTCACGTGGTTATCCTGAAAGCAGGAACTGACACTCCCTATGTTATAAATTTAATATTATTTTTTAAATGTAATAACTATGTCATTTGCTTATTTAAGAACATGTTTAAAATATATAAGTAGGTGAAAATAATGAGCATAAAATTACGGTCTAAAAGTGACTTGAATGAACATTTTAGAAAGTAAAATCTGCTGTACACCTGTAATGCTCAGACTTTTTACAAATACATATTAATTTTGCTGTTGGGGTGGAGGGAAGTATTTTAAATAATGTAAACTACCAAAAATTTTTTTTTGAAAACTCAGCTGCTAGCTCTCTATAAACCTCTGGAGAGTTTATTTTGTTCTTATTAAAGGTTTATTTTACTATTATTCTCTGGGACGCAGTTTCCCTCTCTGCTAACAATAAGGTATGGTAAATATTTGCATTCTCTTTGCTTTGCAGAGAGCAAAAAGAACATTCTAGACGCTCTCTGTAAGTGCTTCGATTCCAATTTAAGTAAAGAAGTACACCAAATATTATCAGAGTTGACACCCTACGTGCTACGTTGCTTTCTAATGATTTTTATGAAAAATGATGAAGTGGCTCTGGCAGGGGCCTGCTCTGGGTTGCTGTTGCAGCTGGACACTTTCTTGCTGTGTCTTCATAGGGTGGAAGGGGCTGGGAGCCTTGTGGGGTCTCTTTCTTAGAGGCACAAATCCCATTCCTGAGGGCTCCATTCTCACCACCCAGTCACACCCTGTGGGCCCCCCCTTCTAAAACCATCACCTTTGAGAATGGGGATTTCAGCATGTGAATTTGGGGTGATACAACGTTCACAGCATAGCCCCATCTTTTACCTCTGCTTTGTGTGTCTGTTGGCTCTGCCAGGCAGAAACTGCCCTCATGGAGGCAGGATGGCTGCCTAAGCTCCTGCCTTGCATCCTATCTCCCTGAACTCCAAATTCCCTTCCCAATGGTCCATGACCCCTGGGTCTCTTTCATTTAAATGGGTTTATATCCATCCCTGGCCCCAGCACTCTGGACGGGGGCATGGGAGATAATCACCAAGCTGTCCAGCCAAATCCCCAGGCCACTTCTGGATGCAAGAGTAAAGTGCACGACCCAGACTGAGGGGATGGACTGGCGGGGAGAGGGAGGCACCCATGGAAAATCCCAACGCTGTTGCCAGGAATACAGATACTGAGCAGGCAAAGCCACAGCTGTCAGTCTTGTCCGTGAGGAAGGGCCCCACCATGCGGCACACCCTCTGATCTCTGGGCACGCGGTCACCCTCCGGTAGTGCTGGACACGTTTGCAGGATGTCGCTTGGCAGTAGCCAACATCGTCTCCACCTCCTGTACCACAGGGCTGGAGGACAGAGCTGCGTTTCTCCCACACCCTGCCTGGCCTCTGGAGCTCTCCACGGAGCATACCGGCGGCCGATGGGGAGCACTCACACGACCTCTGGGAGCCAGAAGCTGCTCTGCCTCCTCTGGCGGCCTCGGGATGTGGGGGCTGTGGCCTCTGTGTTCCCCTGCCAGCCCCCCAGCTCGGGGCAGCCGATGAGCCCGGCTTGCTGTAGTTCTCTCACCTTTGGCCAACAGCACCGAAATGTTGAGTCTTTGAATTGCGCAACAATCCTCAACTCATGGCCGCTCCTGATTTCACGCCCTGGGGCTTTCTGAAGGCTTTGAAAACACCCCATTCCCTGCACCCAGCCCCTCTCTTTGGAATACCTAGTGTGGTTTGTTTTCCTAACTGGATTCCGACGGTAACATTGCACTTCGGTGGAAAATTTTAAGAAGCCCTATCTGTCCGAAGTTCTCCCTTTCTGATGAGAAAAGCGAGGCCCATGGGGGAGCACAGCCTGCGGCGTCCGCCAGTTTGCAGACTCTCTCCAAGCCGGCCTGTGGCCTGTACCGCGGCCGCTAGCCCCACGGAGCCAACTTTCATTTCAATGAGTTAAAGTGTATCGTTTTTAAAGCTCAGTTCCTCACTTGCTCTGGCCAGATTCCAAGTGCCTGGAGCCCCTTGCTCCCCCGTGCCCAGCAGGGGAGTGCGCATGCCGCGTGCTGGAGTACATGTTCTAGAACGCCTCCACGTCATGCGAAGTCCTACCGGACAGTGCTGTTGTAGGTGATCATCGTGTCCTCCTCTGCCCCATCCACATTAATTGTCTTCTCGTTCAAGGGTAACACTGGAAGGATGGCTTAGTTCAGACCATTTGTGCTGCAAACGGAGAAGCAGAGACCAGGTCCAAATAGGGGCTCAAGGTCTCCAGGGGCCCGGGGAGCCCAGATCCAACTACCTGCTCTGGCTTGAGTCACCTAGTAGTTCAGCTCAAGAATGTATACATTCGTGTCCAATACGGCACTCATCTTCAAGGGGGTCGGAAGAGGAAAGAAAAGCAAGCAGGTAGTTATTCTTACAAATAACCCACTAGTGTTGATTTGGGGATACAACCGACCAATTGCATTGTAGATAATACGGTGCTAGGTTGGTTTTGGGGCTTTTTGTTGTTGTTGTTTCTAATTCTGAAGTTAGACCGTGTTGTGCCCTGGATGTTGAATAGAGCATTAACAGTGATCTGTGTTGACTAGTTCGCTACGAGGCGACCGATCCCAGCCAGCACTCATCTCCTGCACCACAGGACACATCTGTTTTCTACGAGCTGAGCTCCCAGGGGATAGTATTCCTGCTGATAAAAGGGACTGCCCTGGGAGGACTGTCTTCAAATCTCTGTGGGAACGTGTTTTCTTGCAAAGAACCACGAGTATCTCAGGCAAGAGTAGTTACTTCTTGGAACACGTTTTCTTCTCTCTGTCTCCCAGGAAAGAAGGCACAGGCCCGGACCACCTGGGCATCCAGGGCACGCCCCACTTGGAGGCAGCGAAGAGATCAAGAGACGCGGTGTCTGCGGTGCCCGAGATGAAAGTTCCCGAACCAGCAAGGACGTCAGACAAAAGCAATGTGCGTTTCTTCAACATGAGATTTCCTCCCCCAAAACAGCATCAGACTGTCGGAAGCCGGGCAGTATTCCAAAGGTTAGAGACAGGGCCAAAACATATCATTTTAGCTTTTTCAGATGGCCATTTCTGTCTCTGAAATGTTCAGTACCGTCTCACCACAGTGGCAGAAGTCTGTCCCGGACACAGCCCAGCGAGACGGCTCTTAGTGCTTTGGTTTCCAGACCCGGGAGACTGAAAGACGAGAACACCCACCACGGTAAGTGCCCCCTGATGCCGAAAGGTCAGCCCTCGTGCTGTCTGTGGCCTCACAGAGAAGGCTTTGCTTCCAGACCCCCACCAGCTCTGGCCCCCAGACTCCCCGACTGGGAAGCAAGGTATTTGCGGAGCACCGGGGTGTGAGGGGTCTGCTCGCATCCACCAGCTCCAACCAGGCCAGCTCTCAGACACTCTGGGGAAGAGTGCTGACTCGGGGGATTGGGAGCAGAGGGGCTCATGGGCCCCATTTGCCAGCCCTGGTTTTGACACCCTCTGCAGTCTTTATGACATTTTAGGATTTGGTCTCTGACTTGCACAGTAAATCCTGCCCATCCCTCACTGTCATCAGTAGGACCACGCGCCTGCCCCTCCAGGGGGAGCAGAAGCCCGGTGACAGAAGGGCCTTGACCTGGGGAGTTTGGAACCGAGCATGCTCTTTCTCCAGCCTCGGGAGTGGGGGGGCTTCCCTGGCAGGGCTTGGGGCCACCTGTGCTGTGGCTGAGGCTGCCAGTGCCCCACCTGTGGGCCCTCACCCTGTCCAGCAAACACAACCCCCTCTCACCCCAGAGTAGCCTGCAGCCAATGGTGAGCCAAAATCAGGAGGTGGATACCCCAGCAGCCTCAGCTTTTGGGTGGGATGATCCTGGCATGTTCTACGATCTCCCGAGTCCCCCAGTGAGCACAGTGCCCTCAAAAGTCACCTCCTCATTACTGCACATCTGTTGCCCCCATCTCTTCCCTGTCTCACTTCCCCACTCCCCTACCTGTCCTTCCTGGGACCACCTCCCACGTAAACTCCCTGCATCCTTGTCTCAGGCTCTGCTTCTGGGGAACCTAAGTTCAGGCCTATATCTTATGATTAAAGGGGTGTTGGGCAGACAATATCTGCTGTCACAGGGCCAGCACTGAGTACTGAATTCTGTCACAAGAGAGTCATGCCTGTGGGGTTTAAAGACCAAGGTCTGGTTATCTTATCCAGCAATCCCATTTCTGGGTACACCCAAAAGAATTGAAAGCAGGGTCTCAAAGAGATATTCGCACACCCGTGTTCATAGGAACGTTATTCACAATAGCCAAAAAGTGGAAGTAACCTAGGTGTCCACTGACAGAAGGATAAGCAGAACATGGTCTCTCCCTACAATGGAATATTATTTAGCCTTCGAGAGGATGGGAATTCTGACATCTGCTACCGCGTGAACGGACCTTGAGGACACTGTGCTGGGTGAAATAAGCCCATCACAGAAGGACAAAGACTGTCTGGTTCTACTCACACGAGCCTCCCAGACTTGTTGAATCCCTCCAGACAGTGGAACGGGCTGGGGACCAGGGGCAGGGGTGGGGAGAATGGGGGGGTAAGTGTTTAATGGGGACAGAGCTTCTGTTTGAGACAGAGAAGCTCTGGGGATGGATGGCGGGGATGGCTTCACAATGATTGAACTGTACCCTTAAAAATGGGCCAAGATGGTACATTTTATGTTCTGTGTATGTTATCAAAATTGTTTGAAGTGTGGTCCCCAATTTTTTCTGTGTGGCCTCCCAGCCCAGCCAGCACAACTGCAGGCTGCCTGCACGGGCTCTGACACGGTCACGCCCACCCTGTGCCCTTACGCACTTAATCTCCCCTACATGGACTCACCTTCGTTGGACAAGACTCTTTGATAAGAAACTTCACGTCCCCGGTATAAATGGAAAACCCACGGGGCGGGCCGTCAAGAGAAGGCGTGATGGTGAGAGTCAATACACGAAAACCACACGCCTCCTCCCAGCCCTCCCAGGACGGTCCAGCCACAGAGGCCTCCAAACTGAAGCTCCTCTGTCTTTGTTGCACGTGGGGGTCAGGAGTGTCGAGACAGGCGTGCAGGCAGAGCGGGGTCACTTGAGAGGCGACCTATCACAGAGACGGGCCAGCAGTGGGGAGGGACAGGAAATACCTTTCTGTGCTGCTCATTCACATGCCTTAGCATGAGGCCTGACGTCGCCGCTGGGCCACCTTCAGAGCTCCCCGGAGAACCTCCCTCACTGGGAAGACGCCGGTCTCCGGCCAGAAGCACCCACGGGTTCTAACTTCCCCGCCAACTCCGGTCCGCTGGCGGTGGCTGCCTGGGGTCCCGCAGGAGTGTGCCCAGCGAGAGTCCATTTCCAGCCCCAGCAGGAAAGCACTGCGATCAGTTAGCGATGTCTGTTAAGGGCACAGGGTGGGGAGGCGACGAGCCTGGGCCCCTGGGCTGTGTCCTTGGCATCACCGAGCCTAGACGTCCTGAATCCTCAACAGGCTCTTGTCGTCCAGCCCAGCCTCCCTCTCAGAGCTCCTACTGGGCCGCTTCTTCCTTCCCACTCAGAAGGTCTACACTGGCCACTTGTTTGAAATCGTGTGTGCACCCTCCTCAGGACAACTCAGGGGTAAGAGTGATGCCCAGCCCGGGGTCACACGGCTGAGAAACGACAGATCTGTGGCACCCACCGGCTCTGCTGGCCCCAAATCCAGGGCCAGAACCCCACATTCTGTGGGCCCTACGGCCTTGTGGACCTTGTCAAACACCGCCTACAGCGCATGGCGGCAGCGGAGGCCGCTGACGTCTGTCCTGCAGTCAGGCAGCTGCCTCGTCGGGCACGGCTGCACCATCCAAGCAGACACAACAAACTTTTAATAACTCTACACAACTCTAACCCAGAAGTGTATTTTTACCCATGTGAGTCAGCCATTTATTTGTCAATAGAGGCCAGTAAAGGAAAAGGCCCCAGGACCATTTATAAACAGACTGTAGCCCCTGGAGACATCCCAGGGGAAGCCGAACCGTCTGGAAATGAGCTTGTCGCTGAAAACCATTCCCCGGGAACAGAAAGCCTGGGGAGGGGGTGCATCTGGCAGTGGGCTTGCTGGGGGGGGGGCAGAGGCTGAGGGGGATCAGGGGTGGGTGGGCTAATGACGGAGCACGCGGGCCTCAGGAACATCTGTGTCCCCGCTCCGCCCCTCAGCACCGTGGGGACCAAGCCACTGGCTCCACGGAGCCTCAGCTTTGCCCTCTGCAGAGTGGGCGTGGTGGCGCCCACCTCACAGAGCTCTGGGAGGACAGGAGGAGGGCCAGGGCGGAACAAACAGTGCGCGGGGGTGGGGGCGCCTGGCTGGCTCCGGGTTAAGTGTCCGACTCTTAATTTTGGTTCAGGTCATGAGACGGGCCTCCACCTCAGGCTCCGTGCTCAGCCTGGAGCCTGCTTCAGATTCTCTCTCCTTCTCCCTGTGCACCTCCCCACGCACCCACTGTGCCCCTCCCCATGCACCCACCACTCCCCTCCCACTCACGCTCATGCACGTGCGCATTCTCGCTCTCTCTCTCTAAAAAGAAGGAAAAAGAAAAGAACGGAGCAGTGTGCAGATGTCATCTGTGACAGTGGCTCAGATGCTGGCAGTGGCCAGGGCAAAGGTGTGGTGGGACGGGGGTCTGCACAGGACTCTTCCCCAACCATGAGCTGTGTCAGCTGAACACCCTGTCTGTGCCAGGAGCCCACGGAGCGAGCCCGCAGTGAGTGCACAGGCAGCTCCTCTGAAGGAAGGAGAAATGCAGGTCAGGAGCCCTGCCTCGCCAGGACACTGTCTGGAAGATTTAGCGAAGCGAACGGGTGGCCCCCGTGACCGCACTGTGGTCCTTTCCTGAGCACGTCCCCAACAGACACGCGCGCGTAGGTTTATGTGCTTCAAAGATGTGTGCGAGAATGCTCATAGCAGCCCTACTCAGGCTAGCAGGAAGAGACAGCAGTACAGTCATGCCAGCCAGGGGTAGGGACCGCGGTGCGTTTGTGCAGGGGGAGACAGCGGTAGGCTCATGCAGGGGGAGGAGAGAGACCACGGTGCACTCATGCAGCGGGGGAGACTGTGGTGTGCTCGTGTAGGGGGAGAGACCGAGGTACGCTCATGCAGGGGGTACCAGGAGGGGAGAGGCCACAGTACGTTCGTGCAGGGGGAGAGATCACGATGCGCCCATGCAGAGGGGAGGACTGCAATACACTTGTGCGGGGGGGACACTGCGGTTTGCTCCTGCACGGGGGAGAGACCGCAGTACGCTTGAACAGGGTGGGGAGACTGTGGTACACTCGTGCAGAGGTGAGGGGTGGAGACGCTCCACCCTCCCCTACGGGAACGCCACGCTGCAGGGGAAAGGAACAAGCCAGAGCACACGAAGGGCGGCTGCACACAGACAGGTCCGCACCGTGTGCCCGCAGAGCACGTGAAGGACAGTCAGGAGTCAATAAAGCAAACGGCGGCAGGAGTCGCCACAGCGCAGACCTGCGGGGCGCGGGTCCTGGCTGGGGAAGGGCTCCCGGGAACGTCGGGGGTGAGAGAAAGAGTCTCGAGCAGCCTGAGCGGCCATGGGAAGACGCACACGTGTGTACAAGCCTCACATACGCTTCGAAGGGTGAGGTCGAAGCGTTGCCCTTTCAAGCCTGCAACGTGTGTGAGGCCACCCTGCGATCCGGGGGGGCACATCTGACAGGGGACCAGCTGTAAGGCTATAGACACTAGGCTGCTCGGGTCGCCACCAAGAACAAGCGCTCCAAGATGCATGTGCTTTGAAATATTGTCGAACCAAAGGAAACAGCCCATGCTTGCCCGGCCTGGGCAGCGGGCTGCAAGTCTGCGTCCTCCTGCAGTCCTCGGGCTCATGCTCCGAAGACACAAAGGGACGCGCCCACGCTGGCACAGCCAAGGGATGGACAGCAGACCAAGAAAAGCAGCCAAGAGTGAGCTCTTGTCCAACACCACAAAGGGGCATCAGGCATCAGTGGAAGGACCTGCTCTGGGAGGTTAAACGACGTGGTCCGACTCCAGGCTCCATCTGAAAGCCCTGACCCCTTGAGAAAGCCCCTTGGCCTCGGGGCCTCGGTTTACTTACGAGGTGGCTGGTGGTTATGGAGTGTCACCTGCTTGGGTGTAGGAACTCAGCTCGCCAGCATCTGTGCCGTGCCCCAAGAGGCCCCACTCAAGGCAGGCGCTCAGCAAACGATGCTTGGTCAAAGTAAGTACTCAGCCCTTCTCAGCCACACCGAAGGGGGGCTCCAAGAAAGAAATACAAATGCATAAACACTTAGCAAGTTGAGCGAAGCAGGAGGCTGGTCCAAAATCTTCAAAGAAATACACATCACGGGAAAACGGGGGAGACTCATCACAGCTGCGATGGTGCATGAAATTTAGGAATTTACGGTCACTTTGTGATCACGGTCTTGTGGATTTTTTAAGAACCCCTCCTTATATTTTGGAGACATAGGCCAAAATATTTAAGAATGAAATGATGTGAAGTCCAAGATTTGTTTCAAAATCGAGGCTGGCACCAAGCAGGTAATTGGTAAAGGCTGGGGTGGGGGCCGGGGGGGAGTGCATTCTCTACTCTCCGACCTTAGTTGAAAATAATTCAGATCCAGTCAGATCTACTCCAATTTAAAAAATATCTCAGATTTTATGAAGAAGTTAGCAGTCACTCCTAAGTTATACTCCCCTCAATGTGGGGAGACCGCTCCTCAAAGTGTCTTCCGAGCACTCCCCCTTCTCCAGGCGGAGCTGGGGTGGAAGGCTCAATGGGCTCCATCATCCTGCCTCTCCCCGGCCCGTGGCCACCAAGCAGGCTCCCGGACAGATGCCAAGGCTATAGGACATGGGTCCTGCCTCGAGAAAGGGACCTGCCGAGTCTTCAGAGGGGAGAGGTTTTTTGTCCTTCACAGCCCACTGAGAATTCACAGTCTCCAACTGTGAACCAAACAGGAACCTCTTTTTCGGCTGCTGAGCTCATTTATGCTTGGCAAAAGGCAACATCTCATTTCAAAGCCGGGAAGGGGAGACTTTGAAAAGATTTAAAGCCCAGCTCCACAAGCTCCTTGGACATAAATAGCTTTTTTGAAACAAGGTTTTGATGAGTTAAGAGCAAATGAATCAGAAACACATGGATTAAATTCCCCTTAAAATCCACATGGGTTTAGAAATGGAGGGGAAGGGGTGTGGCAAATATCGTTTCAGTTTTATGGAACCCCAAGCATTTTTAAAACCGGGTGAGATGGTCAGGAAATCCTACATGTCTCTGAATCCATTCAGTTCCAAGAGCAGGTCCAAGGAAAGGACCCTGAATGCAGCGGGGAACGGCAGGCCGGGCTGCGTGCGAGCTAGCTTCACTCCCTCCGTCCTGCATCCAACACGCCCGGCTCCCTTCCTCGCGCCAGGTTAACGCGGCCAGGGAGTGTTTCTGGTCTTCGTAGTACGTGCTTTCAAGGAAATTCAAGCGAATTGCAAAAGGCAGCATTTCCACTTTGCTCTGGTCCCCAGCCCTAATCAGAGATGCTCTCCAAACTGCCCCCTGCAGCCGTCGATGGCAATGAACATGGTGAGTGTAGTTAAATGACAGTAACTTGGTCACTGCTCTGGTGCCTGGGATGGGGCTCTGGCCTTAAACTCTGAACAGAAACAAAGTGCTGTCCTTTGAGAGTCCGTCTGGAGGCTAGAAGGAGCATCTGTGCTCAGGCACGTGCGACGGGGGCCTTCTGAGCTCCGACAGCAGAGACCCGGAGTGCTTGCCAACGCAGCAGCCCTTGGCCCTCACGGGGACCCATGCCTTGTCACACCAGAAACTGAGTCTGGAGTGCATGGGGCCCTGCTAGGGTCACCCACTGAGCCCCACAGCAGTGGAGCCGGGGATGGCGTCCGAGTCCCGATTCCCAAGCCCACGGCGGCTGCCTGTCTAGACCAGGCATGACACACTTGGAGGACAACATTCTAGAACACAACCCCACAAATCCTCGGGGACGGTGTCCCTGGAGCATGGCAGCCGGCAAGAAGTGCGTTGCGGCCAACAGACGGCCGGAAGGAGCACGGGCTCTCGTCCTCGCCGGTCAGTGCGCTCTGAGGGCGGCCCCCGACCCCTCTGCACTCACGGGCATCCACTAGGAGAGACGAGGGCAGACTCCGGGGCCCGACCGCCGGCCTCGCCTCCCCACTCTCCCACAGGGACCCTGCGCTGTTGGGCAAGTGACCGACCCTATCTGCAGAATGAGGGCGGAAGGGCCCATCCTGCCACAGAAGGGAATGCCCGCGTCTCCCCAGGGCAGCCCTCGACTTGGCTCAGAGTCGGCGCCCAGGCCGTGCAGGCCGTGATGGATATCACACGATAAATGACCTCATCGCATGCAATCCTCACCACCGCTTTGATGTCATTACTGCATTTGAGGGGTGAGAGATCTGAGTCTCCAAGAGGCTATGTCACTCGCTAACGAGGGGCGAAGCCAGATTTCCAATCCAGATAGGGCTGTCCCCCGAGCCAACTCCTCCGGGGCGCACAGCTCAGCAAGCCGAGGGCATCCTGCTTTTCCGTCTGGACTCAGCCTCCTGCCGTGTCCACGTGGTAGACAACCTGCATGACCATCACCAGGACCCCGTCTGTCCGAATCTGGAAACTTCCATCTGGGCGCAGGCAGAGAGAGGACACGAGCCTCCCACGCCAGCCCTGAAGTTGAGCCCTTGCCGCTCCCAGCTGAGCAACCTCGTGTAAATCAATTCACCGAGCTTCCATCTACCCATCTGTGAAATGGGCACAATGTTATAACTTACATCACAGGCCTGGGAAAATAAGTGACAGAAACCCCGTGAGGCTCTCACTGGGCAGGTTCCCAGCGCAGGCCAATTGCTTGATAACTGTGAATGCTCGAGGTCACGATGCCACAGCCAGCGTCCCAGCCTCCGCCTCCAGAGGTACCATCTGTCTCCACAACACAGAGTCGGTCAGACACGGTTTCCTTCCCACAGCTTATCTCCTGGGTACTGGGCACCGTGCCCACCAGGGTCCTGTCCAGGGTCGAGGCACAGGAATGCGGAGCACCAGGGGTCCCCTTGTCTGACATCTTGGGGTTCACCTTCCTGTTTGGTGCAGTTTTGTCCGTGAATGTGCCAATGGCTACCTCCGGTCCTACTTTGGGACCTGACATGGAAGAAATCACTGCCATCCTAAAATGTCATGAAAGGTGGGGTCATAGATGGGTCATGTTTGTGGCCCATATGATGGACACGGACAGAGCTTTCCTCAGGTTTTTCATCTGTGAGACGGAGCCCAGCACACCAGCTTCTGAAGGGAGGCACCGGGAACACAGTACGTGCTCAGTGAATGGTATCCCCACCCTTGCAGAGTCTCCTCCAATCCCCAGCCCGGTTTCACACTAAAACTGAGGAAACGCTAGTTCCAGCCCATAAGCAACCGGCAAATGGATGAGTCCGTCCCCGAGCTTGCAGAAGATGAAAAGATTTGCTCCGCCATGTCAGGATCACAAACCTATTACACTTTTAAAACCCCAAAGGAGGACCAGGGCCTTTGAAGCCAACGTCAATACAACTGTTTAACAGCTTATTTTAACTATCCAATGGGGTCCAGGTTGCTTAAATGGATTCACGTTGCCAGCAATCTCTTTTCGCGACACGGTATTTGTTAGAAATCAGGATTTTACTTCACTAAACGTCCTGCGGTCGCCTCCGCTTTGTTTCCTAACAGGGCTGTCTTTATGTGAGTTTTCTTTGGCTTCCCAATAGAAGAGTAACAGATTCCTTTTGAAGTTTTTTATTGATGAATGAGCCGCTATAAATAACCCTCCGTGGCAGCCGCCCGATCTCTGAAGTTTACTCTGGAATAATAGTAGCAGTGGGAACGAAGGGCAATTTACGGCAGCGTGTCATGAAATAGTTTAATGGGCTTCATACTGTTTAACTTAATCTTTACAGATGTAAAAACAGAAATACAATTATTTTAACAACTATTATTACATATTGCTCTGCTAATGAAAACAAAGGCTCGGGAAGCTCTCTGAGGACTGGAGGATGGCTATGGGACATGGAGGGGAGGAAGTGCTGGGCGCCGGCAGGGTCCCCCCCGATCTGGGGCACCGGTGGACGTTCTTGTCCCCCCACAGCCTCTTTCTGCTGCACACACACATGCACACACAGGCACACACATGCACGCGCATCGTAGTCGGTGGTCAGACCAAGAGCAGCTTCTCTGAGCTGATCTCAAGCTCTGCTCTGCGGCATGAATTATGGGGCCCATGGAGAATTTCTGTTGCTGGGAAAGACAACCGCCCGTTCTTAATGGAGCTCCAAGGACCTCTCCTGCTTCTCACAGTCCCCAGCTGCTGCCCCGCCTTCTTGTTCCTAACCCACCCCCATCCCCACAATCCCAGCGTCCCCGGGAGCATCCTTCTCACCAGAGGGGACGGGACACAACTCCCTCGAAAACCTATAAATCAGAGGTTGCGTCTGCAGTTTGAACGGGCTCCCCGCCCCTCCGGACTCTGCGGAGATTAAACACGGAACCCTGGGTCTCTTCCACGGTGCTCAGAAGACTGCGCTCCCTCTGATTCTTCAGGGAGGTCCTTGCCCGCAGGGGCGCGTCCAGAGTGAGAAGAGCGGTTCCTTCCGGCTAGCATTTTTCTCATACAATGCCGGCTGCCCCCCTCCCTGCCAACTGGGAGCGGGGAGCCCCGCTGTGACCCTGCTCTGTATCATTTTGTGCCTCAGGGAGTTCACACCTCCTCCTTGCTCCTTGGTGGGGCTCTCGCCAGCTAAACTGGGGATTTGCCTGAACTCAGAACCTTTGGGGAAACGGTGGGCTTGGGCCGAAAGAAGTCGGCGTGTTTAGTTAAAAGGCTCGGTGGGAGAATGTGGCATATAGCCATAGTGAGTGGCCGACGTGCCCACCCGTCCGGGCAGCTGTGGGACACCTTTGCCTGCACCCCCAGACCCTTGAGAGTAAACAGAATGTGTACCCCTGTGGGTAGCTCCCTCCCAAGGGGAAAAGCCAGGCTAGGCCCCCAGTGCCCAGTTAATTCTGTCCACGGTCAGCTGTCAGCTAAGCCCTACGCTGGTTCCCGGACTGAAGGCATAAGGGGGTCAGAGTAACCCCGGATGGAAGAAGACATCAGAGGGGGTGCCCAGGGCTTCCTAAAACTGTCTGTCCCTCTGACAAATACTGGCCATTACGCGCCAAGCACTTGCTCATCATAAGCTGAAGGACATTCGCTCGAGCGGGAAAGTCAGGCATCAAGGAAGACGCAACCCCTTGACGTGTTTTGGATGCTGAGTGCGCGGCAGGCCGGAGGCTAGCGCTTGCAGGAAAAGGGAGCACAACAAAAATGGTACACCCCGCGCCGGGTGTCGCCCGCGCAGCTCTCGTGACACAACTGCGGTGGGAATGAGGACCCCACGGGACTGCGGACTTCCAGGGAGGGGTGAGGAGGGGCAAGCAAAGAGAATCGGGAGCCACCCCTGCCCGCAGGCAACCACCGGACACGCACCGCCCCAGAGCGCCGGCAGCGTGACCGTGTCTCCGCGGAGATGCCCCCCAGGCTCCCGACACACTCTTGGTTTCCGAGACTTGGAACCACATAAAAACTGCAAAGCACCTCAGTGCGTTTGGGTGGTCAGCGGCCAGCTGAAACGGTCGGGTTTCGGACGAGTGGGGTCCAATAAAACACATGGCTAACATTAACCACACCTGTTTGCTTTTTAGTTTTGTTTTTTTGTTTTTAGGGTGGCTGCTAAGCATTGTGAAATTGCTCTCTCTCCTCTCACCGGTCTGGGAGGTCAAGAGACCCACGAACTTGAAGATCCGAGAGGAGAGGATGGGAGAAGCGTGACTTTCGCCATCAGCTGGTTCTCGGTCGTGGGGTTCTCACAAAGACGCACCGTGCGGGGATCGGTGAGCCCTGGGGCTGTCGACGCATCAAGTCAGACAACCCTGCTGCTCGGGGCTGCCCTCCGCGTGTCCCTTTGCTTTCCCAGCTCTCCCCACCTGCACACAAAACCCTCGAGGACAAGACCTGGGCCTGGTCCACCGTTATGCCCCTGAGGAGTGTCCGAAGCCCGGTGTTTTCGGGCACTTGCCGTTGATTAGCTGAAGAGCGACCAGTGATGCTGACCGCAGGGACCGCCTGGACCGAGCCCCGTTGCCAACGGCGGGAAAAACAAAACGTCGCACCACTCTCTGCACAGCCCTAGACGCGGGGCTTCCCCGACCCTGAGCCTGAACTCTGCTGCGCGTCGCTGCCTCAGGACGGTGTGAAGGAGGGCGGGCGCGTCGGGAAGGCTGGTCCCCATTTCAGACTCGGGCTCTCCCTGACGAGGCGCTCCTGGTCCGCTTCCCCTTCCACCAGCCTCGACTTCTCTCATCTGTCCAGTGGGAAGGCTCAGGGCAAGCTCACGGGGCTGTTGCAATGATCCAGTGAGATGCCGGGTGGTGAGGACGACGTGCCGACACCCTCTCCCGGGAGGACACGCGGGAGCGATGGGGCCTCGGGGAACGCCAGCAGCTGTTCCATTTCATGCAGCCCCAAACCTACTTTCCTGTTTCTTCATGCCAAGTGGTTTTTCTGAATAATCCGGGCACTTGACCTCAGACCTCCCCTTACCGATACCGAACCCACTGGTTCTTGAACTCAGCTGCGCACTGGGACCATCTGGAGAGGTTTCTGGCATACTGTCAGGGGTTGTGACCCCGCTGCCCATATTTTGTAAAGCCCCCTGGTGATTCCAGGGGCCAGTCCCGGTAGAGACCCACCGAGCCCAGCAGACGACAGAGGTCCTGCTGCTCAACAGGGGGCACTTCCATAACAGCTGGAGAATAGGAAGGCACACGAGAGGGGAGCGTGGGGTCTGTCATGGCTCAGACACAGAAGCCGGTGTGGCCTCTCCTTGACGAGGAGGGAGAGGACAGCAAGTTCGCTGAGCAGACCCGTCAGCCAGCCATCATTTGGTGGGGGCCTCTGTCCCCAATCCTTGGTGCCAGACGTGAAAATCAGATTGCAAAATGACTTCAGAATTCTGGTCAAAACAAGCGTCTCACCTCCCCAGACATTTCTTTGTTTCCTTCCTGTGAATCTGTGACTATTTCAAAATGAAAAGTTTCAGTAAGGAAGGAAGGACATCTGAATTGTGCTCATCTCCCTCTTGCGGGGCGGTCAGCCGTAAGGGATGGGGCCTTCCAGAGGTCTCTGTCCCCAGCACTGCGCGTGTCCCTGCACTGAGAACACAGGGCAGCACCTCGGTGACTGGGTGATGACGACTGATGGCAGGGATGAAGTAAAAGGCAATTTATACACATGGGTGTGCCTGTGCCTGTGCCCATCCAGAGGGACCCACCAGAACACCCTCGAAATGTCGCCTTCTCAAACCTCCTGGAGGCGGGATTTTACAGGTGATCAGGGGTTGCGGGTTTGCCCCATTTCTCGTCCTTTCCACGCTTCTGTCGTGAACACGTGAGCTGCCACAGAGCCTTTAGTGCAGGGTGCCACAACCCGAACTGTAAAAGGACAGTCAAGGTCATGGAGAGATGCCATCATGTGGCAACGGAGTACAGACAGGTGAGAAGAAAGGCTGGGCTGGTCCTTTGAGCCCCACCGATCCCCCAGACGGTCGTGGCCCCTCACCGTGTGGCTCTTGATTCCGGCTGCTGAGCAGACGGGCCTGGTCAGGCAGCCTCCAGGGATACGCCATCCGGTCCCACCACATCGATGGGGGCCCCTGGGGACCGGACCCCAGCCCTGGAAGGGGCCAGAGCTGCTGGTCCCCTGCAACAGAGAGAACGGGCATCACCATCCTCAGGATCCTGCTCCTCTGGCCTGGAAGTCCAGCAAACACCCAGAATGAGACAAGACAAGCTGGGGAACATGCTGGAAGTAGATTGATTTCCCTTGAATCCTCACTTCCTAGGTCACCAGGCGGCCCTTCCTCAGACGCTGGGTGCCCTTAACCTGACAGCGTCTCCCACGCACACCCAGTGGAGGGAAGGAAACTCGGGCACCAGCCGGAGCCCCACTGCGAATTATTCACCACGACACCCCCCCCACCACCATCAGGCTCCCAAGATGGAGCCCACAGAGCCGACTCAAAGTCCAAAAATGTGGGAAAGTTTATTTATTTCTTCAAAACATTCCTGATTTGTAATGTGCTTTCTAAAAATGTTCTAGCTGACCAAGCCCTTGCTATATTTAGCCCCAGCATTTAAAGAAACGTCCCCTGCACTTTACAAGGCAGGCTGTGGAACACAAGGGTTTCAGGAACCCTGCTCCTTGGGCCGGTCCCGTTCTCCCCAGCAGCGGCCCTGGTGCCGGGGGCAGAAATGAAGGCTCGCGTTCATTCCCGGGGCCCCTGGGTCCACAGTGGCCGCACAGCGACCCTGGGAAGCCCCTCTGAGCCCCCGCATGAGGAAACGCCAAGGGACCTTGCTCTCCCCGGCCTGCGGAATCCGCTCCCCTGCAGCTTCCAAGGATCCCGCGCCATGAGTCGCTGCTTATTTTGCTTTTGGTTTCATGTTCAAACGGTTGCACCATCTCAAGAGACGTAGCCGGGCAGTGAAGAGAGAACTTGCCTCCCAGCCTCCCGGAGAAGTCAGCCCCCGAAGCCTTCCACTACCTCTAGAGTCACACAACGGGAGCAGGGCTGATGGGTCATGATCTCGTTGCGTAACTAGGAGGGCACAGACGGGCCCACAAAACCCAAGTGTCTAGATGAGTGGCCCTGTCCGTACACAGGCATCGTGGGGATTGCCGGTGTGAGACGGGGACCGGGGCAGGCGTTGTTTCGTGAACTTACACCCATCATCTTACTTTGCTCCTCCGGACGGATCCGTGAGGCCGCTGATGCCATCCGCATTTGTAGAGATGAGCGAGTTAAGGCACAGAAGTGTTAGGTCACCTTGCTGATATCACACAGCATAAAAAGGCAAGGCTGGGTAATTAGCTCCTGCCTGGTGGGCACCGAGGACACCCTCTCCACCAGGTTAACCCACCCCTCCCCACCCCTACCCAAACTCAACCTACGGAAAGGTAACAAGTCAATGAGACAGTAATGAGAGGAATTCTTCCCACTGGTAGGTGTGTCTAGAAACACCTGGAAAGCTACGCAGTAGTCACAGTGACCGCCACCTGGGAAAGCAGTGATGCCGGCATGCCGAAAGGCGTGGCGTTTCTGCATCTTACATCGTGCACTGTGAGGATGAGAGTCGCGCTTTCCACTTCGTGTTGTCCAAGGTGACACGGTCCCCTGAACCCCAGAGTGTCCCTCCGCCCTTCTCAGAGTGCTTGACCTGGATGCTGTCCTGGGGCCCAGACACCTCGCACATGTCCCACTTCCTCTGCACTCGGGCTGGAGGCTGCCCTCACCAGCGTGAGGTCCACACGGCCTGCGGACGAGATCGCTCCGGCCACGTGCAGGACGCATGTAGTAAAAGCGGACTTTGTATCAGATTCTCAGTGAACTGAAAGATTTCCGCGAGGTGTCACTCACAGACTCCGGCAACTCAGGCTCAGAACTCTGTGAAGGCAGAGACTGTGTGCCCAGGGACAGGGCCCCCCCCGGGAGCTAAGTCCAGACCCAGGCCCTGCCTCCTTATGAGAGTCTCCGATAGCTCTAGAGTCACCTCTCCTGAAAGCCTGGCGGGTAGGAGAGTCCGATCTCCTGGAAGGCCAGCCGTGGCTGCCAGTATCGTCTAAGACATCCTAATCCTGGATCTTGGACCAACAGTGTGGTCAGGACAGGTGCCACCGACCAGCCTGAAGGAAGGACACTCTCTCCCCATCTGCTGTGCTGGGCACAGTCTGTCTGCCCTGCCACCACCCTGAGCATTGTCAGTCCCTCCTGGCCTTGCGGGCTGACCCCCATGTACTGCATCGCCTGAGCTCCCTCGTAGGTGGGTGTCCAGTGGGCTCAGCCAATCAGAGGCATCCACGGGAGGCTGGAAGGCAGGACAGGAGAGGGGCTGGGGCATTACTCCTCAGCTCCCTCCAATGCCAACACTGGGGCTGCAGCCACACTCACCCGTACTCGCCATGGAGCTGCCCTTCCCCTGGCCTGCCCCCCACCCCCTCCCCACAGTAAGCAGTCTCTCCACTCTGGTCTTCTCCATCGGCTCATGTAACGGGGTTTCTGTTTCCTGCTGGAACCCTGATTCTCATGCCTAATGGAAAAAGGTTAAGACCAAACCTTTGCCCCACACCCCCTTCACTCTCCCCCCTCACTGCCAGGGTAAATAAAGGCAACAGAGGGGCGCCTGGGTGGCTCAGTGGGTTAAGCCTCTGCCTTCAGCTCAGGTCATGATCCCAGGGTCCTGGGATCGAGCCCCGCATGGGGCTCTCTGCTCAGCGGGGACCCTGCTTCCCCATCTCTCTCTCTGCCTGCCTCTCTGCCTACTTGTGATCTGTCTGTCAAATAAATAAATAAAATATAAAAAAAAAAAAATAAAGGCAACAGAGTTGACCACATAGCGCCCCCACCCCAGGACCTAGGACATGTGCTCTAGTTAGTTACCCCCTTTCCTTAGGGCCACCTTCCAGGGCCAGAACTGAATCTTGCACTCGCTCTCATCTGCCCACCGTGGGCTTGAATACGCATCGGGCCCGTGTGCCCCTCACACGGTCTGCCTGGTGGGAATGGCATTTGGGTGCCACTGGAAGAGGCAAGCCCCTCAGCTCGGCCCAGTCTCCACCACGTCCTAGTGCTCCCCACGAGGATGCTGCACACGTGCATGGTGTCTGCCTGGCCCTAGAGAACCCCGAGTCTGGTGTTCCTGAGTGAGGAACCTGGATGAGGACAACTGTAGTAGAGAACTTGCCGTTTAGCTATTCAGACGTGTTTTTTAAAACTGCTGGAAATGTGGATCCAAAGAATTTTACCTTTCCAACGAACGCATGCTCTTTATTTTTAAACAATGAACTTTGCTTGTTATCATGCCCGTTTTTTACTTTATGGAGTAACCTCCACTTCCTGCAAAAGCAAGATGTCTCCAGACACTGTGAAGATGGGAAGTGCACAGAGCTGCGGATCCCTCTCCGGCCCCCCTGCCCCTGCGAATATCACCTGCGTCTGAGACGCTTACAGTAGCTTTCAGCGGCAACAGTAACCTCACGGCAGGCCAGTACTTTAACCCGCACGTGGATATGCCCCAGCCCCTCCTCCTGAGACGGTAGGGACCACACGTGGCCTCCCTCACAGAGAGATGCCATTAGATCTGAAATGGAGAATCACATCCTGCTCAGGTTCTGGAAAACTTTCGGAGGCATTTGAGACCCAGCAGGGCCATTAGCTGCTACGAGAGCCCACGAACGCCCAGTACCAAAGCAAAAGGCCTTTGCAGAGTTCTCTTATCCTTGCACAAGTCATAGAAGCAAAGGCCTCAACGCTGATGTGCCTTCCAGGACTCTTTAATGAAATCTTTGTTAGTTTCATTAGAAAAGCACAAAACCCAAAGCTTCCCTGGCTGGAACTGCGTCGAGAAAGAAAATCTTTCCAAAAGCAGCAATGCTTGGATTAATCTGAAAGGATTCAGCGTTTGATCTGCGCCCTCTGTCCCACTCCTGTGCAAACAAACATGACCTTCTGCGCGTCCCTGTGTACAGAGCCCACGCATATGCACACGGGCACGTGTACAAGCATGCACACCCACGCCCAGCCCTCTGTGTCCACCATGGTACGCGGCACTCACACTCCATCCCCACGATGATCGGCGCGTGGCCGTGTGTGCGCACTGAGCTCGGACCTCAGACCTTTCTCAGAAAGAATCTGTTCCCTTTGTTCAGATGGGAGCACAGGGGCTACCTTTATATCGCCTGAGAGTAGAACGAACAAGAAACCATTTTCTGTCTTACTGACCTGCAGCCTGGGGCCTGTGGTTAAATCCGGAGTACTGGCTCAGCCGCGTGGACCACTAAGACTGACAGGTCCTCCCTCTCTTCCGTAGGAAGGAATCTGCACGGGATTGTACCGATTCCATACATCCTGTCACTCTCCCGTAGCCCGTTCCCCCTCAGCCTTCCCAAACCAGATGAACGTGGGGATTAGGGACCAGAATGCCTCCTTATGTGTGTATAAACACTCTTACACAGCAGACACATGCTCCTGCCTCTTTTTTTTCCGAGCCATAAAAATGATGTTTATATTATACTTCTTGGAATTGTAACTCTAACATGCCATCTTTTTTTAAAATGGCAGTACTGGATTATTGGCTTCTCCAGAAAACAGCCACCCTAAATTAACAAAATGCGTGAGATAGCAAATCAAACGCCAAAAAAAAAAAGAAAAATTAAAAACATAACCAACACCGTGGCGTTTCCACAATGTTCCAGCAGCACCCACCGACCCCGGGCTTCTCTGCTCCTGGTCTACCCACTCCATGCGTGAACCCAGCCTCAGAAGCCAGAGCCCCTGAGACGCTGACGGGGCTCCCACATGTAATCCCCGGCTCGTCTCTCCTATTACACTGTTTGCTTATTCCCCCCGGTAGTCCACTGAACCAGTCACCGAGAGGTTAATGAAAAAACAACTTTATTCACAGAGGCTGAGACTTTGGGATAACAAAATGTCCAGGACAGCCCTTCTGCCACATTGTAGGTTAATCACAGTGAGCCTGGGTCTCTACAGTGGGATCTCATCCAAGTTCTCAAAATCAAGGACACTGTGTAGCTCACCAAAACGTCCCCACCAGCCTGGGCAGACTATGCTCAGGGAAACGTATGGGTCAGTGGCAACTGCCTTTAAGAAGAAATTCTCAGAAAGTCAACTCTGTGCTTCCTAATCATTAGATCATTACGCATGTCTGAAATGTCCTGTCGAGGATATTCTGTGATATAGGCTCTCTTGCTGGAAAGTTTGTGTTCATCTTTATACAAGTCCTGGAAATTACTTCCAAAGTTATTTTTGAAGATCTGTTGCAGCCTACCTCCAGAACTCATGACTTACTGGGCCTTTCCCACTCAGATAAAACTAGAGTCACCTGGAGGTTCAGAAAAGTCCATTTCCCCCACAAGGCAACCCAAAGAGGGAGCTAACCAAGAGGTCAGATGCACTTCCCAAAAGTTCCAAGCTGAACTGGGTTGTAAAAATCTACATCTTCTTATCCAGATCTTTGTTGCAGGACACCTCCCTCCCGGGCCCCCAACCTTCTTGCTCCCCACCCCCCAGATTTCCAGACACCTCCATAAGGTGTTTATTAGCTGTTGGCTCTGGGCCCACCCCTGGGAAGGGGCTCGGAGGGAAGATCTGGGTGCTGGCTGGGAGGCCAACAGCCGGGAATGTCGGAAAGAATCCTCCCACCGAGCCTCCTATTTGAGGTCCAAAGACACCCCCCAGCAGATATCAGAAGTTTCCTTTTCTCAGCCCAGCATGACCCATCTTGGCCAGTATCTGCTTTTCGTGTTTGTTCCATCCAACTTTTTGGATTAAAGGTGGTCCTTTCTTACACGATTCTGGAAATTGTAGGAAAAGTCAAACCTAGGTCTTGGAAAAAAAACACTGAGATGGAAAATCTTCTATGTCCAAGACACCTTCCCTCCCCCTCACACACTTCCAGTGTCCTCTGCTATCTTTTGATCCCTTAAGAACAAAAACAACAAGATAGGACGCCTGCTAATGTCGGCAACATGTCCAGGAGATCATGGGTGCTGACTAGCATCCTGTCATAATGCAACAAAATTTCTTTATAGCGTGTACTTTCCTACTAGCAGTTGTTAATACAGACATTTTCACAGGGTAGTTGTACTATAGTCAAGCATCTAGCCAAAGAATATAGCATATTCCTTTTACTGTCTAGAAAGAAAAAAGAGAGAAATTCTCTATTTAAAATAAAACTGTGGTTTCTTAGGTTGCACCTGGACATTGGTTGTAAATCCTCACCAGGCCCTAGATCTCACAAAGAACCTGAAACACAGGGGTCACTGCCAGTGTCCCCACAACAAGACTTCAAGGACAAACCCAGCTGTGAACACCCACCACCCCATGGAATCAAAGCCAAGGCCTGAGCCGCAGCAATGGAGCTGGCCACGGTCAGACTGTAGCTCTGTCTGAAAGCACCCCACTGTCCCTTCCGTCCTGCTCCCTGGTTGTCTGGGCCCTTCTGCTCTGGACATGAAGGACCTGTCCTGGGTAGCAAAAGATCACAACCTCAGACTGACCTAAGATCAAGGAATTCTCCTGCTCTGGCAGTAGGGGGTCTGAGAAGCCCAAGTTCTAGCCAGGCACAGTCTTTTCAATCTCTGAAGGTGCTCTGGGTCCTGGGAAAGTCCGCCTCACCTCGGAGGAGGCAAGCCACGGTGCCCACCTGCGTGCAAAAGTTGATAACACTTCCCAGGATCCACACGTTGCAGAAGAAAAGATCATTTAAAAAAAATTATAAGTGGCTCCTTTCCCCAGCGATGGGACCCCTGGTGACTCACAAGCCCAGCAGAGGGTGGGGGAAGGACCCGCGCCACCGCCGGCCTTACTGGAAGGGAAGCGCGCTGTCGGGAAGCTGCAGAGGGAAATAGGACAGGAAAGGGATCCCGAGCTGGTAAAAGCCGCCCTGGACGTGGGGGTCAAGCATCAGGGAAGCGTTGAAAGGCGGACGGAGGCTTGAGGTGGGGGCCACGAGTGAGGCCCCCAAGCGGCTGCAGGGCCCCGGCTTGGCGCCCCCCAAGAGCTCGCCCCCTCCAGCCGGCTTCTGACCCCGCCGACCGGCCAGGATGCTGTCTATGCTGAAGCTCTTGGACTTGTCGGAGCTCTTCGGAGAGCCGTGGGAAGCAGGGCGTGGGGGGGACGCCGGGCCATCCGCCGTTCGAGGTGGCTGGCCTAAGGCCAAGGCCGCTGCACCCTGGACAGTGTCGCTCCCGTCCTCCTCCGGGGACGCGGGCCCAGGCCGGTGGAGGGGCGCGGGCGGAGAGGAGCCGTGGCGCAGGGGCGAGGGGCGCGCGGGCTCTCCCTCCTGGCGGGGGGTCGCGGGGCCGCGGCGCTCTGACCCGCTTCCCGCCTGGGGCTGCGCCTCGGAGCCGCGCTCCTGCGTCTCGGCGCGGGCGCGCTTGGCCTCCGGGGCCCCCGGGCCTGGCTTGGGCTTCCTCTTCCGGCGCCGGTAGTTGCCGTTCTCGAACATGTCCAGGCAGCGAGGGTCCAGCGTCCAGTAGCTGCCCTTGCCTGGCCGCCCCTTCTCGCGGGGCACCTTGACGAAGCAGTCGTTGAGCGAGAGGTTGTGGCGGATGCTGTTTTGCCAGCCCTGCCGGTTGTCGTGGTAGAAGGGGAAGCGGTCCATGATGAACTGGTAGATGCCGTTCAGCGTGACCCTCTGCTCCGGCGCGTCCTGGATCGCCATGGCTATGAGCGCGATGTAGCTGTAGGGCGGCTTCTGGGGCGGCTCCGCCCGGCCCGAGGCGGCCAGAGCGGCCGCGGGGGCGAAGGCCAGAGGCAGCCCGGGGCTCTCGGGGCCGTACAGATAGAGCATGGGTGAGGCGGCCAGAGCGGGCAGCCGGGGACCGAAGAGGTGGCTCATGGCGAGCCCGAGCCGGCGCTGCGCTCCCCGCGACGCAGGCGACCCAGCGGCTTAGGGACGGCGCCCCGCGCCGCGCGGGCCCTCCCGGGGAACCCGCGGTGCGTCTGCCTCCTGCTCCGCCGCTCTCCCCGACCGCTCCGTGCTCTGTCCCTTCATGGCTTTAAAAATGTTAAATAATTGTTGTAAGTTTGCTATTATATGTTGACTTAGCGCTGGAAAATAAATTGTCTATGATAAACAGTCGTTGTGTGCTCGGCCCACCCACATTAATTAAAATTTCATTGCTGAAAAACTCCAAGCTTTTCCCTCCACGTGTCTTTTTGATACCAACCAATCGGTTTCGGGGCTCTTCCTTCATTTGTTTATAGAATTAGTCTGTTGATAAGTCCGCCCACCCAAGTTGAATCAAGCTGTGTTTATTTGGAAAAATTTCCGGGCACCCAATATATAAACGCACTGATCTGATGTTTGAAATATCACGTCCACCCCTTGACGCTGTAAGCACACACAGTCAGTGAGGCAGGATGTGGACCTCGGCGGCTGGGAGCAGGGTCTGCGGGGCCAGGAAGGAGAGGTGGGGATGGGCGGGGGACGCAGGGGTGAGTTTTGCCATTGGCCTGGGGCAGCCCAGTTATCCCGAGCCTCCCACAAAAGGTCTTTTCTTCTCTCAGGCTTCATAGATGCGGGGATGTCATGGTCTCATAAAATGCCTCCCTGGGGGTCTTTGGAAACTTTTAGATATGGGGGGGGGGCGTGGCGCGTCTATCTAAGAGGTCTGGGAGCCTGGGAGTCTCCGGAGAAGAGGATGCAGGTTTGGAGAAACCATCAGGATGCCCTGCAGGAGCTGGAGGCATTGGGTGGTGGGGGCTGGTATTCCAGAGGGGGCCAGCCTCTACCTCCAGGGCTCCCTGGGGACCCAGAAGAGACCTCCAGGAGCCCAGCTTCCTCTGAAGCCAAGGCCCAGGGTGCTGGGGAGGGAGGTCGAGAGGGGCAGGGGTACCTGGTTCCCGGCTTGGTTGAGGGTGGTTCCAAAATAGACCCATTTGGAGAGGTCAGGGGGGAGAAGATACAGTCTTTCTGATGGGACTGAGGTTGCAAGCAAGGAACACCATAAAAGGGGAATTTGGCAGCTGTGGCGGGAGAGCTGGAATTTGTGAATGCGGGTTTCTTGCTTTATATTCTGCGCTTTCCTGTTTATAACAAGAAGGGGGGTTATAACAACTTTACAAGTGCACGCAGCTGGCCCGTGATTACATTAAGCATTTGGGAAGCCCGCTTGCTCTCCACCCGCCCCCCCACCCACTCACCCTGGGGTGTAAGCACCCCCACCCCTGTCTCATTTTACATTCAGCCAAGTTAGATTTTGAATCAAAAACCCTGAAGGATGCCGATTCAGAAGGCGCGGCGTTCCCGTTCCTCCACGGGGTTGCTGGGGTGGGGGTGGGGGTGGGGGGCATCAGTGCGCTGGTTCCTGTTTATGATCTCTGCTGAAGATTTTTTAAAAGAAAAAGAAAACCACTTGGGATAACTGAATTAGCGTTTCATTGAGTAAACCCTGTGGGGATGCCAGAGAAGAGAGAGGGAGGGGTGAGAGCCGCAGGTGGGCGTAGGAATGGACCACGGGTGGCCCTGCTCTGCGGGGAAGGGAGCGGGAGGCACTACGGGGCAAGGGGCAGGCATGTCAGCCGCCGCCTGTGTCACAGAGAGGCGACTTCTGCTTGCGGAAGGCCAGGTCTCCCCTGGACAAGGGAAGCGGAAGAATCCCACTCCACAATGGGGTCTCCATAAAGTAACTCGGCTGTTTGGGGGTTCCAGATAGCAGGGAAGTGGTAAGTTTGACACACGCAAAAAGAAGTCAAAATCAGAGTCGAAAAACCGGTTTGGGAGCAGGCGAAGTTTGAGGGAGCTCCAGGCTAGGCGCTGGGACACCTCCGGGCCTCCCTCCGGGACGCTGCGCTTCTAACTTAGGCCAACCTGGCTCCGGCCTAGGTGTGGAGGGCTGCCCTCTAGGCAGGAGGGGGCGGGGCGCTGTCCTCTCTGGATCTCACCCGGGACCCCCTTCAACCCTGGGGGGGGAAACACCTCAGGGCCCGAGCGTCTGCAACCCGCGGCTCCATCGTCCCCGGAGTCCCCCAACCTCTCCAGACCAGCGCGTCCCCCACCCCCGCCAGCAAGCTCAAGTTTGGGTCTAGCTTATGTCCAGCCTCAGCTCTCGCTCCAACAGACCCAGAGGAGGAGACAAATGGGGGTCACTACGCACCAACCCCTCCGCACCCGGAGCCCTGCTGGGCGCTTGCCCCGCACCCGACGTCCACACGCACATCCCTGCCTCTCGCGAAAGGCGCGCGGCCTGAAGCGCTACTTCTAAACTCCAAGGCAAACCCGAGCTTGAATCCGTGCAATCCTGAGCACCGCCCAGTCTGGGCGTGGTCGGGACGCAGGCCGGGACCGCGCGGCTGCTGGGCGGGGCACTGATAGTCAAGCGAGAAAGAAGGAAAAAAAACCACTTCGGGTGGCGATCTGGAGAGGCGCGTCCAGCCCAACGCGTTTGCAGATTTGCGGCGTCTCCGGGAGGTTCCTCCCAGCAGGAAAGTGCGTGGCGCCCTAACCCGGCTCCCCCGCGGGGTCGAAGCCTGGGGTCCCAGGCCGGGAGTTAGTAACTTGAGCCTAGGAGGAGCCCGCGGTGGGAAGGAGCCCCGCGCCGGGGCATGTTTCCGGGGAGCGCATGGCACAAGCCTCTGGCGACCGAGTGCGGATGCGCCCTCGTGCGGAAGCTCTGTGTGTTAAGGCCCTGTCTGAGGCCAGCTGGGGTGCAGAAGAGCCTGGGAGACGGCGAGGCTGCCTGGGTATCCCAGAGAGCCAGATGGGGACACTGAAAGTTCTCCCTAGGCTCGGAGTCTTCAGGTCCCCCCAAACGCGTTCATCTCTGAAGTCAGTGCCACTGCATCTCCCAGCCTGCAGCAAAGCCCTGAGATTTCCGGCCTGCCCCCATGCTTCCGGAAGGACATTGGGAGTTCCCACTCTGGGGTCTGTGTGGGATGAGGGCAGGGGGTACAGCTCGCAGCCCCTAGGGAGAAAGCCTGCTCCTTGGGCACCGGGCAGAGGCCAGGCACCAGGCAGGACCAAAGGGGCCTCAGAAAAAAAGGCTGAGGGGAGGGGAGAAACAGGAGGTTTTCCTACCACCCTCGCCCCAAGGCATCTCCCCTTCCTCTGCTCCTCAAGTCAACTGAAAAGCAGATACTCAAGTGAAGGGTGATCTGTGTCATCTCCCAAATATTGGCTCACTCATCTCCGAGCAAAGACAGTCGACAAGGTGTATATACACACGAATGAACGATCGCCCATGCTTGCAGTAGGTGTGAGGAGAGGGTGGGAAGATACAGGACCTCAGCCAGGTCACCTTACTGACACCCTAAAGTGACGCTGGAGATGGTGATGACAAGGACTGTAGGAATGACTAAGATGTCTTGATCGCTACTATGTGCTGGCGCCCTCCTAAAACCTCTTTTGGATTAAGTCACTCCTCCTCTCGGCTCTAAGAAGCAGGAGCCTTCGTCGTTCCCATTCTGCAGACCAGGACACCAAGGCCAGGAAGTTAACCCGAGGAAAGGTTGCAAAGACAAAAGAAGGATCCCATGATAATAGGATTACTGTGTGTGCGCGCCAAGGGCCCTCACAGCATGGATGAGAGACCGGGGTGATGGATTCGCCCATTTTACAGATGAGATTTGGAACGGGCAGAGCAAATACCCCAGACAGTGGAGGCCGTAAGGAGCCGAACGGGGTGTTGGAACCCACAGGGTTTCCTGCGAAGGTGGATTCTCTGAGGTCTGACGTCCTCAGGTGCCGGCAGAGGCTCCGAGAAGTCTTTCTGGAGCACGGTCTCCTGCTGCTTCTCTTGGGCGAAGTGAGCCACGGATGTGACACTCAGCCAGTCTGCCGAAGCCCAGAGAGCAGGGCAGGATTTTCCAAATTACTGATTTCCTTAGAGCTCGTCTTGTTCCCAGCAGTGATTTAAAGGGTCTAAAACAGGGGCGGTTGGGCATAGCGGGCAGCAGCCTGACACACACTCACTGGGGAACAAAGAATCAGGGCTCTCCCGGTGTCGGGGTAAATCCCGACAGCTTGCGGGGAGTCCTCCCTGCGGCCTGGGCACTACCCAAGCACTGTCCTGACGTGTGTTGGGTTCACACATCCTCAGCGATAAGCCTATTTGATGATCCTACCACTTCTCAGTTGAGAAATGGGCCCAGAGAGCTTGAGGGAGCACGGCCGAGGTCCTGCGAACCCCTGGTCGGCCTGGGAGGAGGCCCTGGGCTGGCGCGTGAGGACTCCGTGCGGAAGGGGCGGCCTGTAAAGACAACACGTGGGCAGAGAGGGAGCCCTGTGGGGGGCGTTGAGAAAGGTAAGACCCAGGGCCCAGGGCCACCGAGCCAGAGGTCAGACAGGCCTCTCCGGCCTCCGTGACCTCCAGCCTGGGTGGGCATACGGACTGCACGCAAAGCTGTCCCCCAGGCTGGGGCAGCCCTCCCCATACTCCCCAACCCCATCTCCCTAAAGGGACCCGTGTGGCCAGGGAGCTAGTCCATCTGCAAGCCCACCCCCGGCCCTTCACGCCGGCTTTGCACACGCACATACACGCGCACACAGCCTGCCGCTGGCAGAGCCACCAGAGCCACACACTCGAGAACGGTACTCTACACGGGCCGCATCCTCCCGTGTGTGCCGTGAAGCAGGAAAGACGCCATAGCCCGGAGCGGGCTGGTGCAAATCAAGGCCGTGGCGTCCGGTCGGGCCAAGTGGCCGTCCTCACTGCAGACTCCCTGAAACCGCTCGCCCCCTTCCCTTCGTGCCTGTGTCAGAAAGCAAACATGTCAAACGCCTTGGCGAGCCGAGGCCATGCAAAAGGGAGGCGGGCAGGGAATGCTTCTCAGGGTTTGGGAAAGCATTTCGAGTATGTGGTGCCAAAAGGCCCTTTCTGCCGGCACCGGCCCTGTGGGTCCTGCTCACCTAGAGTCCAGCCCCCCAGCCACCCCTGGCCTGGCTGCACTGAAGGCCTAGAACCTCGGGGTCTCTCTCTGTGTCCACCACACCCTGAGGGGCAGCAGTGTCCCCTCGGGGACAACGCAGGCACCCATGCCCTGAGGCACGAGGCCCAGGTTCCGAGACCCCAGCACATTCTCAAGAAACTTGGTTCTGCCCATTAAATAATGGGTCTCCACTTGGTTGGCTGTCTCCGCCCACCTCGGGATTATGGTTATCAATGAATTCCAATCACACCGAGCTTGGCCAACACCCTGTGCGTGTTTTGGATTCAAGGTGGGGGTGAGGAGTGACGGACGAGGCAAGCGGGCACCCGGGCTCGTTCTCACCGGGGGATCTGGGAACGCTGCCCTCTCTGCGTTGGATGCAGCTCAAAAGCCTCTCCCAGGCCCAACAGCAACCCCAGGCAGTCTTGGGGTAAGAGGAGATGGACCCCAAAACATTTATGAGCCAAGCACCAAAGTTCCCAGGACCCCACATTTGCTCCTTCCTTCCACTGTGGATCTTTGTTTCTTGCCAGCAGGGTAGGGGAGTGGCGATAAGCGAGGGCCCGTCATGGAAGCGCGCTGTGCCGAAAAGGGAAGGACTGGGCCGTGCCACATGCCCTTACACGCACCAGGTCATTTTAGAGATGAGAAGACTGAGACCAGGGAGGGAAGAGGTTCGTTCACACAGCATCAACCAGGCTTCCATTTCCCAGCTGGTGCTCCAGCAGTTAGAGGACACAGGTTTCCACTGATTTGGTGTGGGTGGGGACAGGCTACTGGACCCGGGGCGGGGGCGGGGTGGGGGAAAGGCCACCTGGCCGCAGACACAGGTCCAGCCTGGGGAGAGAGGCTGGGCCACACATGACAGTCCCTCCCCAGGAAAGCTGTGAGCTTGGGGCATGTCTTGGATTCTTACAAGAAGCAGCCTCTGTGGTGCTGGGAATGTGTGGGATTCTCAGAGGCCATGGAGGATTTCCCAGCAGCCCACGTCTGTCCAAACAGGGCCCTGGTTAGCTAGAGTCACGGCCAAGGCCCACAGGGCCAGCATGGTTAACTCTATGGGCAGTGGTATCTGCTCGGTGTTCGGGTTGCTTGCATTTTATCTGCAGTATCTTTGAGACCTGCCTATGTAGCTCCATGTTACTGGGGCAGGAAGGAACATGGTCACCCAACCTTCATGCAAATTGCGCCTGTCCCATCGGCAGAGCAGCACGGCAGGGAGTCCAGGCAGCCTGACACCAGCATCCAGCCCTTCCACTTCCGACCTCTTTTCCCCTTTTCCTGATAGGCCCTAGGCCTCCGGAGGACTGAGCAGCCCAAGAGAGGGGAGGCCAGCGGATAAGCGGAGCAAGGACAGCCTGTGTCCCCGCGAGGTCTTTCCGCGTCAGGCAGCAGACAGGCAGGAGCCCCGGGGACCGGCAAGGCAGCGGTGGATCTCCTCAGTTCCGCACTGCTCAGTTTCACGCTGCTGGGTGCCCCCTCCCCGCGGGGGAGCAAGGGGCGCCTGGAGGCCGCTCAGTTTCTAGGCCGGAGGTTGGAATGACTGTGGGGATGCTGAGCCCAGTGGGCTCTGAGCGCAGTGCCCAGCGCACAGGGCGGGCCTTCTGGCGGAGCGAGTTTACGGCACCTACTCTGGCTCCTGAGGCCTCAGATGCAGGAAGCTTTCAGGGCCAGGGCGTCCCAGCATACCCAGGCCTTACGTTCCCCTCCCCTGTGCTGCGTCCAGAGGCCTGGATAAAGCCCCAAACGCAATCCCTCCAGCTGACCACGCTTCTAGGGAAATGGAAGGACCCCCAGCCATGGCCTCTATGGGCCACAGGGACCCTTCTGGAGCTACTCACTTGGGTGATCGGCAGGCGCACAGGGATTTCTTTCAGAGGCCTCCCCAAAGATAAAAGATCTCAGTGTGGCTTCGGGGACAGCCCGGTTCTCACCCAATTCTTTCCCATTTCTCTCTCCTTTATTTCTCGTGTGACTCTCAGACCTCGTCTGAATTCCAAATCTTGAGATGAGGGCAAGCTTACAGGGCAGACGCTTAGGAAAAATTTGGGGAAGGAGAAAGCCAGTGGCAAACATCATCTCGAGAACAGGAGCAAAATGGGACCAGAGTACCGAGCTGGGTACTCTACAAGGAGGGCTGGCCTTTTCTGCGGCCGGGAGAGGGGACGCTGTCTCCCTCTCTTTCCAAGGTGGCTGGTCCAGCTCACTCAACCAAAGCAAGGGGGCCTGGGGGCCTGCTGGAGGTCAAGCAGCAAGCACTGGGGCTCTCGGATCCTGAGCACTACAGAAAGTAATAAAATGCTGCTTGTATGTCTTACCTGCCGCCACCTCTGGGGCCACAGCTCGAAAAAAATCTGTGTTGCACATATGGGGAAATTTATTTTGCTCATACGTCCCCTGGTTCTATTTCAGCGAGACTTAGAGACAACGTGCCATGATGAAAACAACAACACAAACCCAGGTTATGTTCAGCGCCACTGCATGGAGGAAAATCAGTTTTTGGAAAACTCATCATCGCATGAAATGTTAAATTCACAGGGAACTGCAGCCTTATCAAAGTACAGCCCACCTCCTCTGGTGGGAAACCCATTCCTAGTTTGGAGCTCTGGCTTCAAAATTCACACGGAGAGACCAGCAGGGGAGGTGTGCGTTTGGGCCAGAGAAACAAATAAAACCATTCCCCTGCCCCAGCCATATCTCACAACAGTCTCATTGTTATTAACAACTTTCAAAGACAAGATACCAAAATTGGAAGTGCAAATGATCTCCCTATTCCTTAAAGTCCTGAAAGTTGATAAATTTAGAACTCCAAAAGCATCGTCAATTATTCTTGAAGGCTTTACAATTTTTCACTGCAACGGGGTAAGGATTGACAAAAATCAAATCAAGAAGTGAAGAGGTCCGAAAGCCAGCTCTGATCTAGCCACTGGCGGGAATGGTAGTTTCGTGCTCCAGAATCAGTCCCCTCTGGACCTTCTCCTGCCCACGTCAAATCCTTTTCTGGAAAACCATTCCAGTGGGGAAGGAAGTCCGCATTTTAGGAAATGGAGGGAAAGCAGGACTCCCCCTGGTTCGCAGCAGTTAGCTAATGGAACACGCTTATCTTTGCCCTCCCTGGCCTCCTCAGTTGGGGATGGCTGGATGCGGAGGTGCAATGGCACAGTTTGTTTTGACAATTGGCATGTTTTGCTGCATTTAGCAAAAAGCATTTATAGCAAACAGGGTGACTGCGCCCAGTCCTTGAGGCGGCCACATCCAGCCGGGGCTGTTTCTTGACTGCCTAGGCCAGGGTGGGATCTACATTAATCGAAAGTCTTTTCCGTCACTAACGAGATAATAGGGGAGTGCCCCCATTCCTCGACGGTGATCCTCCTCAGGTTGGTCTATCAGTTTGCCCACCTGCGTAACAAAAATAATGAAAACAGGTGGATTTGCAAAAACACACCTTGTTGGGTTTTTTTGTTTGTTTTTTAAATGCGAGAGCACAAACACACTGTCCGGACTTTGGGCAGAGAAACAACACGGGTTTATTTTAAGGTAAGTACAACAATTAAGACCACATAAGACAAACACAGGTGAAGTTAAATTTTTAAAGTTTTTTTTTTCTTTTAGGAACGCTCAGGGAGGAATCTACTACACAAAGCCATCACACTTTGTAAATAAAAAGTATCAGATACTTGACTTCTTTATCCGCCAACAACAACAACAAAATAAATTATTTCCTTGTTTTGCAAAAGACCTACCACCGGGAATAGAATGATATCTCGTAAGTGTACAGGGATTAAAAACCCCACATAGGTTTCTTGAATTTTCATTTTGGCAGTTAGAAATGGTTGGGCAAGGTGAAAAAAATCATCCAGTGAACTCAACTTTAAATATTATATTAATGGCTCTGAACAACAACAAAATAGCCTGATTACAAATCCACACATTTGTACAGCACGGTTAGAGAAATTTAAAATTACACACAGCACAAACGGAGTCTATAGAGGCCCCCATAGAGCTATGGGGGCCTCTACAGAGAGTCATTACTGGGTCGCTATGGAATTTGGTCCGTAACTTAATTTTTGAAACCCCAGCTGGAGCGGTGAGCACAACCATCCGGTAGGGGAGGGGGCTTAAAATCAATATTCATTTCGCTGGACTGCGTCCCTTTACCGGGGCTTCTTAGGATCTCGCAAACCCGGCCGCGAATTAAAGTTACCTGCAGCTTCGCAGAGGGCTGAGGCCGGCGCGCGCTCCCTGGGCTCCCGGGTCTGAGAAAAGGCTGGTGGGCCTGTTTTGGTTCTCTGCGGCCTGAACTGTCCTGAGAGGTCGGGGTGTGGGAGGCGAAGCCGGAGCGGGCCAGGCGGGTCAGTACTTGGTGCAGTCATAGGAATAGGGGGCGGCGTGGCGGTAGAGAGACGGCGTGGATCTGTAGGGCAGCTGACAGCTCGCGTTGGTGCTCACCTGCGGTTCCCCGAGGGTCGAGTTCTCCATCCCCAGCCGGTGGGAATTGAACATCTCCCGGACGTTGGGGAAAGTCTGCTGCTGGGCCGCGAACGTGTGGCCCGGGAGGTGGTTCAGGTCCCCGCTGTGGTTGAGATACCAGGAGGCCGCCTGAGCCGCAGCGGCCCCGGGCTGCGGTGCCGGCTGGGGCTGGGGAGCCGGCGGGGGCGGCGGCGCCTGCGGGTGGTGGTGGCCGTGATGCTGGTGGTGGTGGCCGGCGGCGGCGAGCGCGCCCTCCTGGCCGGCGGCGAGGTTGAGGGCGCTCAGGGGCGACGTGGGGCCGCTCGGGTGGTCCGAGAGGGCCTCGTCCAGCGCGGGCGGGACGCACATGTGCGCGGGCCGCTCGGCGCCGGTGTACAGGCTCATGGCGCGCATGCTGCACTGGTAGCCGCCGGCGCCTCCGGCCTCCAGGCCCTGCGCGCACGGCTGGCCGTAGGCGGCGGGCGGCGCGGTGGCGTAGGACAGCGCCAGCGGCGGCACCACCAGGCCCGCGCGCCCGGACGCCGGGCTCAGCTCGCCGCCGGGCGGCGACGTTCGCAGCGTCATGATGTTCTCCACGCTGAAGCCGGGCAGCCCGTTGGGCGCGCCGGCGTGGTGCTCGGGCAGCGAGCCGTCGGGGGAGCCGGCGGGCGTGGAGGCCGCGCTGCGCGGACTGCCCTGCAGCGCGCTCTCGGGGCTCAGCGTCTCCACCTTGGTGATGACCGGCAGCGCCGGCGACGCCGCCTCGCTCTTGATGACCACCTTCTTCTCGACCTCCTTGGGGGCGTCCGCTAGAGGGGGCCCGGCCGGGGCGCCCTTGGCCGCCGCCGGGGGCGGCTCCTTGAGGTGGGCCCGCTCCTCCTTCTCCTTGGGCACGTCCTTTTTCTTGAAGCGCCGCCGCCGCCGCAGGAAGCTGCCGTTCTCGAACATGTTGTAGGAGTCCGGGTCCAGCGTCCAGTAGCTGCCCTTGCCGGGCTTCTTGTCGTCGCGGGGCACCTTGACGAAGCATTCGTTGAGCGAGAGGTTGTGGCGGATGCTGTTCTGCCAGCCCTGCTTGTTCTCCCGGTAGAAGGGGAAGCGGTCCATGATGAACTGGTAGATGCCGTTCAGCGTGACCTTCTTCTCGGGCGCGTTCTGGATCGCCATGGTTATGAGCGCGATGTAGCTGTAGGGCGGCTTTACGAGGTCCTTGGGCGCCGCGGGCTGGTGGTGGTGGTAGGGCGCGTAGGAGCGGCCCATGCCCGCGCCGTACTGCTCCGGGTGGCCGGAGTAGACGCCCATGGGGCTGGCCATGCCGCCGTAGCTGCCCGCCGCCCGGTAGTAATTTTGCTCGCTCAAGTAGGGCACCACTCCCAGGGCGTTGGGGTCGGACACCGAGTAGCGCGCCTGCATGCTGCGTCCGAGACGGCTCGCCGCCGCCTGCGCGCACGCACCGCGAGGAAGGCCCTGCGAGAGCGAGAGCGCGAGGGAGCGAGCGGGCGAGAGGCCGGGAGCCGGCGGGGGGAGCCCCGGGCGCCGGGAAGCCTTGGGGGCGAGGTGGGGGAGGCGCCGGCCCTGAGCGCCCGCCGGCGCGCGGAGAGGCGACGCTCGTCGTCAGCGGACCGGGCGGATCGGCATCCTGGAGGGCGCGCCCGGCGAGCGCAGCGCTGGCCCCGGCTCGCTCGCCTGCTGGCTCTCGGGGCCGGGGGTGGCCGCCCGAGCTGGCGGCCGGGGCGCAGCGGAGCCGCCACGCGCGCAGCGGAGCGAGGCCGGCCGCTCTGTCCGCGCCGGGAGGGGGACGGCGGCTCTCCTAGCCCCCCAGCGAGGAGGCAGCCCTGAGGGTCAGCAAGCTGGGGTCCAGAGTGGCCGCCCTGCCGAGCCCGGAAAAAGAGGCAAAGTCCCTTTTAGGGATTGGGAAAAGTTTCAAAAGTCTTCTTGCTGAAAGCAAGTTTTTACTTCCCTCCGGCCACGCCCCCTCCGGGGACTGCAGACCAATCGCGCGCCAGCTGCGGGGAGCCGGCGCCAATCGGGGCGAGGAGCGCCGGAATCCGTCGGCTCTAAGACCCCGCGGCTCGGAACCAGACTCCCCTGCGCTGCAGGCTTCCCTCGAAAAGATTTTTTTTAAAAAGAGTGATATCTTCTTAAAATTTACTCTATTATCACATTTTGGTTCATGGGCCCACAGGCCTCGGAGGAAAAAAAAAACCCAAAGCCCCATGCTCCTTTGCAGATAAAGTTAGTTTGAGATATGAAATCGAATTGATTAACGTAGTCTAACATCTCCCCAAAGAACTTGTAAGTAGCTAAGACCCTGGGACTATTTTCTTATTAATGAGTGATGAGGCGAATAATTAGATTTCCTAATTATCGGGGCCCAGGTGTCATGGATTCTGAGCAGGCGTGCTGGGTTGGTAGGGAAGGGGCCTCCTTCTGGATGTTGTCATCATTTAAGAAAAAAAAATTAATTTTCAACAGAGGGTTTCCAGGTTCAGGGCCGTCAAGAATAACCCAAAAGCTTTTAGAGGCAAATTATGGAAACTGAATGCATGTGCCTCACCTCCGCCGTGGGGAGGGGAGCAGGCAGGCCGTCGCCTCCACAGGGGAATGGCAGAGGGAGGGAAGCAGCAGTGTCTTTTGAGAATTTAATGTCCAGTGCGCCGTGGATTCGGTAAATCGCCCGCGTCACCGTGAGCAGTTTTGTAGGGTTTGGGGAAAGAGAGTGGAATAGCTCCGCTAATTTCCCGCACTCCCCTCCTGCACAGACGATCGCTGACCACCTTCTCCAGCTTTGCAGGGCCTCTCCCTTTTCCCAGAGATAAATTCCCGTGGACAGGCTGACTCCCGCGCTCCCCAAAGACGGGAACAATGCAGCCAGCAACCGGCCCAGGCAGAACCGGGGTTCCTCTGCCCGCGAGGAGGAACCCAAGCCCGCTTTCCGCGGGGGCTGCGCCCGGAGACCCGCGTCCGTGGCGCCGCACAGGGCGGCCTGCGGGCGAGGAGGCTGCCCCCGGTCCCGTCCGCAGGATCGCCAACCCCGGGGCGCAGTCCCCACCTCCCGCTCCCGGCAAAGCCCCTTAGGGACTCTCCAGGCTGACTTTTTGTCGTCGTCCTTTGATAAGGCGATCTGGGCACCAGGGCTCCGTGGGAGGACGGGGTAAGTGACCCCTCACGGTTAAGGCACCACCAGAGGTTATGCGGTCGGGATGTCGCCCTGGAGCGACTCGAGGTCTTCGCCCTTCAGAGCTCTGCCCTCTCCTCCGGATACCCCGGGAAGTTAGTTAATTTGTGGACTGAGTATTCCTCCAACACCTCCAACAATCGGCTCCCCATTCCCCGCTTCCCCTTGAGGGGGAAGGACACTCATAAGAAGGGCTGAAGACTGGTCAGAATTCTTCTGCTAGCTGCCCCTCTGTTGGATAGGGAAGACCAGTGATGAAACTCTTGTACTTACCCACCCCACCGCCCTACCGCCCCTCTTCTTCGGTAGCTCACTTGATTCCCAGGAAAAGGGTGTGAGACAATCCGCCCGCGCTCAGCTTCGGGAGGTGAGGACAGGGCGTTGGAGACATCCCATTCATTTTCAGGAAAGGAACAAAAGAAGAAAACATGCGTGTGCGTTTTGTGTGAGTGCTACTGTCTCTCGGTAAATTCACAGTCAGAGGGCAAATGCAAACCAGGTTCCCAGGTTTCGTAAAAAAGGTTCCCCTTCAGTATTCTACTTCTGAAACACGATTTTTTATGGGTGCTGTGAGTCTTTCTTTAACTTGATTTTTTTTTTTTTTTGCAACGAAATAGAATCAAGCTTCCCAGTCCTCAGCTCCCAGGCGAAGGGTCTGAGAGTTCCTCCGCGCCCCTACGCCTTTATTATTTTTTAGTATGTTCAGATACATCTTTTTTTTTTTTTTTTTGCCTTCCTCCTGGAGTGTGTGGCAGGCACCTCGCGTTCTTACTGTTTCACTGGAAATGCAAACTCTTGATCAAGAAATATTCCTCGGTCTGTAGGCTTCCTGTAGAAATATTATTCACTCTGCTTTTATGAGGTGCTTAAAAGAAAATGTATCACAGCACAGGGTAAAACCCAGAAACACCGAGGACCATGGAAAACAAATTCCAAAAGGACAGCTTCCGTCTGAGTTTGCATTTACAGGGGTGTCCGGGTTTAACATAGCGTCATCTGCAAAGCTCTAGGTGGAGTCGCTAAAATTATTGCGCCCCCCCCCCAAATTGGGGTTGGTAGGAAAGAAATCCTATCATCTAGACAGAAAAGGTGAGAGAGACATTTCCCTCCGCCCCCGGCCCTCGGTTTGGTCTCGGCTTCGAAGGACCCCGGGAGAGACGTTTGCGCCCGTCGGTACAGCAGCCCCTTCCGCACACCTGCGCTTGGCGGACACCTGCGCTGCCGACCTTTCCGGGAACCTCCGGGGGGGGCTTCTGGTTCATGGACGGTTGCGTCCCCTCCGGAGCTTGCGGTCGCGGAGCCGAGAGCGGAATCGGACCCCGGAGGGTGCTGCGTGTCTCTAGAATCAGGAGCGGTGATGAAGGCGGGAGAAATTCAAGCCCCCGCCGTCGCCCCCTTCCCCCTGCCCCCCACCCAGCACGCGCACCGGGAGGCCTTCCGCCCCCGCGCCGCCGGCTCCCGCACCTGGACGCGGCTTGCGCGGGCCTGTGGTTTTGGCGCCATCTGAAGGCCAACCGGGGAACTGCTCCAAAAGGCAGAAAAAAAGGAACCGGGCCGCGCTGGTGGCAAGGCAGGTGCTGACACCGCACGGACGCGCTCTGGCATTGCAGGGCGCGGGGAAGGCCCTGGGAAAGCTCTGAGCCAGGACTGCGTGCAGCGCGTCGGTGAAGGAAAAGCAAAACACTTTCCAGAGCGATGCAATATGTCAAGAACAGGGTCGGCTGGAAAACAGAAATGTCTTTGAAACTTCTCTGCAGCAAGAAATCCTCTCTGGGGAGATTCGCGGAGGTTCTGAGCAAAGAAAATAAATGAAATCTGAGCAAATAAAATCTGTGCCTCTTAGGTGGCTAGAAGTCTAGGCGCTCCCACCCCACCCCCATGCGGGGAATTTCTTGTCCCTCTGTGTCTTCCCAAGCCCACCGTCCTTCTGCCCAAGGTGTGGCTTGGGTTTCGAGGGATTCATCAGAAAAGCGTTTGCATTGATGTGTGTGCACAGCATTGGCTTGAACGAGAGGGGGAGTTTCAAACACACCTGCAAGCCCCTTCTGCTTTTGAGGCACAACAGAGAATTCAAAGAGGCCACAAGCCAAAGGAGAGTGTGTCTTCTCTCACTACTTTCAAGACATTTGTCCCAGAGGCCTTTCAACATCTCCCTCTGGGCTCGGGCTCCGGAGATGCCTTGGGTTTCAGGGAAAGGAACCAGGGATAAGAGCAGTCCCAGTCTTCCAGAATCTACAGGGGATGTGACGAAACTTTGGGATGAACAGAATCAGTCCTACTATGTAAAAATCCATCGCAACCCGGCTCCTAGCAATGATCTTGTTCCAGGACGACAGGCGTGTCCCTGATGAAAACTATCTGAGCCCCCACGCCCACCCCCAAGCATGGCCTTCCCAGGAGATAAAGCCGATTTGGTGCTGTTCACAGATGGCAGTGCCATGAATGACGTAATAACAGGGGACAGGACTGTCCTGGCTCGAAAGGAACGTGATAACTAAATGCAGTGCTTGATCCGGAGTGGGGGAAATTCAAAAGGCGAATAAAAGACAGTTTTGAGAGTACCTGGGAACATTTGAATCTGGAGTGCATATTAGATAATAATCTTGTATCGGGGTTAAAATTCCTGAGTGCAGTCACTCGATGTGGTCAAGCAAGAACACGTCTGTCCTTGTTTCTGGAAGGTACACGTCACCGTGTTGAGGGCTGGTATCATCCTCCCTGCAACTTCTAGAAAGATTCCACTGCAGGGGGGGAGTGGGGGAGAAGGAGTGACACGCCTGAACCATCAAATGGGAACAGCCGCTGAGCCTGAGGGGTGTGGGCACTCGTTGTGTGCAGTTCTTGCAACTTTCCTGTAAAACTGAAATTCTTTAAAAAGACTTTTTTTTTATTTTAAAGATTTTCTTTATTTGTTTGAAAGAAAGAGAGCACAAGCAGGGGCAGTGGCAGGCAGAGGGAGAAGCAGGCTCCCGCTGAGCAAGGAGCCCCATGTGGGACTCTATCCCAGGAGCCCAGGATCATGACCTGAGCGGAAGGCAGATGCTTAACCCACTGAGCCCCCCAGGCATCCCTTGAAATTTTTCAAACTTAAAAAAAGATGAGAGAAGAACACCTCCATTACTCTGAAAATTAAAAAAGGGTATGACACAAAGCAAACACCCTTCATGGAACGACTTGCAAGACCTAACATGGGGGCCAACTTGGCCCTGGCGTCCCTTCTCCTTGTGTTCTGGACATTTCTGAAAAATAATCAACAGTCATGTGCTTTATCATATTAACTTGTGGTTAAGTAAAAAAAAAAAAAAGCTGATTCTCTAAGGAGCTTTTCTGTCTTATAAGTCAAGTATTGCCATAATTAGTACAAAGACACAAGAAATCCAGTCGACTGGTGTAGATGTCTTCCAAACAGAATGTTGAAGTGTACATGTTTCTTCTTAAAGAGAGTCAATGAGCTGCCTTCAGCCGGATGGCTGTGGAAGTGATTGGCCTGCTCAGTTGAGGGGGGTATAAGCTGCAGCGAGAAACAACCCAAGTGTCCAAGGCTTCCTGCTGAGCCGTCCCAGCTCGGCGGGGTTTCTGCTCCTCCAAGTCACTCAGGAACCTGGGTGTTGGAAGGCCACCTCTCCTGCCATGTTGGCAGGGGCCAGAGAGGGAGAACCTGTCCTGGGAATTAAGTGGTCCCGCCTTCCAGTGCTGCCTATCACCGTCCTTCAACACTCAATGGCCAGAGCCTGTCACCTGGCCCCAACATGCCCAGGGGACAGGATGCCCCGTCTGCTCTGGGCCCAGGCACATGGAGGAGCCAACATTTGCGACTCAGCCCCCGGTCACCCACATCCTGCCTTTCTAGGCAGGTAGGGACTGCCTCATTTCTCTCTGCAGTCCCAGTGCCTTCTGTGCTACCTTGGCACGTAATAGGGGCACAAAAATATTTGTGGAACAAATGTATGACCTTCCCAAGATTTTTCTCCCTGGTGTGTAAGAGAAAGTGGAATGTGCGCACACTGCGTGCTGTGCTAGAGAATCTGCCGTGACACCTTCTTTTTAAGATTTAATTTTTTAATGTTTATTTATTTATTTAACAGAGAGAGAGAGACACAGCCAGAGAGGGAACACAAGCAGGGGGAGTGGGAGAGGGAGAAGCAGGCTCCCCGCAGAGCAGGGAGCCCGAGCTCGATTCCAGGACCCTAGGACCACGACCTGAGCAGAAGGCAGATGCTTAACGACTGAGCCCGCAGGTGCCCCCCGTAACAGCTCTTTTAATCCTCTTTTGGGGTGGGTACGCTCCATATCACCACTTTACAGGAGAGGTTTAAGCCCCGCCTGGAGACCTTAAATACCCTGCCCGTGTCTTGCAGCTGCCACGTGATTGAACTGGGTCTCTTAGCCAGTCACTTTGGAATTCGGGTCAGGACCTTGGAAATTAGAGGAGACTTAAAAAGTTAAAATAGAAACTTCTTTATACGTATAAAAATAGTCTAAATGGAAACATATAGATATGTAATTTCATAACTATATACACACAGTGAATAGTGTATGCACATAGGCGTAACTTCTGAACACACATGACTCAATGTCTCTGAAGTTTTAGCTTTCTCTATCACCAACTGGAAACCCTGTAATTAACCCTGTGGGGTAAATAGACTCATTATCGGAGCCTGTGAAAAGCAGGTATTCCCTGGGAGGTACAGACAGGGCCCTGATTGTGTGGACAAGGGCAGGGACAGAGAGAGGGGAGGAAGTGTGGGATGGGTGTTCTGAGCCAGACCTGGAATCACAGTCCAGGGGCAGCTTTGAGCGGTGCCTCTGATGACACGGTCTCATGGTGGCAATTACCTAGGGAGACCCCACGGGGACCTCGAAAGGACTGAATGGAGTCAGGAGTCCAGAGCAGCTTTCCCAAAGGACTCAGACCATGGTGGACACTGGATGCTCACCACCCTTAGGAATCCCATGAAAACAGAGAGCATTCCCCAGCTGGACCCCAGCCTTCGCACCTGAGTGTCCACACTGGGGGCTTCCAGTGCCAGAGCAACCCGGACCCTCCACAGGGCCTTTGCATGTGATGTTCCTTTTGCCTAGGTCCCTGGTCCTCAGTTCTGTGCTGCCTTGACACTTCTCCGAGACCTCACCTCCCATCTGCTTCCTGCCATCCTTCATCCCACCCCCATCCTGATTCATTATCACCCCTCTGAGATGATCCTATTAGTCTGTGGTCTGCCTCGCCACCACCCACCCACCCCCCATTCCAGGTTAGAAGCAGCAGGAAAGCAGGCAGGACCTGGTCTGCCTCATTTAGCCACTGCATGCCACACCCCACTGCTCTGCTCATCCCAGACTCATAGCTCCAAGCTCCCAGTCACCTGGAGCTTCAGAAACACCGTCTCCTTCCTGCCATAACCACAGGCCTATTTCCCCACTCAGTGGTTGAAACCCAGGATTCAATTCAGACATTTACTTGTACTTATTTTAGGCAGAGGCTGCCCAGGGAATGGGGAAGCATGGTCAGAAGCTCCAAGGTTGTCCTGGAAGGGCTCACAGGCTGAAACTTCTATTCTGGCAAGACACATACAGATCTTTTTCTTTACTGATTTATTAAACAATTCTACATGTATTAAGTATTAGATGCAGCTCCAAATAACCAGGTATCTTTCAAGTTCTCAGTTCAAGGGACAATAACAGAAGGTCTTTACTTGCCTCTGCGACAGATAGGAGAGATGTCAATGGATTGCTGGCAGCCCCAAATACTAAAGAAATTATACAGATTTTTTAAAAGAGTGCCGTCGGGGCGCCTGGGTGGCTCAGTGGGTTAAGCCGCTGCCTTCGGCTCAGGTCGTGATCCCAGGGTCCTGGGATCGAGCCCCGCATCGGGCTCTCTGCTCGGCAGGGAGCCTGCTTCCTCCTCTCTCTCTCTCTCTCGCTGCCTACTTGTGATCTCCCTCTGTCAAATCAATAAATAAAATCTTTAAAAAAAAAAAAAAATAAAAGAGTGCCGTCAAACACTACATGGCTATAAATCCTAATAGCAAAAAAGACTTTAAAACCAAAAGAGCATCTTCTCACCACTCTCCTCCCCACTCACAGAGACCACGAGCCCCTCCCATTGCTTCTTTGGCCGCTACCCCCAGATCTCGAAAAAAACCGCTTTGCTGCTGTTTCTGCTTGGCGAGGAGAACTGCGATCCTCTGCCCGCTGCCTGCTCTATGCTTAAAGATGCTTTACTTAGAAGAAACCGGCTCGTTCCTGTGTGCAGAGGACGTTTTAAAACGACCGGAATGGCACCCGGTTGCCCCAGATGCATAACGGCGGCACACTGTGTATATTTTAAATTGGCATTTGGGTTCACCCGAGGAAGCCAGAGCTCTGTGCGGGCACCACTCCGCCCTCCCTCCGCCTCTGCAGTTCCCAGAGGAGGTCTGTTTCGACCCAGGGCAGGTCCTCCTCCTGCCTTGAACTAATACCTCTTCAAGCCCATCCCCACTTTGTTAGAGGAATTTCTTGGCGCCCCACCCTTCCCTCCTGCTAGCCACCAGGCCAATTTGGGGTCCAGGAGGGCATTTCTGGGATGGGAAAAACACCAACAAAAGCAGGAGAAAGAAGAAGGGCAAAGTCAAATTGATAGAAACAAAATTTGGCTGAGAGGAGGCTGAGAGTTTGAGCTGGTGGCCTCGAAAGGCCAGGATAGCCGGCTGAGAAGTGTGTGCTCTGCTAGGTGGGAGGCCATGGGGACCAGGAGGTCACAGCTGGAAGATATGCAGGGGGAATGCGGGTGGGTGGAGGGCAAGACAGAGGGCAAGCAGAGGAGGAGGGGGAGGAGGGATGAAGAAGACGGAGGAGGGGAAAGAGGAAGATGGGTGGAGGAGGAGGGGGAGGAGGAAGAGGAAGGAGGAAGAAGAAGAGGGAGGAAGAAGAAGGATATGGGGGTAGAAAGTCGGGGAGAGAGCAGGGAGGAGGAGGCAGCGCCTGGGAGTGGACAGAATTGGGAGAGAAGATGGGGCGCCCAGGTGGCTCAGTTGGTTAAGCATCTGCCTTCGGCTCAGGTCATGGTTTCAGGGTCCCAGGATTGAGCCCTGTGGGCTCCCTGCTCAGCAGGAAGTCTGCTTCTCCTTCCTCCCTCTGCCCCTCCCCTGGGTCGTGTTCTCTCTGTCTCTCTTTCAGTAAAATCTTAAAAAAAAAAAAAAAAAAAAAAAAAGAACTGGGAGACAGGAGCCCACTGCCATCTGAAGCATGGGGACGCACCTTTGCCCTGGGTGGTGGCGCCAGAAACAGCGCGCGGAGCCGACACAGTGACACTTCCGGCATACTCGTCTCGCTACAGTCCAATCTCCAGTGAAACGCCAGGGGCTGACGGATGGCCTCACCTGATCCAGGATGGGCGAAGGCACATGACTCAGGAGCAGAGCCGATGACAGAGGGATGCCTGAAGGGAGGAGGGAAGCTTCTAGCTCTGCAGGAACCAGTCTTTGTTGTTAGTAAAATTATTTGGGTGTTGTTTTCTTTAGCACTTTAGGACGTGTGTGTGTGTGTGTGTGTGTGTGTGTGTGTGTGAGATGATGCAGGGGGTGTCTGGGAGCAGAAAGCAGAGGTGGCATTTTACATGTTAAGTCTGTACCTGTGACGTTTAAGGTCTGGAAACACTGGCATTTCTGAAGCACATGCAGGGAGAGGCCTGGCTGTCAGCACCCCAGCACCTCGGGTGAATCTCCCTCTCAACACCTCCTCTTGTCTGTCTAACAGGATGGTTCTGGGACGATGACAGCGTGCTTGCTGCAGGCTGGGTGTGCTCAGACTCCCCGTGGACCAGCCCGCTCGGTCCTCTCGCCGATGCTAATGCAGGAATCACTTCCTTGCAGTGTACAGAAAAGGGAACAGAAGCCCAGAGGGGGGGGGTTAATTACCCAACGTCACACAGCTTGGAGATCCATGGTCAAACACTTCATGCTCTTGCCTTTTTTACTATGTGTTCCTTCTCGCCGGGCTTGAAGGGGTTGTGAGAACTCGCAAGGCAATGCTGTGACAAGCTCTAAAACCCTCAAGTGGACGTAAACATGGTGTCCCAGCAACTTGATCATCATCGCCAGACCCCGAGGGCCACCAAGGTGTCCTTCAGTAGGTGGCCCATCCAGACAATGGACTGTTACCAGCACTAAAAAGAAAAGAGCTACCAAGCCATGAAAAGATATGGAACAAGCTTAAAGGCTTATCACTAAGTGAAATAAGACGATCAGAAAGGCTCCGTCCTGTGCAACTCCAGCTCTGTGACATCCTGGGAAAGACGCAGTATAGAGACAGGAGGATGAGCAGTTGCCAGGGACTTGAGGGAGGGGGATGAGTGGGCGAAGCGGGGATGTTTAGGGCAGTGAGACCATTCTCTGATACTGTCATGACGGCCACGTGTCATTGTACGTTTGTCCAAATCCACGGAATGTCCGCCAGCAAGAGCGACCCCTACTGTAATCTGTGGATGTCGGGTGTCCACTTTGGTGTCCTTAGTCAGGTCGGGCTGCAGTGACAAGATACCGTGGACCAGGCAGCTTAAACAGACATTTCTTTCTCACAGTTCTGGAGGCCGGCAAGGGTGGCGGCAGATTCTATGTCTGGTGAGAGCCTGCGTCCTGGTCCACGGATGCCCGTGGTGGAAGGGGCAGGGTGAGGGAGCTCGTTGGAGTCCCCTCTAGAGGGGCATGAACCGCACTAAGGAGGCTCTGCCCTCAGGACCTGTCATCTCCAGGAACCCTACCCACTAAAGCCACCACGTTGGGCATTAGGCTTCAACATATGAGATGGGCGGGGGGTGGACAGAGACATTCCGTCCATGTTGATAATGATGTGTCAGAGGTGGTGGTGGCAAAGGCACTATTGTGCCAGGGGGGATGCTGATCCTGGGGAGGCTGTGCCAGGCAGGGCAGGTAGTGGCGGTCTATGGGAACCTCTCTGTGCCTTTGGCTCAACTGTGCTGCAACCAGAAAATGGCTCTACTGGGACTCTTAAGAAACTCTCAAGTGGGGAACCTGGGTGGCTCACTGGGTTAAGCCTCTGCCTTTGGCTCGGGTCATGATCTCAGGGTCCTGGGATTGAGCCCCGCATCAGGCTCTCTGCTCAACAGGGAGCCTGCTCCCCCCACCTTCTCTGCCTGCCTCTCTGCCTACTTGTGATCTCTCTCTCTGTCAAATGAACAAATAAAATCTTTTTAAAAAACACAAAAAACCCTCGCAAGTGACCCGAGTGAAAATGTATATATAGGATTGAGTTTGAAGCATTTGGGTCAACGTTCTAGAACATCTTTCTATACAGGAGAGGCAACTAATTTTTTCCTTAGGCATCTGTCTTTCAAAACCACTTATTCTTTTAAGTGCCTGGGCTCTGGGGGTGCTTCTAATCTGGCAACAGGGAATGAGGGGTCCAAGGGAATGTCCTGGGCAGTGCCACCTGCTTTCTGACGTTGCCAGTGAGGGAGTTTGTCCCCAGTGGGTAGGTGGCTTGTTACTCTCTGGGGGATGCACCAGGCTGTCCGCCTGAGGGACTTGGGCCGTTGGTCAGCCCCTGTGGTGCTGCTCTGAGCCCAGCTGGCTGACGGTGAGACCTGCACACATTTCTCCTGCTGCACGTCAGTTTGCTTAAAACACTCTCCACAGATCTACTGGGTTTTCCCGAGAGTGGGAAAGGACACTGACCTCCCTGAGAGATTTTATTTGATAACCTTTTATTGTCCAAAGCAAAGCTTTATACTCCTTTTTGCGAGCCTGTAAGAGACACGGCCCCCCTCCTCATGTGGAATGAAGGCCTGTTAATGTCTTTACGTATGAACGCCATGAACACCATCCAGGAATGTAGAGCTGGGACCGGGAGCCCGAGATTTATAATTAAGCCCCAGTGCTGCCCCTTCCCAGCTGGGCGGCTCTGGGCAAGGCTCGCTGATGTCTTGAGCCTCTGTTTCCTCCCCTGTGGAAGGCCGGTCACATTTGCTGTCCTACGGTCATTGTGAGGACTGTATTTAGGTATGATTGCTAAAGCCGCTAGCCTGGTGCCTGGTATGTCTGTAGCAGTGTTTCTTACTGTCGCAGATTATGTTCTACCTGATAGACAAAGGGGATAGGATTACAAAGGGGATAGGATTAGTTCTGTGGGAGCTCCAAGAAGTCACTGCGACCCCCAGAATCTTGCTTCCCCATTCTTGAAGACGATTCTAAAATGCTTTGTCTGTTTCACAAGCTTGTCACGGGGATGGTATCCAGTACTGGAAATACAATTTTGAAAAAGTAGCCGCCAGTACTTGCGGGCTTGGGATGCACGAGGCGCCCCGCTAAGGGTGTGCAGCTACTCATTAGCAGGTGGTTACTGGTGACTTGGTTTGTGACAGCCTCATTTTGGGAAGACCGGTCATCTTTCTAAAGGGCGAAGGCACCTCCTTCTCTCTCCCGCTGGAGTTGAGCCCGGAGAGGGCTCCAAGTGGGCTAGTGTGTTCAGCCCCATCTTCCGAGCCACCTCCTGGACTTTAGACGGACACACCCTACGTGTTGCAGCTGTCACGTCCTTGCAGTCCCTAGATCCAGAGGTCGCGGTAAAATCAAGAGGTCTTTCTCAACTCACCCGGCACCCAGGCTGGTCACCATCCCACCTGCAGCGAATCCCACTCCAGCAATCGGACATTTAATTTTACTTTTTTAATTTAAAATATTGTATTATTTATTTGAGAGAGAGAGAGATGGCAAGAGGAAGAGGGAGACGCTGAAGCGCACTCCATACTGAGGGCAGAGCCTGATTCGGGGCTCCATTCCGCGACCATCAGCTCGTTACGGGACCTGAATCCAAGAGTCCGAGGCTTCATGGACTGAGCCACCCAGGTGTCCTTACAACCTGACATTTTAAAGTGTCCACAGCTGAGGTAGATGCGCATCCAGGTGAGAGCACTTGGATGTCTTTCTCAGAGAGGAAGAATCACATCCTGGAAGAGCAATCAAGGCTGGCTTCCCGGAGGAGGGGGCCTCTGGGGGGACAGAAAAGGAGCTGGAGTATGTTGGAATTGGCTGTGGGCTCAGAGAATCCAGGGGCTTCTTCACCTAGCCCCAGCGCCTTACAAACGCCCCTGAGAATAGGCGCTCAACACTCTGTTGCTCCCCAAACAAATGACAGCCCCGGAACCACGCGGGTTTCCCGCCACGGTCGGTCCCTCCCCACGGCCCGCGGAGACGCACGCGCATGCGCGCCCCGGGCTGTTCCCACCAGGCTTCCAAGGCGACGCTACCGCCCCCCTCAACTGTCAGCGCGCAGGCGCGGGGAGAGCGCGCCAGCGAGTGACGTCACTCCGCGCCGGATTTGGTTTCTGGAGTCGTCGCTCAGCGACTGCGTCGTCATGGCGCTGAAGCCGGGTAAGGAGCTGCGGGAGAGGCGGGCGGGGACCCCCCTGAGGGGCAGGCAGGGGACGGATGCGTGAGGGCCGCCGGGGACCCACCGAGGGGCAGGCCGGGGGCGGGCGCGGGAGGGCCGCCGGGTGAGGGGCCACCAGGGACCCACCTGAGGGGCCGCCGGGTGAGGGGTCGACAGGGACCCACCTGAGGGGCAGGCGGGGGGCGGGCGCGGGAGGGGCCGCCGCGGACGGTCTTGGGGCGGGGCGGGAGCACCGGACAGGCGGGAAGGGGACGCGGAGGGATCTGAGCGGGGCTCGGAGGTCCAGCGGACCGCGGTCTCCGACCCTGATGCCGGCAGAGCGGAGACACGGGCAGAAGAGGGAGGGCTGCTTGCCGAGCGCGTGGGCCGCGTGCCGGTCACGGCCGGTCATGACCACCACCTGCGAGACCCGCGCTGGCGTCCGCACGGGGCAGCGGGGAGACCGGGGCTCGCGGCTGATGGCCGCTCAGTCACTGTCCTCTGAAGCGCTGTGCCCGGCCCTGCCCGCGTGCCGGGAGCTTCGGTGCCCCCAGGCTCGGAGAGGAGCCTCGGAGACGGGTGCGGGCGTACTTGGCAGAGACAGAGCCGGGTGCGGAGCCGGGGGGCGGGGGCGGAGTCCGGCGGCGGAGTCCGGCGGAGCCGGGTCCGGCGACACGGGCGCGCGCGTCTGGCCTCCCCGGCTGGCGGCTGTGCGGCGTGCAGACAGCCTGCGCCCGGCACACGGCCGCCGGCTCAGACCCGCCAGTGCCGGCCGAGCTCAGCCGAGGTGGGCGGAGGAGCGAGACGCTGGGTGACCGGACGGAGCCCCGTGTTGGGGGAGGTCAGCAGGCATCGACCGACAGGGCCCGGGCACTGCACCAAGTCTGTGTCGGCTTTTATTATCCCGCGTATTTCCGGTGTTCCTGTAACTTTTCCAAGGGCAAGGACCTGCCCTTTTACCCCCGTGCGCCCCCAGTCGGCATCGCTTTCTAAAGGGGAGTCGCTCAGATGCTCGCGATTGGTGGGTTTTGCAGAGCAAGGGTCCCCATCCCTTGCACTTCTCGTGCCCCACACCGCGTCCCGCACGGTGTTGGGAACGTTGTGGCACCCACGGGTGTTCGTGAAAGTGGTAAATAACCTAATAGTTGTGCCAGCGTAATTGTGTTTAAAAAGCAGGGTGCTCTGGCTGCTAAAGGGGGGACAGCTGCGTGTGACGGGGCACTCGGTGCCTCCGGGGTGTGGTGTGTCGGGGAGGCCTGAGGGAGAGGATGTACCAAGGCCTGGAGGGCAGAAAGAGGAGGGCAGGTGTGTGGAAGCGGGGACCAGCAGGCGCGAGCCACATTGAATCCACAGCGAGGAGGGACGGCGGTGAGGCTGAAGTGGGAAGCCCGGCGTCGTAGGCCAGACCTCCTTGGGACCCTGTGACGGAGGGATCCCCAGGCAGTGGACCGGGAGGGGCGGGGAGGACTTCCTGGCGGTGGTGCTGAAACAGAGCCCTGAAGAGTGAGTTTGTGGAAGGGACAAAGAGCCCAGCAGGTTTGGCAGCAGACGCCTTCTGTGCTGGGGTCCTGACGGGAACGCACAAGGCAGTACCAGACACAGCCTGTCAGCCGACTGGGGCTGCACCTTACACACGCGTGTTCCCGGAGCACAACGGAGCACACCCAAACCGCGGTTTTCACTTCGGAGGTGGCTTAGCACTGCCAGGGGCGGGGAGCTCCAGAAGCGTTAGTGGTGGGCTCCAGGGCCTCCAGGGCGGGGCTGCACCCTGTCCACAGGAGATGTAGGCCCAGCCCGAGGGCGTAGGCATCGGAGGCCTTCAGCTGTTGGCCGGTGTTCCTCGGGACTACACGTGGAGGGTAATGCATGGAGGTAATGTGGGCAGGTGGCAAAGCGCATGTTAGTAACAAGACCGGAAGCCACCTACGGCCTTCAGAAAGGGCTTCCTGAGTGAACTTTGGCTTGTCCCTGCGACGGAGTACCGTGCAGCCTCCCGAAAGGGCGAGGTACTCTCGTGTAGCCCCGGGCAGATCTGCAAGGTGACTGCAGGGCAGTGTGTGCCGTGCAGCACACCACGCTAGGGAGAGGGCGTGACAGCCAGGGTCTCTGTGTGCGCCCCAGTACCTGGAGAAGAATTCGTGAGGAAAAAGGGGTGTGCTGACCGATTGCCCTGGGGGGTGCAGGCAGCAAAGAGAGAGGCTTGTCAGTAGTTTCCTCTGCTTGTTTTCAGAGTCTGTTCATGCAAAAGGAGCTTTCAGGACGTAACTGATTGACACGATTGGAGGCCATACAGTTCAGAAATGTCTGGTTGAGAAGCCGGCTGCCGGCCCCACCGCACCCATCCCGGTGGTTCCCAGCTGTCTCCGGACTTGGGCTGCTCCCATGGGTCACTTTTCGATATCCAGCCCTCATTTAAGGGAGACTGAGGACCTGTGAGGCCATACCTGCCCCTCCCCTCTGCTCAGACGGTGAGAGGTGCCTCAGCCACACACAGTACATGCAGAACCTCACGTCTAACTGTGGCGAGCACTTAAGTTCTCTGGAAGGAAGAGGTCGGCTTTCACTGCCCGCTTGGGAGGTGCGCATTCCCTAAGCCCCGTGCATGTGTGTCCCTACGGTGACTTGCAGACAGCACAGGGTAGGCCGCATTCCTCTTCGCCAGCAGTCAGGGAAGGTTGGTGTTGAGAATTCACCAGTGAGTGAGACGACCTCATGGGGAGTTCCTTGCCTCCTGGTTCTCACTGCTGGCTGCGTGACAGACTTTTATGAAGACAGATCCAGTAGGTAAGGTGATTTGAAACAGACTTCAGTTCAAGTATCCTTTGGAGGATATCCTTTAGGATCAATAGAAATGAAAATTCAGTAAATATTTTTAAGATATGTCTTTGTGAAGGTGCTGGTTTTGTTTTTTTATCTAACTGGAAACTGCTTTATATAGTTCTCCACTCTTAAGAGGAACACACGGCTAATGTAAATTTCATTCAGACTGTTCCAATCCAATAATGAAAGAATGCTTGTGGACAAAAAGTGTGCTTCCGAGGTTGGGTGTAGAAGAAGTTGTTGCTGTACTAATGCAGGAGGTTGTAATCAATATCGCAAAACAGTAGGTGGTTTGCAAAGCATGTAGGCTTAAGGCAAGCTTTCTGGGTTCACAGCCTGCACGCATGAATCATACCTGCATCAAAACTCATTAGAGGGGCGCCTGGGGGGCTCAGTGGCTTAAAGCTTCTGTCTTCAGCTCGGGTCATGATCCCAGGGTCCTGGGATCGAGCCCTGCATCGGGCTCTCTGCTCGGCAAAAAACCTGGTTCCTTCCTCTCTCTCCACCTGCCTCTCTGCCTACTTGTGATCTCTGCCAAATAAATAAATAAAATCTTAAAAAAAAAAATGATTAGAGCGAGGATTGCAGTGCCTTGACTGAACAGAATGCGCGTTTCCAGGCAAGAACTGAGGGTAGCCGGGGTACGGGGCTCGCTTCGCATTTTCTTCTGCTGCTGCGGGCCGGTACAGCTAAGTTCAACACCTGGATTATACTGAATTTGCTCTGGTTTTGGACTTGATGTTGTGAGTTTATCACTGACCCTGATTTTTCGCCACAGAGTGGAGAAGCCCTGGATTGGTCTGGCATGACGGAACACGGAGGGCGCCGCCGGGGCAGGCACCCAGCAGCCCCCGGCCCGGGCACACGGCCGGACTCCTTTCTGCCACATTAACTACTTCCACTCTTTGTTGCCGTAGGTGTTTCCAAACAGGACATTCGTCAGCAGATTTGGGACTACATGGAATCACAACATTTAGCTGATTTCCCCCGGCCCGTTCATCACAGGATTCCCAACTTCAAGGTACTGAAGCATTCCTCAGCAGTCAGAGGGAAAACACGCTATTCCTAAATGAGAGAGTTAGTAACGCAGTTACTGTCCGGGCTCACGGTGGATCTGCTTTGGGGGAACGGTGGGCAGTAGTGCAGAATTCACACCACTGGCCTGCATGTCCTTTGTGTTTTGAGATGTCCCTCATCTGGGTTCCTTAGTCCTCACTCACGGCCTCTTGCCATTCTGTGCGGGGTTGGTGGCTTGGTCATGTCTTGCCTTGAGGTGATGCTACAGCTACTGTTGTTGTGGCCCTTTTCTCCAAGTTGGCTCCCTTAAGAACAGCAAGGAATGATGCCCTCTGAGAGGGGGGCCTGGGCCAGCGCCTTTCGAAAGAAAAAGGCCTTGCCGGTCCCTGATGGATGATTCAGGCCTCAGTTTCCTCACTGTTCAGAAAGAAGATAAAGATGTCTGTTTATGACGCTGTTCATAGGAAATAAGTTTGCTTCAATGAGCAAACATACACCGCTCAGAATCTCAGCATGCATGTTTTTCACAGGAAAACAAAGGGATTTTTGAAAATACACTGATGACTCTATCAGGCCCAAAGGATGTGTGGCTCATTTACTTTCCGTCATCACCCATTTTGGCTGGACTTTGTCTCCCCATGCTTGGCTTCTTGGGAACAAGCTCCCACCCTTCTCTGGTTCTCAGCTGAGCTGGTTCTGAGGCCATCCTGTACCTTTGAAAAACTGTTCTTTTTGGATGTTTTTATTGCTACTTTGTTTTGCTTTGGTGCTTGTTATCTCCGGGAGGGAAGTGTACATGAAGTACAGGGAAAAGAGAAAGGTGCACAGAATCGGTAAAAAATGTCTAGAAAGGGAATTCCGGGTTAGTGGTCATGCACTCAGGGTTTAGGCAGCTACTACACACGTGTGTTCCTCTTGTGAAAACTCATCAGACTATATACTTTCTACCCTTTTTTGGAATATATGCTTTAGCGTGGTTAAAAATAAGTTGGAGCTAGCTTTCTCAGCCCCTTTCTACCCTGCTTTCCCACACTGCTTTGGGCGATTCTGAGATCTTGTCTCCGACTTCGTGCGCCCCACCTGCCTGGGTGAGATGCCAGACCAATCCGCTCCCGCGTGTCGTCGGCCCAGGATCGTGCTGTCTTGTCAGTAACGTGCGATCGCGTTTGAAAACGGGCCTCCCCTGCTGCTGAGCATTTCCCACGCTTGCAGGCGCTCCAAGAGGCCAGAACGGTTAAAGTCAGTCCTGATGCTCCGCAGACAAGCGCGCTCCTTCGTCCTCGCCGTGAGTGCAGCTCTGTCTCTTTGCCTGACTAGGGCTCCTACCTGGCTGGCCAGAGCATCAGAGAACTAGAGGTTTTTGCCAGAGCGCAGGAAGTTAAGGTGGACCCCGACAAGCCACTGGAAGGCGTTCGGCTGCTGGCGCTGCAGGTAATCCCGCTCCCTGAGCCGCCATCCTGGCCGCTGATAAAGCGCGTTCTCCCGGCGGCTGGCACGCGTGTGCGGCTGACATACTGCGGATCGTGCTTCTGACTCGCTTCCACGCAGAACAGACCCTTGGAGTTGTTTTTTCTAGGAACAGTCCAGAATGCTCTGATTTGTCAGAAGTCATGAATGTTCCTAAATTCAGAGATAAAGGATGTTCACAGTGATGACCTTGAGGCAGTCTAGTCTGATGTGCTTCCTCAGAAGGGAAAGGTTGTGTTTATTTCCTTTTGCTGCTTTTATATTATAATTCTTTGAGACGTGATGACCCATGAGTAAGAAATAGGATGGAATCCCCAAAATCTATTGATGAGAACAGTGTTTCCTAACTTACATACATAGGCCCTTGCTTGAGGGGGAAAAAAACCTCCCTTAGGGTTGCTTTAAATTCACTAAATTTTTTTTTAAACTATAATTTTTAAAAAATTTTTAAAGATTATTTATTTATTTGACAGACAGAGATCACAAGTAGGCAGAGAGGCAGGCAGAGAGAGAGGAGGAAGCAGGCTCCCCGCAGAGCAGAGAGCCCGATTCGGGGCTCGATCCCAGGACCCTGAGATCATGATCTGAGCCGAAGGCAGAGGCTTAACCCACTGAGCCACCCAGGCGCCCCTAAATTCACTAAATTTAATAAGTATAATCAGAAAACTTGGTATAAGTTTATGTGTCTATAGCTCTGATGCAGCTGTAGAACCACGACAAACCCGTAAGTTAAATAGAAACTGCCCGAGCAGCAGCATCCGTGTGTCAGCCCTGAGTGATGCCAACAGGGGCTGCTCTGCTGAGACGCTTTGCTGTCGGGGATGGGCATCCAGATCTGCTGAGTTTCTCCTTAGCGGCCGCGACTGTGTGGCCAGTCCACTCTCCCACCGCTCCCGTGAGGCCTTGGTCACACAGCGCACCTTGCAGCCCGTGTGGAGAAGGGATTTTACAGGGAATGGGGCGGGGTGTGTGTGTGTGGGGATCCTCCTCTGGTTCCTTCAAGGATTGCGTGTCGGGGGTCATTTTGTTAGCTGACTGCAGTCCAGCCCCAGAGGAGCCTCCCACTCAGGCCCTTCTGGAAGCCTTCTCTCCTGCCCGCTGTATTTTCCCAGTCAGTAGTTCGCTTGAATGAACCAGAGGAAATAATGGCAGCAGAGAAGAGCCCCAAGTGAGTGGTTGCCTTGTGTGAAGACAGAGCTCTGTGGAAACTGTGCGCGCTCTTACCTCATCTAATTCCGCCAACAACCCTGTGGGAGTGATCTCTGTTCCCAAATGACGTGGAGTAAGCTAGACGCAGAGAGGTCAAGTGACTTGGCCAGGTGCCCTGTTCAATAATGGTGAAGCCGGGATTCCAACCCACGCTGACTCTGGAGCCAGCTCTGCGCGTATGAGGGGCGTACCGGTCAGCCCAGCAGAGCACGGATCAAAGCCTTGAGTGTGTTGAAGATTTGTCAAGACGGCCTGTAGGAGGAGCACAGCCGGGTGGCAAGATGGACGAGCGGGGCCTCACTGTCTCTTCTTTAATTCAGGGGCAGGAAAGCCAAGCTTTGAGAATCTGTGGTAGTACAGGCTCTCTGGTGGGCACAGGCATATGGTGGTGAAAAAGACATGAAGACGTATGTGGTCCCTGTGCCCTAGACTACACCTAAGTACAGGCAGGGATCCTGATGCACGTGGCCACAGTCCATGCCTGGGGACACAGTGGCCTGTGCTTGGGAATACACAGTTTCCCAGGCTCAACCCCAGATCTTCAATAGGTTTCTAGAGTCCTTTTTTTTTTTTTTTTTAAAGATTTTATTGTTTTCTTTTTCTTTCTTTTTTTTTTTAAGATTTTACTTATTTATTTATTTGACAGAGAGAGATACAGCGAGAGAGGGAACACAAGCAAGGGGAGTGTGAGAGGGAGAAGCAGGCTTCCTGCTGAGCAGGAGCCTGACGCGGGGCTCGATCCCAGCACCCTGGGATCATGACCTGAGCCGAAGGCAGACACTTAATAGCCGAGCCACCCAGGTGCCGCTCCCCACTTTTCTTGAGAGCGAGAGTGCGTGTGTGCACAAGGCAAAGGGAGGGAGAAGCAGACTCCCTGCTGAACAGGAAGCCTGATGTGGGGCTTGATCCTCGGATCCCAGGATCATGACCTGAGCCAGAGGCGGACGCTTAATCAACTGAGCCACCCAGGTGCCCTTGAAGTCTGTTTTTAATAAACACACTGGTGGTGCCTTAAGAACCACTGGCAGGGGCGCCTGGGTGCCTCAGTTGGTTGAGCAACTGCCTTCAGCTCAGGTCATGATCCCAGACTTCAAGGATTGAGTCCCGCATTGGGCTCCCAGCTCCTTGGGGAGTCTGCTTCTCCCTCTGACCTTCTCCTCTCTCATGCTCTCTCTCACTCATTCTCCCTCAAATAAATAAATAAAATCTTTAAAAAAAAAAAAAAAAAGAAGCACTGGCAGGTCAGCATTTGCCAACCCTGGTTGCACATTAGCACCGCCCAGGGAACTTAGAAAACCATCCGTTGCGGATGGTCAGGTCCTGAATCAGATGCTCTGGGTGGGTCTGCACTCCCACTCCCCAGGCGATTCTAAAGTATAAGCGGCTTCCAGAAAAGAGGGAGTGACCAGGATAACGTGCAGTGCACCAGAATCTTCAGACTGTGAATGAGCCCAAAGCTCTTTCACACTCTGCAGGAAAAGAGCAGGTGCTCATGATCCGTGTGGAGATATTTCTTCTCTCATGGCTTTAAGTAAGCCAGCCTTTGATTTTACAGCTCTCACATTGGTCTCCGGCTGTCCTCTTTTGCACAAAACTAAAATACATTCTTTTTACAGCTTAGATTTTATAAATTTTACAATTGCCTCATGGCCTGCCCTGGCATAATCTGCAGAGATGCCTGTTGGCAGTGGCTCTGGAACTTTCCTGGGCATCAGGATCACCCGGCAGGCTTGTGAAAGCAGATTGCTGTGCCTGCCCCCAAGCTTCTGGTCATTTCTCACAGGTGCCGAGGGGCTGCAGTTGCTGGCCAGAGGCCTGCACTTTGCAAGTCCCCACTCTGGGACTCAGAACAAGGTGTTTGGGGACTAAATAGAAGAAAGGGGGCTGTGGACTCAGGTTAATACAAAATACCGACTCTAATGAGGCCTGATCTCCGACGCTGGAAGTTTTGGAACAGCAAACTGGTCGTGAAGGCTTGAGGTGTAATGCAGGTTTCAAACGGGGGCGCCTGGGTGGCTCAGTGGGTTAAGTACCTGCCTTCAGCTCAGGTCATGATCCTGGGGTCCTGGGATCGAGTCCCACAGCGGGTTCCTTGCTCTGTGGGAAGTCTCCTCCTCCCTCCTCCTGTGCCCCTCCCCCTGTTCCTGTTCTCTCTAAAGAAATAAAGAAAATCTTAAAAAATGAAACATTGTAACTATAGTGTGTGATGCTGGGAGGGGAGAACACAGGAAAGTCCTGGTTGGAATTCTAATGAGAACAGGTCTTCGTTGGGAGTTACATTGTCAGTTTGTGTCTGTAGTGTTTTTGAGTGGCAAGTAAAGTAGAATTCCGGAGTTTGACGACTCACTGCCTCTTCGTCCTAAGTGGGTAGGGTAGTGGCCCTGAGTAAGGTGGACCGCCATGCGCTATTTAATTGGGTTTGCAAAGGGATCATTTCCTTGGCACACACCAAAAGATGCCAATAATAGTAATTTGGTTTTACCCCTGAAATGCTATCACATGCAATAAATTTTCTATGTTTAATTTTGTAATTTATTATCTTTTTTTAAAAGAGCAAAAAAACATTGTTGGTCCCAACACCACGACTGAGAACGGGGTTATTTAATAAGATCACACCACCTCCCGGGGCAACGAAAGACATCTTGAGAACATGTGCCACCTCTCAGGTAAGCGCAGGAGCCGCCTCACCACAGGGGAGCAGGGTTGTCAGCCGAGACGTCTGGTGAGTTAGAATGCATAAAATACGCCACAAAATCGAAGTTTGTGTTTCACAAAGCCAGAGGAGTGGAGATGGGGAAGTGTTCAGCACTCCTGTCAGTGAGGGAGCCAAGGAGAAAACCGTGAGGGTGTGTCTTCCGTCTGAGTCACCCACTTTCTCTTTTGTCCCAAGTTAGCAGATTGTGCCCTATTAAATTAAATTCCCCATTAAAAATGAAAACAAGTTCTGTGGTGCTCTAGCGCCTTCGGGTGTTAACTTGTGCCGTGGTCCGGCATTTTCTTAAGTGCCACCAGAGCAGCTGGGGACTCAGGGATTTCCAGAATACTGGGACTGGAAATCACCTTGCCAGTTCTGAGTAATGGCTTTAGTAATTCAGTTCTGTGGTCTTCTCCAGTGTTCACAATGTGGTAAAACTAAAGTTTGTCGATACTACATTAGGGTGCTCTGTGGGGGGATTTGTCCTGTGTCTTGCAGATAAAGAAATAGAATTCGGTGACTTTTTTCACACTCCTAGAGTAGACCGCAGGTCATTTCATTTCTAATCTATTAGGAATTAAAAATAGGGCATCGAGATACTCCTTTTTAAAAAAGATTTTCCACTTAGGTCTGATATTTAAAAATTGAATGTTTATATTGTTATTTATTGATAACCTTTTTCCAAAAATACAGATTGCTACAGCTTTCAGAAGTGTGTGTAATAAAGTAAAACAGTCAAATGTATGTAGAAAAAAAGTGCGAATGGAAAATTAGAAATATAAGACAGTCATGTTCTGGTCGGTGTCAAAAACGCAAACTGTGTGATGGCCTGCAGCGGGCCACACGGGCCACATACAGGAGCTGACATTTCCAGAGCTGGCAGGGAGTGTGGTGAGCGGCTCACGAGTCGCAGGTTTCGGAAGTACCAGCGCTTCTCTTCCTGGGGTGGTTGAGGTCCAGGTCAGATGTATCTGAGGGCCCACCGCAGGGGCCTGTGTCAGGTGTACTCGTCTGTGTCGCCCTTAGCAGCGTCCCTCTGAAAGGCGAGCGCTGTGGTGTGTGCTGACAGCGGTTCCCTGTACTGCGCCGGCGCCGGCCGGTCCCTTAAACGCATCCCCGCAAGTGTGGCCGGGCCTCGGGGAGAGCCAGGCCCGCTCTCGTGACTGAACTTCACTAAGGGTTCAGCAGCAGAGTTTGGGCTCTGTCGGCACATAAGATACAGGAACCTGAACAGGACATTTCCGTTGTCTTGATGGCACGGGGAGAGAGGCTCTTAGGACCACGTCTGTGTGCAGGTGTGGGTCCTGGTGCGATCATTATTTACTCTGCCAGAGCTCAGTGGCAGAAATACTATCCCCGTGTGGGTCAACTCTAGGAGACTCAGATATGGCCTTACTTTTTGGCAGAGAAATCTCTGAATTTGTCCCTTTACAGCCTTTGCCTCCAGCATGTCTCAGATGCCTTTGTGGTCTTGGTGTTTTTGTGTTTATTCTCTAACCCAGGAGTCTTCCAGCAACCGCCTCTCCGGACACACAGAAATGTTTGTCAGCTGAGTTTTTGTTAAATCAAACAGGACTTTGGGGAATCAAGGAGTCTCCTGGTTGCTCACACTCTGTCCGGCCAGCAGAGCAGGTGAAGCTGACTTCTGGAGGGAGGAGGAAGTCTGGTGGACGGTTTTAACACAGGTTTCTGCTCACCAAGGCTGCCAGGCACCAATCCCTTTAAAACAGGGTTGAGGATGTGGGCGGGCCTTCCCACCGTGGGGCACAGTGGGCTGGTGACTGATGACTCCTGAGAGGCCCCAAACCAGCTCTCTGTACTGATCCCATAAGTGGCTTGTCATGTACTTGTAGACGAGGCATTATACCATATTCGGTGACCCTCCTGTGTCGGGCAGAGGTCTGCACAGAGGCCGGATTTGGCTCTTCAATTGACCTGTAGTTCTTGTTATCTGAGACTCATGACCATATCAGCCTCCCTACTCTGTAAATACAAGCGTCTGTTCGTTAGTGTAAACGTCTGTACTTTTGGTACATTTTGGTTGAACTAGTCCTATTTTGGAAGTGGAGATGCTACATTTGAAGGTAATAGCCCCGGGATTTCATACGTCATCTGTCCCACACATTAACTGCCCACGTCTTATGTGCTCAAATGCACTACCTCCATGATCTCCTTGCCTCCCAGCGCCAGGCTGACAGGGCAGCGGGTGACAGCTCTGCCTTAGAAGTGAAGAAATGGAAGGTCAGCTTCCTCCTCTCGAGGTCACAGGGCTAAGGGGGACCTGGACCCGGTTCTCCGTGACTCCTGTGCCGGTGGTCTAACCTCTGTGCTCTTCTGCCGTGTGGGAAGAAATGATTTGCTCAGTATTGTAAACTTAACATCTAACTCATTCGTGCTCTCGGTTCCAAGTGGGATCTCTCCTGTGGAAGAAATTTGGGGAAATTATCCTACGATGGTTTCTGAACCAGGGTCTTCCTAAATGCGCTTCTGTGCTGCGTGCTCGCTGTTGGGCGAGTTTGCTTCTCGCAGGAGGTTGACCCAGACCCTGAGTGCACCTCGCCCGTGAACTGCGAGGTGGGACAGCCGCTCGCTGCCCAGGAAGCATTCAGGTCCCCCTCTGTGTCCACAGGGCGTGAGGAGCTACAGCACTCCCGTGGGCTTGGATTCCAGGGTCCTTGTGGACTTGGTTGTGGTGGGGTCCGTTGCTGTTTCTGAAAAAGGTAAGATTAAAATCAGAAACTCCTGGAGGCGACCTCAGCTTCACGTTCTGCCGTGTGTTCATCTTTTAAACACCGACGGTAAGTAATTTCAGTTTTCTGGACACACGTCTGTCCTCTGAAGCCACTGTATCTCCCATTCGTCTTGAAGAATTAACTGGGTTCCTCACACTCAGCACCTTCACAGCATCACCGTTTTCCTTAGCGGGAAACATGGAGGCAGCTCCTCTCTCTTCAGGTGGTGAGAGGTTTCCTCTAATCTTGAGCTGCCTGGAACCGGGGCCGGGTCTGTTTGCAGTCCGACAGTAAATAGCTGGTTTGGGAAATCTCCAGTGAACGGACAGACATTGCTTCTGTTAGGAAGCAGCAGCCTCTGGGCAGCACAGGGTGTCCTGAGCCTACGTGGGGAGGCCCGGTGCTGTGCCACTCAGGCAGGTGGAGGGGGAGGGTGTCCCACGCTGCTGTCTGCCGTCTGCCAAGCTGCCTGGGGGACTTGGGCCCCTGTCCCTCCTCCTCTGCTGCTCTACCCCAGTCCCGGCTCGGCGCTCTCAGGAGACGGTCTGGGTGTGCTGCTGCTTATACTGCCCCGGGCTCAGTGGGTCCCAGGACGGGTCGGCCGGTCACAGACTTGGCTCGCTCAGTGTGGTTTGCGCCCCTGCTGGGAAGGCGTTCCCTTTGCTCCTTCCCTCCAGGAGGGAAAAAGACTGTTCTCAGATGCCCATCCTGAACACTGCCCCTTTGGAAATTAACCAGCTAAAGCCCAGATCTTCCTTAAAGAGAGGTTTCCAACAAACAGTTTGCGAGAGATGCTCTTAAGTCATTCGTTCCAAACCCTGAGCGTCGTAGTTTTAAATGTTGGCCTTTGATGCCTTCACCCGGAGCATGCAGTGTTTGCCGGCTCTCTGCAGTAGTCCCTGAGACGTTGTAGTGCAGCGTGCTTTGCTTTCCCTGTGCTCCCAGTGACAACATGTCATCTGTGTCATCAGGGATGGCTTCCCAGGAGCACACGTTTCCTGGGTGCCTACTGCGGGGCAGGTGTCAGGCCAAGGTGGTCTCTGTCTTGAGCCCACAGTGCCCGGGAGAGCAGACGCCGCAGCTGAACCCTGGTGTGGTGTGCTTGGTGCTGCACACTGACGTCAGCACGGACATTGGGGAGGTGGGTCAGAAGAGCCACCCTCTTCCCAAATGCCCAGTGTCGGCGTTTGCTTGTGTCGACACACGTGTCCCGCGTTCTGTGTGTGGGTCGTGTTTGTCCTGGTTCTGTTTTCCCGGGAGAGGCAGCAGCACTCAGCTCTCTGTGCCCTGCTAGAGGACGCCCATCCGATGGGCACTTAAGATGTCACCAGGGTTTGGTTTTGGCGTTTCCCTTGCAGATCACAGTGAAGTGAGTGTAGCGTGTGGTAGAGTTTCTGTGTGCCTTCGAGGGCCATCCGTGGCATGACTCCAGCAGAGGAGCTGTCGGACCGAAGCGCGGACTTGAAATCCTGGTGGCTGCTGCTCAACAGCCCGCTGTGAGGTGGCCTCCCGTCCCTGGCTCCGCACCGCACCTCTCTGCCTGCTCCCTCTGCGTAGCTAGAATCATCAGACCTCCATGGTGACCGGTCCGGTCGTGAGCAGTGGTGGTTCGTAGGCCGTCGGAGTGGCCTTTCATGGCGAGGGAAGGTGGTCATCACTCACGTTTGCCGCTTACCGGCCCGCGTCTGCGGACTGTCCTGTCCTTGGCCGTTTCCCCACCGCGCTGTCTTTCTCACGGTTTTCGGCTCGCACGGTCGCAGGTTGGTAGTCGCAGAAGTAGGACGACGGGTGAGAATGTCCGCAAGAGGCTCGGGCGTCGGTGCCCCCGGTGAGGATGCTGATGCGGATGTTAAGCGGAAGTTAGAATTTCGGCAGCGTCACGGGCTTCCTGATGTGGGAGACTCGGCTCTTGTGGGAGCCAGGGGTGCTGTCATGTTTCCCGTCGTGCTGCTTTCTCGCCTGCTCTGCAGCTTCTCATGCACCTTCAGCTCAGCCTTCCACAGCCCCGAGTCCTCAGTGAGGGACGGCCTCTGCCAGACCCGGCCTCTTCCAGGGCCTGCTGGACTTTCCAGAGGACAAGGTGATGTCCTCTTGAAATGCAGATCCCTGATTTTAGTTTTTATTTTCTCTCCAGGATAAATGGATTTAAAAGATTTTGGTTTTAGTGGGAATTTGTTCTTTAATCTTTTTAAAAACTACTCTTGCGGGGCGCCTGGGTGGCCCAGGCGTTAAGCATCTGCCTTCAGCTCACGGCATGATCCTGGAGTCCTGGGATCGAGCCCTGCATCGGGCTCCCTGCTCGGTGGGAAGCCTGCTTCTCCCTCTATCGCTCCCCCTGCTTGTGTTCCCTCTCTCGCTGGTCTCTCTCCGTCAAATAAATAAATAAATGGATAAAATCTTTTTAAATAACCAAACTACTCTTTTATTGCTTTAAAATGTGAGTTCTGCTCACATAAACGCAGGTTCCGTTGCCTCTTGTAGCACAACTAAAAGGCTCAAGCTTGGCATCACCGTGCGCTGACCCTGGTATGTGTGCAGCGTCGGCGTGCCCCCACGCCCCACTGTTGAGGGCTCCCTGTGGGCTTTCTGTACGTTTCTAAGGAGGTGCCAGGGATATCGAGTCCAAGTTTCTGTTTCCATTACAACCTTAATGAAGCATTTCCTCCTGAAGTACTGATGCTCTGCGTGTCTCTTAGGCTGGAGAATTGGGAAGGGAGAAGGTTACGCTGATCTGGAATATGCCATGATGGTGTCGATGGGAGCAGTCAGCCAGGGGACGCCTGTGGTCACCATCGTCCATGACTGCCAGGTGCTGCCCATGGACAGGCCAAACAGAGCTACTGCCATACCCCTGAGAGAGCGGGCGGGGAGGGAAGGAGACAGACACACAGGGACAGACTGGTGTCTGCCTTCATTCCACATCTGCTGGGAGTGGTGGTATTGGCAGAGCTGGAGCTGTCTGGCAGTGAAGCCTTACCCCATGAGGCTGGTGAGCCCTGTGCTTGTGCCGTGCGGCGCAGTGAGCACAGGAGCCACATTCCCCGTCAGCTCCCTCACCCACTTCTGTCTGACCAGGTCGTCGACATACCTGAAGCGCTGCTCGAGGACCACGACCTAACAGTGGACTACATTCTCACTCCGACGAGAGTCATTGTCACGGGGTGTGAGCGCCCAAAGCCGACGGGAATCATATGGTCCAAGGTGGGTCCTGTGGCCAGCAGTGGCCTATAGCTCGGAGGCATCTCCTCCTGTGTGGCATTCTTTGGCAGCTATCCCTAGGCCTAGCATGTCTGTGGATTAGAATCACCCGTAAGCTTTTGAAAATTCAGCTCCTGCATCACAGTCTCCAGACATGGGCCCAAGAATCTCCTTTGCAAACCTGTGGCATTTTGATAAGCAGCCAGGTTCGAGGTCTCCTGTGGCAAGACACCAGTTCTAGATGGCAGAAGGAACAGTCCACTCAGGACCCATGCCGTGACACAGTGCTGGCCAGCGGGTTTCATCTCTGAGAGCTGTGTCCACCATCCTGGCCACGACAACCTGCTGTCTAATCAGCTTTCCTGTTCTAAGTCTAGCTTGTCTTGCTGTGACCTGGGTCGCCAGGCAGTACCCACAGCCTCCGTAGGCTGATGCCTTTGCGACTTCATCTGCAGAACAGTCACTAGCATGCGTGACAGTAGTCTACAGAGGGAGTCCTGTCCCAGAGGCCCACCTGTAGGTTATGATCCTGCCTGCTGGCAAGCAGCCAGAGTTACTGGGGAAACAGAGTTGTGCTTCATCTGGATCGAAGCCGTTGTTCATGTCTTCCATTCCTTAAACCCGAATCATCACAGTTGGAAAGGAGCCTTCCCGTGGCATGGAAAACCAGTCACATCCACCTCTGAGATTGGCAACAAAGTGAAACACCACGGCACAGTGGGCCTTTCCCACAAATGCCACGGGCAGGTGGTTTTGGGCTGCCTGGGGCCTGTTCCCCTTCTAGGTCAGCCCTGAGAGAAGCGGAGAGGAGGAGCACGCGTGACCTAGAAGTGAGTGGATGGGTCTCTCTGAGTGCAGGCGAGTGTCTGGGGGAAGGCAGTGGCACGCTTTGTGAACATTCAGATGCCCCTTGGTGTCTTTCAGAAGAAGTTGGGTTCACCTTGGAATTGGGTCCACGACTTCTAGGTGGAGGCTGCTCCACGGGTTAGAGGAGAGAAGTGGCATTTGCTCACAGCGGAGAGGACAGGTTTGGGGAAGCCGCACAAGGGGCTAGTTGCAGTGAGGCTGCAGGTCCCTCGGGGGCCAGCACTTCATACACGAGGGCCGACTGCAGCTCACCTTAGGAAGACGCCGAGTGGTCTCTCCAGAAAGAGAGAGACGTGCTGCTTTGGGGAATAGCCACGGTTACATCCCGCTAATTTTAACAAAAAGTAGCAACAGATGATCTTATTGGTCATGTCAGGTGAGGAGCCTCCTGTATGTGAGAGGAAACCACATGAACCGGAGGGGCCAGCGACACAGCTGGTCACACTGTGTGCGGCCTCTCGGGGCTGGCGCTGTTTGTTGACGTGCCAACCGTCTCACTCTCTTCCCGGAACACCTCCTTGCTAGTGAGGCCTAGGCAAGAATTACAAACTTCTAAAATGCCATTTCTCATCTTGGCGTCCTGGGTTCTTTGTTCTTCCAACCCTGGGCCTCCTTTTCCATGAATCTTGGGAAAGCAGCGACTTTTTCCAGCCCCTGGGGCTTCTGTTCTGGCCTTGCTGTGTGTGCAGCCAGAGCGAGTTTTCCTCGACACTGGGAAAACCATCCTTGAATTCCACTGAAGACCTGGGGAGGGGCAGGGGCAGTTCGGTGCTGGGGTATGGTATTATTTTGTATGGAGTCTTGATACGCATTGACATATTCTTCTGTGATTTTCTACCCATAGACATCATTGTGTAGGTATTAGAATCCCAGAATTTGCTTCTTATGTATTTCGTTGGAATGTATGGCATCACTGTTCCTTCTAAACACTGTAGACGCCTCAGATGAGGGCTGTGGAACACACACGGAATGTGATACACTTTTAACTCGTTCTTACTACACAAAGGTTGTGCAACGCTTGACTCCCTGGCCTTTGTCCCACATTCTCAGGGATGTGCATGGTGTCCCCGTGTGGGGACCAGGCTGCTACGGATTCCGCTGTCGGCTGTAGCTACTTCGGACAGATGGCTTCCTCGACGCAGCACCTGCTTTTCTCTGCCTGTGCCTTGTGGTTTTAAAGATGGGGACCAGGTGGGACAGTGGTTTAGAGTGGGCTTAGAAGCCACAGCAACACATCTCAGTCACTTTATCTGTGACCTTGGTACACCCTCTGCAGGCCCCCCATTTGTTTATCTGCGAGGTGGGGTGCTGTCAGTGCTGACCTCACAGGCTATACCCGCCAAGTGCCTGCTGAACTTGGCCATTTTTGCTGTTGGGGCCGTCACAGGTGTGCCATGCAAGTAGGTAAGTGTGAGAAATGTGCCTGGACACTGTCGCTGCGGGCAGAATCCTTGGTTACCCTCTGAGTGGTTTACTGAGCCAAGACGGGGCCTTGCCCGTGTGTCTCCATGGCACTGTGCTGTCACCGTGTGCCCTTTACTGCCTCTCAGTGAAGGAGGAAAAGACTTTCCTTCCAGAAGGTGTGTCTGCTCCGTTCATGTGGGGTCCTCCTTTCTCTCGGGTGCCCTGTCTGCTGTGCGCCGGGTGACCTGTAGAGCTCTGGGGGACTTGGCCATGTCTGAGCTACAGGGTCCCGTGACTGTCCCACTTGGGAACCGAGCACTCCCCGAGCTCCGCTCCCCGCTCCAATCCAGCAGGTCCGCCCTGGCAACAGGAAGCGCTTCCCCCAGGATCTCGGCCAGGCTGGCGCGGGGCGTGGGAGACCTGGCCGTGGGGCGGGTCCTAACCCTCTGGGCAGCACTTCAGCCCGGGCAGTCGTTACGTCTCTGGGACGGCAACCCGATGTCCCCGCTTGTCCACAGCCACGTGGAGGTGATCTGCAGTGGCTCAGAAGCCATTTGCCTGCATCCCTCAGCTCTGGCAGGAGGCGCGGACGGTAGCCGAAGTCCCCACATCTAGCTTCCAGCAGCTGCCCGCGGCCGGTCGGTTCCAGGGCTGTGCGGTGTGGGGAGTCACAGCGGAGCAGTGAAGCGCCTGCTTGGGAGCTGGACCCACACGAGCTCCTGGAAGGCAGCGGCAGGACGGAGCCCTCTGCGTGGGCAAGGCTCCAGGCTTTCCCTCACACTGTGGTCCCCTCACGTGGCCCCACTGGGCTGAGCCTCTGGACAGCCGAGCCCCATCCCGCTTCTGCTGCTTTCTGCTGAGCTAGAATGAGGCAGGGAGAAGGTGTAAGACTTACTTCAGGAATTCCCTGGAGACACGGTCGGGCAGCGGGGCGTGGCCACAGCTCCGAGAGAGCCAGGGCACCCCGAGACTGCTCCTTGCCACCAAGGCCACAGATCGAAGGACGGCTTCCCAGCCCCCTTGCTCCCCACAGTCACTGGAAGAGGTACCATCGCTGATTACAAAGGAGAGCAGTGGGACACACTGACCAAAACCTGGATGTCTGCCTTCCTCAGTTACTCTCTCCGTAGTTCAGGAAGTGGGGTTCTGCCAGGGTCATTCCTGTGTGTGCAGACTCAGAGAAGCGACTTGGGGCATCCACCGCCGTGGGGCGGGTCTTTCCCACATGGTCACCAGGCCCTGTTGATTGACTTGTGGAGAATGACAGATGCCTTGAGGAAAAGGGCTTGGAAAAAGGACCTCTGTGAGAAACGGCCATTCTGGGACCTTGATGCTTGCTTTCCGATCCCATATATCAGCATTGTTGTCTGGAAAGGACAGCCAGAGGTGAGCAGACGCCTACCCAGACCTGGGCCAGCAAGTTAGAGTGGCTGATACTTCTTTTTGAAAAGATATGCTGGTTTTGACCCAATAATTGAACTTCTAGAAATCTGTCCTAGAGAAATACTTACAAATTTAGATAGAGGTGCATGAGTACCCAGCATAACGTGGTGCCTTAAAGCTCCCCGACCCTGTAATTTAAGTGCATATAGCCTTTTTTGAGAGTGTTTAATGGCATGAGAAAACATTGATGTTATAATAAATACTAAGTGGAAAAAGCACAGAGTATACATTCATACATGTTTGGTATATTATTTTATATTCATTATGCTAAAACATGTATAGAAAAATGATGGAGGGGTGCCTGGGTGGCTCAGTCGGTTAAGCATCACCTCTTGATTGCAGCTCAGGTCATGACCGCAGAGTGATGGGGTTGAGGCCCACTTGGGCTGTGTTCTGGGGTGGAGCCTGCTTGGGATTCTCTCTCTCCCTGTCCCTATACCCCTTCCCCCCACCAAAAGAAAAAACAGGTGAAGTGTATCCGAACATTAACGGTAGTTCTCTCTGCAAGTTGGGATTTCAGATTTCTTTTCATTGTTTTCTAAATTTCCCACAAAAAAGTATACACTTTTATAGTCAACACTATTCAGTGGAGAAAGCAGGACATTTGAAACCATTTTCCAAGGGCAACCTTCCACCCAGGCGTGTTTGCGTCTGGTTCCACAAGGAGCCTCTATTCTCTGCATACTCCTAAGTGGTAAAAACGAGAAGCCAGGATGGAAGATGGTTAAATGTGTACCAGCTCTTAGAAGTCATGTGCTTGTGCGTGGCGGTGACACTGGACTGTCCAGGCTGCGTGCGCCAGGCATATGCCTGTGCGTGCCAGGCATATGCCTGTGTGTGAGGTGGGCTGCGTGGGCCACTCATCCCCCTGTGGCCGACACTTGGGTGTGAAACTGAGCCTCGAGCTGCCGGGCATGAACTCGTCCCACACTTGGCCCTGAGCTGGCCCAGCAGGAGGGGACCTCACTGCTCTTGTGGGCCTGTCTGTTACGCTGCCCCTGCCCCCGGAGAGCATCAGGCAGGCAGGAGCTGTGGTTTGCAGCTGGAAGCTGGCGTCTTGTGGCGGCAAAGGTTTTGAAGTGATCATGTATACCAGGAAATAAATGGTTTTTCTTTTCTTTTAAGATTTTATTTATTTATTTGACAGGCAGAGATCACAAGTAGGCAAGGAGGCAGGTGGAGAGAGAGGAGGAAGCAGGCTTCCCGCAGAGCAGAGCCCGATGTGGGGCACGATCCCAGGACTCTGGGATCATGACCCGAGCGGAAGGCAGAGGCTTTAACCCACTGAGCCACCCAGGCACCCCTAAACAGTTTTTCTTAGTGACTTCCATGGCCGCTTCCAATAGAACCATCGCCTCGATGGTGCGCATGGTCTGAAGCAGTGATGGTGTGTGGTCACTGCCCTGCTGGTCCTTCAGCTCCCACAGTCAAAGCATAATTACAAAGGACTAATGCCATGGGGGCTTTTCAGTAAGTGACACGTTTGACCAACTATGTGCAAAAAGATGTCTTAAATGAGTCCTGTTGTCATTAGGAGATGCTCTAACTGGAAGACAAACACGTGCTGCTCAGGCGTGAACTGCGTCTGGACGACGGTGCGTTCAGTGGCTCTCCGGCATGCTTTCTCTAGAGAATGATTTCGCCTTGGTCATTGGAAAGTGCTGTATGTAAGAGTGTTTTCAGTCAGTGAACGATAAGTGCTAGTCTCATGCAAGACAACTAATAGTTTTGGTGAAAGTTGTATTTCACGTTAGAAATACTAACGGTGTTCCTGGTTTTTTGCCGGCAGCTGCCCAAGCATGACCTGACATTTTAGAATGGTAAGGATTCTAGAGATCATCCCTCCCGGTCTCTGTGTCTTCTGGTCAAGTTAAGCGAGAGCCAGGAAAGGCAACAGGTTCAAGATTATGAAGCCGGTGGATAGTGGAGGCAAGATTAGGGCCGGAGTCTCGTCCTGGGTTGGCCACGGGTGCCTTGAGAGTGAGATTCCTTGTCTGTACTGCAGTTAGCTGGTATTTCCAGGGCATCGGATTTTTCATTTAATCTTTAAAGAGAATGCATATTTATAAATGACATTGTAAGCGTAAGAGAAGCGTGGTTGTAACATATAAAAAAATCATATTTGGTCTGTACAATGGAATGGAATACTTACAGAAAAGCAGAAATATTTTTTTATGTTTGATTAACAGGCAGAATCTTTCATTTCACATGGCACACTTACAGAAGGTAACAAATGTTCCTAATTGCTAGCCAGGAAAAACAGCGTGGCCCTGCTGTGGGCCGTCCCGAGGGTGAAGCCAGCCCGTTCAGTTGGGGCACAGAGGCCTCTGTGTCAGCTGAGGGAGCGCCGTCGGCCCCAGCCACTCTGCAAAGAGCACAGAAATGGCAAACAGCTGGGAAAGTGGCGAAAGCCACCTTGTCGACAGGGAGATTTTTCCATTTAGAACTTGTGGGCGCAGAAGCATGAGCTGACATTAAGCTCTGTCATTCCTTACCCAGAAAACATCCTGCTCTTGAGATGAGCGGTTTTACGTAAAAGTGACGCATTTGGCCATTTCCATTCCTAAAGATGAGTCTGTGTGTGCGCGTGTGTGTGGCGGTGCTGTAGACTTAGTTCATAATCTGTGCATGGTTAAGTCATGCTGCTGTTCAGCTGATTACAGTTTGTCCGCGTGCCAGCTCGGGATAAAGTAGCCGCCTGTGCTGGGCAGAGAAGGATGTATTTTTGCTTCCCACGACACGCGGTAAATGAATGTCTGCTGCGTGAGTGTGGAGCCTTGCCCCCTGGGCTGGGTTTCCTGAGAACACTGGCTTTGACCCGAGGGAGCCCCGTGGTTCCACCAGGCAGAAACACATGGGAGTTTTAGTACGTAGGGCGGTCACCCAGGCAAGAGAGCTCCGGGCGGGCACTGGAGGAGGCGTGGTGTTCGCCAGGGGGTTTGGCCTCGCTGCTCTTGTCTGCTGGTGTCACAGTGGAGTGACACTCAGTTTTTCCATAAAAGAATGTAGTCACGTTTCCTCTGATTGTAATGGCAATTTTAAATTTGATCATCCTCCCTAATTACTAGATCCTAGTAACTTAAGACATCCTTAAGAATCTCATTATGACCATTTTAGGGGCAGCCGGATGGCTCAGTCAGTTAAGCATCCCATTCTAGGTCTCAGCTCAGGTCTTCGTCTCAGGGTTGTGAGTTGGAGCCCTGAGCTGGGCTCCATGTTGGGCGTGGAGCTTACTTAAAAAAGAATCTAATTATGACCAGTTTAAATCTGTTTTGAAAACTCTGAGAGGACACAGGAATCTGAACTCTTGAAGAAGGTGGAATTGGGGTGTGGGCAGGAGTTGGGTTGGTTGGACTTAGGTCATTTTTAGGATTCTTTGGGACCAGAGCCTCTCGGGGTACTGGCCCGTGAGCTTAGTCATCTTTGGATGAATCAGTTCAAAAGAATTGCAGAGAGTCAAGTGGAAGAAAACTTCCTTTTGCTTAAAAAAGAGTCGTTACATCTCCTGCATATCTCCATGGTGCAGACATGGTTTCTGTTTGTTTCTCTGTGTCTCAATAATGGGGAGCATTAGAAGGAGCAGGTCTTTCTTTGACCAGTCCTTGGCATCCGGGCATCTGTGTGCTGCTCTGAAGACCCCAGTAGACAAGTGCCACCCGCAGAGGCTTATGACGTGGCCGTGCTGGGAGCAGGGGCACTGTCCATTTGGAGAGGGCTCGGAGCCAGTGGGAAGGCTGCGCCAAGGTGGAGAGTGTCATCCAGTTAGTGCTAGGAGAGAGAACCAGGTGCTGGATTAATGAGGATCAGGAGCCTTGACATCTGTGAGAAGGTACTGGAATCGATTGTTTTTAGGTGTTTAAGTTTCTTTGACTCTTCCTCTGAATCACTGACCCTTCACTTGGGGCCTGTGTGCCTCTTGTGGTTTGGGGATCTCTGAGCAGAGTTCGGGAAATCGCACGCAGAATTGCCGGGGACTCGCTCCCGGGGAGGAGCCGGAGCTTCTGCAGAGGTCTCTGACTCTCTGGCAAGGGTCAGAACCATTACTCCAGTTACAGATGGTGCAGAGAACAACAGGAATCCGTTATCCGTTAAGCTCTTTGTTTTTAGACGGAAGTTTTACCTGTCTCACTCATGTGCTGATCTGTATTCTGAAGTAGCCATGTTTGTGGGAAGTCCTGTGTTTGGACCATTGCCCGCCTCTTAGTAATTGGCCATTCACAGGGTTTGTGCCCTAAAGAAGGGCAGAAAGCATCTCCGAAGAATGAGGATTGCTAAGAAGGACTAAAACGGTGCATTGCTGTGTCTTTTCTGCCGTGCGATTCCTCAAGTGACAGAAGACCAGTTCTGCCCCGGGCTCCACTGTCCAGGTTCAGCCTAACACACAGGGCCGTGCCACGTGCGGTGGCTGCACCGGGCTGGGACCGTCAGCCTGCACACTGCAAGCTGGGTCCGGGCAGCCCCTGTGCACGCAGGCCCCGCTTGTCAGTCCCAGTTCTCAAGGACCAGGAACCGCCTCATGTTTTGAGGTTCTTCTACTGCCTCATTTGTTGCAGGTTCCCAAAAAGCCAAACATTTCCTTTGTATAGGAATTCCGTGCGTTGAGACTTAACGTTTTTTGGAGTGTTAGCTGGGAGCTCGATGACCCGTTGCTAGAAAGCATTTTCCAAAGTGGTGTTCTATTTCAGATCTGCCTTGTTTCTGCATTTCCAGTGACACCTTGAGAGGCTTGGTCCCTGAGAAATGCTCCTCCAGTGGAGGTGGGGAGGAGGAGGAGGCCTGGGTGGCTTGTTAAAGACCCCTTCCCACCCCAAGGCACAAGTTGTGAGGACAGGGCAGGCATGGAGGCAGAAACTCCCATTATTCTGGAGGTCACCAGGCGCATTGCCACCTGTGGCCGGGGAGCCCTCCTTCCGGTAACGTTGCTTACTGTCCCTTCTGCATAGGAGGCCTTCGGTTGTCTGCTTCCTGGGCCTCTAGGAGGATAGAGAAAACCATTCCCTGCCTGCCAGCTGCCGTGGCATGTCGGGCACAGTCCAGAGTGGCTCTGGGGATCCCAGAGTGACTTAAGCTGGGGCAGTGTGGGGTCAAAGTGGCTGATTAAGGCAGAGGGGTCCTGCTTCTCAGAGGGCCGTGTTGGACCACTGGTGCAGCGAGGCAGACTGCTTGCCTGAGGAAGGCAGAGGCCCCTGTGCGGTCCGAGTCCTCTTCCCTCCGGACCAAGCGCAGCCGCGCGGACAGCTGGAACTGCTTTGCTCTTTCAGGTCAGCCGTGAGGTGATGGGGAAAGTCCCCATACTCAGAAGCCTTCGTTGCCGAGAGAGGCAGGCTGGGAGAGATGTCACCCTTCAGGATGAGCCCCGGCACCTTCTGGGAACCAGCAGCCGGCAGCCACCTCCCCTGAGCACTGTCAGAAGACACCAGGACCCACAGCAGCCTGAATCCTGTTCTGGGCAGGGGGAGGATGGGCCTTCTAACACCGTTTTCATCGGGAACCTTCCGCGGGGCACCCGAGTGAGTGAGCTGAAGAGAGCCCTCCGAGAGCTGGGCACAGTCCCCCAGAGGCTCACGTGGCAGGGGCCACAGCGCAGGGCCTTCCTGCACTACGAGGGCCCCACCTCAGCCCAGCAGGCGGTCTCCTGCTTGCGGGGCTTGCGTCTGGGTGCTGCCACCTTGAAGGTGGCGCTGGCCAGGCCGCAGAGGGCCGGAGATGGGACAGGCAGCTGTGCGGAGGAACCACGCCCTGACCGTCGCTCAGCTGTCTCTGACCTGTGATGTGCTGCTCCGGGCCCTGTGGAACTTGAGCCTGCGCAGCGGGGCTCGGAGCGTTGCTGCATGAGCCGTTTTGAGGCCAGGCCTTTCCAGCACGTGCCGGCCTTCCGTTACTGCCTGGGGCCTGCGGGTGAGAAGGCAGGGAGCCGTAGCACACTGCCGACTTGTCCGGGCCCGGATGTCTGTGCTTCAGCCGGCCTGCTGGGTGTTACAGCCGCGCGGGTCTCTCTGGGAGTTCGGAGGCCGCGGGGAGCAGAGTGAGTGATGGACAAGTGGGAGTAGATGGTGGCAGCGGTTAGGAGAGCCTGTGCTCTGGATTTGGGAGGGGGGTGGTCGGGGAGAAGGCCCTAGCAGGGGTCAGGTGCTGAGCACGCCCTGCTGTCCTTGGGTCCTCGGTCTGGTATGACTGCAGGGGAAGAACTCTGCTCAGACCGCAGAATCCAAGTTCCCCGGGTGCAAACTGCTTGTCACAGCTCGGTGCTAGTGTCAGCGATGGAGAGCCAGTGTGACGTGCGGGTGGCGTGCATCTCACTTCCGTGCCCTCCTCACCTTCCAGCCTCCTGCCGTCTCTGCGTGGACTCCCGCACTCCGCGCTATCTTGTAGGAGACGCTGGTCATGGAGAAAGCTGTCCCAGCCTTCCTCACAGGCAGGGACAGAGATGCTCACACCAGTTTGCCCAGGGCCTGATGTTTCTTGGGGTTTCCCTCCAGTTCTCTGTTCCTAAAAAACAAAACTGGATTTTGGTTGAACGACGCTTTCCTAACAGAAGTGATTTTGCAATTGATACTGGGCCAAAAGTCAGATGAAGCATTTAAGTGGCAAAATTTTAATTTTTTTTTACCAGAGGCTCTTACTGAGCATGTTTTAAGCACAGTCATAGCTCAAGGGGGTATGCCTTGCACATACTTTCAATAAAACCTGGGGGCACTGTCTCCCTTTGCAGAAGCACTTTGTCATTGGTTTTACATGAAAATACTGTGCAGATGTCAGAAAGAAAGTCTGCCCTTAGATGGCTCACTATGTGCAGGCTCCTTTCCCCAGGCTTCCTGAGTAAAGCAAATGGCAGAAATAACTGAAAAACAGGGGGCGCCTGGGTGGCTCAGAGGGTTAAGCCTCTGCCTTCGGCTCAGGTCATGATCCCAGGGTCCTGAGATCGAGCCCCGCATCGGGCTCTCCACTCAGTGGGGAGCCTGCTTCCCCCTCTCTCTGCCTGCCTCTCTGCCTACTTGTGATCTCTCTCTCTCTGTCAAATAAATAAAATCTTTACAAACAAAACAAAACTGAAAAACAGGCTAGCACCTTTCCTTTCGGCTTTTGGGCCCACTTTTCTTTGCCCGAACCATTTCGCCCGTGAGCATGGCTGATTTCGTTTTGTCACCCAACACTTAGCTCAGACATCAAAGCCCGAATCTGGTCATCTAATTCCTTGTATTTGGGGGGTGTTTTTTGGGGAGGGGGTGTTTGCCTTGATTTTTGTTGTTGTTACTGTTTTCTTCTCATAATTTTTTCCTGTACTTGACATATTCTGGTTTAGTCTTTGTTGACTTTATCATTGACCTTTCACGATTAGAGTGGTACTCCAGGAGATCAGGAAATGAGTCTGGGGCTATCTTGGTCACCCCCGCACTATGCCCCAGCTGTCAGCTGTCAGGGCACCTGGCTGGTACACAGCAGCCCAGGAAAACCGGGAGACACGGACAGGTCATCAAAGCCAAGAGAGGGAGGAGCGTGCCTGATCGCAGCACTGGGAGCATGACCTATGCCTGACACCAGCCTGCCTCGGGCTGTTGAATCATCCCTCCCATTTAGGCCAACTCGCTTGACTTTGCTGTCCATTAGCTAGAATCCTCCAGATATGTTGATATACACATCATCTGAATGAATTCATTGTTTTCGTATTTATGGGAAATAGTTTAGTATGAGCAAAACCCAAGATCCAAGCACCTGAAATGTAAGTATCCCAAGTGTACCAGCCTGCACGCCTTTTCTCCTCGCCTGCTGTGGACAGCCTGGGAGTCACAGTCTCGGGGCCTCCAGGACAAGCACTCACAGTATAAGGCAGGTACTCAGTGACTTGGCTTTTTGTTCCCAAGACTTCGGTATCAGTGATGGTGGCGATGGCCCTGGAGCCACTTCCCAGACTACAGAGTGTCGAGACCAGTGGAGGTGGGCAGGGGAGGCAACAGCCCTGAACTTGCTGGAGAGCATGTTTGTGAGGGGTTTTTCTTGGGCACACCATCTAGAGAGGCCTGGGAGAAGAGCCCTTTCTGCCTCGGGGATAGGTAAAGATATTTTTGAAATGTGCAAATGCATGGTACAACATTGAAATCTGTACTAGAAAGTGTGACGTAGAGAAAAGAGAGGGACATCTCCCAGCAAGAAGGCCTGAGAATGGAAGCTGAGGCCCGGCCTGCCGCTCCAGGAGCCCCTACCGCAGGAGGCGGTGCCGAGCCAGGTCTGCGGTAAGCCGCCTGTGCACTCTCAAGGGGGGGCGCCTCCGTAGACGGGAGCACGTGCCAGAGTCCCCCGTCACCTGAGGACAGGCAGCATCTCGAAACAGTAGTCGGCTCTTGCCAGTACGGGAATCGGAAGCTGATTTGAAGATCGTCTTAGCCATTGAAAACAGTTCTTAGAAATAAGAAATGTCATAAACTTAATCCAGCCGAAGGCGGAATTGATGCCCGTGGAACGAGCTGGAAGCTGAAGGCACAGGACACTGACGACGCGCGGGGAACAGAAGCCCGGAACAGTGTAGGAGGTGAAACCGCCTTCAGCTAAAGAAAGATTCAGAGTCCAAACCAGTGGAAGTCTATAAATTTGTCGCCTTCCCCAACAGTGTCAGGGACTTAATGAAAACTTTTTAATGCAGTAGCAACGAAAACTAGTAAGAATTTGGGAGTACACCTAATGAGCTGTCCAGGGTTCAGACGGGTAAAATGATAAAATTTTGCTGAAAAAGGGGAAAGCTCTGAATCCAAGGACGTGCTGGGTTCTCGCGGGGGGGATTCGATACTGTAAAGATAGTGGTTCTCCCTGTGCGTAGACCTCGTGTCCCTGACGGGATCCCAGCAGCCTACTTCCGCGGGGCTCGTGTGGTGGGCGGCGATGCGCACAGCGAGGGGCAACAGAAGGCGCGAAGCAGGCGGGAAGCTGGAACAGAAGAGGAGCCGCAGACGGAGGAGGGATTCGTGGAGGATGGTACGAGACCTGCCGGCTGCTGTTTCGGAAGGTGCCGCAGCAGCCACGTCCTACTGCGCGTACAAGTAAACTCGGGCTGGCCGGTGTCGAAACATGAAATATGAAAGAATTGGGGGATAATGCCAGAGAGTGAATTATCCCTTCAGTAGTGTGGGGATAGGGAAAAACATCATAAAAAAAAAAACAAAAACCTGAATTTAAGGAGGAGCTTACTCCTCCCCCCACCCCGGAATGACCGATCTTGGTTGGGTCGGAATCCCGGGCAGCCTCCACCGTGAGCTCCCCGAGGAACACTGCCATCAGCGAGGGTAGCCGGCGCGTTCCAGCAGCTATGTAGTTAGTATTTTTTTAACGCTGCCGGATGCAACAAGTACCCTCTTCAACACGAGCTTATATAGAAATCTGGCCCGCCAGCCCCTCTGCCCCTGGGCCGTTGGTCGGCCCTCCCGCTCTCCCGGGAGCCTCAGCACTCGTCTTCCAGTGGCCCTGTCGTGCTTCACCCCAGGCACCACGCAAGGGGAAGGAAACCTGTGCCGACAGGACTGCAGGCGAGGATGCCGAGAACAGATGTGCCCGAGAAGAGCCAGCACAGCTGAAGCCACCAAGAGCTGGCGTTGGCGACAGGATGCTGGCGAGGGTGAGACGTCCAGGGAGAGCAGCAGAGAGAAGCTGTGGCCAGGTCCCGGGGTGGTAAATCTGAAGCCTGCACACCACCCCTTCTGCCCCTGCCCCACAGCGGACCTCAGCCGTCAGGAGGCCTTCCCGCCATGCTTGAGGAGCCTCGGCCAGGTGGTCTTACCATGCATGAGGTGATGGACCTTTCTGTCTTTCGGGGCAAAAGTGAGGATCGCTTCCCTGCAGCGCCTCTGACCTTCCTGGGGAGTGGTGCCCCCTCTTCTCATCTAGGCTTGCAGAGGTCTCTGTTTCCAAAACGGCTCTTCTGGGGCTACACCGCCGCCTCCGCCCTGAAACAAGCGGGGGTTGGTACATTTCCCTTTATCCAGGTTGAATCCAGCCAGTGTTCCAAGTAGGACGGATGCTCCCGAAACGTAAGGACCGATAATCATTTTCAGAAACAAAATTTGAAGTCGGGGGTGGGGGTGTCCCAGGGAAGCCTTCAGAACAAATTTACACGAACCTCACGCGCAAAAGCAGGAGGAAGAGGCCGCTGTGGAGGTGGACTTCAGTCACTTCCCGCCGCGATTCTTGACGGCGCAGCCCACCTGCCCCGGCTGCCCGCCGCTGAGGGAGGGGACAGCAGCCTCAGCCGCGCTGGCTTCTGTGGTCTGCTGATACGTCCCTCCGGGTAACAGCTCACATCCGCTGAGTTGTTTTATATTGTACATAGATTTTTAAAAGTAATCGGTGCACCCACCTTGGGGTGTGAAGTCACAACCCTGAGACAGAGTCGAGCGCTCCACCACCCAAGCCAGAGGGTGCCCCTTACTGAGCTGCTGTAAATGCCGTGGAAGTTGTAAAATGTGGCCCAAGGTTTGTTTTTTTTTTTTTTTTTGATGCAGCTTCTGTGGAGAGAAGGGGTCTGTGCCCACCCCTTTGACATCCCACCCGCTCTGGGACAGTGTGGTTAAGGTTAAGTGGCTCTGGTGGCTTGGAGGAAGAACCTGAGACTGGTCGCTGCGGCCTCTTAGGACGCTGGTTTGAGGAGCCCAGCCACCGTGGGGTGAGGGAGCCCAGGCTTCGCCCGGGGCCAGGCCACGTGGAGAGGGACCGACCTCACCCTTCGCAGCCTTGTGGGTGCACCGCCTTGGGAATGAGTCTTCCAGCCCCACCTGGGCCATCTCAGCAGACACCACCCCCCCCGAGGCAGAGAAGGGCTCTTTCCACAGAGCCGTGCCCAGACTGGTCAGGAGTGAAGTGGATGGTTTTTGCTCCTTTAAATTTGGAGGTTGATTTATTCTTTATCAATAATCAGTTGTATGATTGTGTTTATATCATGATATCCATATACAAACTATATGTATTTGTGTTAACGAGGATAAAATCTAGAAACAAATTCTATACGTAGATGAACAAATGCGTAATTTCGCCGAATTTCTCCGTTCCACTTGGGGGACATCCCTGTTCACAGAACTGGTAAGGTGCAGGGAGAGGAGCCCACTTGCCTTTGGCCCCTAGCTGGCGGGTAATGAGGCTGAGTCAGAGTGTCACAGATGACAGACTAGGCCAGAGCCAGTCGTCTGTGTGCCTCCTCTGCCTGTGGCTTGTCTTCACCTTGTCACCTGAGGTAGAGAGGGGCAGACACCACCAGGGGCATTTTCTAGAAGAGGAATGTGGGAGGTGTGGTTTCCCCGAGGCCCATGGCACACCAGAGGCACAGTGGCATTTGGGCTCAGGGCTGTTCACTTCAAAAGCCTGCAAGGGATCCCTGGCCGCGGGCCCCCAGGTGCTGTCCACTTGTGCTCTCCTCCTGCTGCCCTCACATCTGATCTGTGTGTCACTAAGCACCTTCCCCCGCTGCAAGCCCGTGGTGTGCTGGGCGCTGAGCCAGTGTGGCCTCTGTTGCTTGATGTAGCCTGTGTCCCACAGCATGTCGGTGAGGAACCAGAGGCAGCAAAGCCTCTGTTCCTGGTGTGCAGTGCAGCCCCTCTGGACACCCGCCCCCGTCCCCGGTGGGCTCCGACCGCTTCGCCAGGCCTTGTCATCGTCCTGGTTTCTCACCAGAGACCGCCTGGGCGATCTTTCAAACAGGCTCACACTCCTGTTCCTCTGACAGGGCAGGATTCCTTCCTGTGAATGGAACCCTTTATTTTCAACATCCATAAATCACAAAGGTTAAAATGGGAGCTGACATGTGACCATGTAAAGTGGACGTTTTGCACTTTGGATGGTTTGGAAGCAATAAACTCAGGCCCTGAGGTGCTGAGTTATGAGCAAACTAACCCTCCCTCCTGACCCAGAGAGCGGGTTAACTCCTTCAAGCCTCGGAAGAACGTAGTGTTATACTCCCATTTCCCAGGTGAGGACGGTGGGGCGGGGAGAAGCCTGGCCAGAGGGGAAATGTTGCTGGGTCATGTGTTGGCGACCACCAGGACCTCAGGGGGAACTGGAAGCCATAGTGGCTTGTGGGGGATACCAAAGAGATCATTTAATAGTTGAGGAATGTGGTGGTGAAGCTGTGCCCACCAGGATTTGCGGTGAATCCAGCTCTGGCACGTCCTCGCTGTGTGTTCTCAGAATGTTTTCCCTCTCTGTGCCTTGGTTCCTTCACCGGTAAGCCCTTTGTAGCCTTTAAGTTCACTTAAGCCGCACAGCAGCGCTTCGAAAGACGTCCTCCTACCGTCACCTCCGCTTCACATACGGGAAGCTGAGGCACAGGGAGGAGAAGCCTGCCCGAGCTCGCCAACTCAGCAAGTTAATCCATGCCCTCTGACCCCTGCTCTGTCAACTAGAATCTTTGCTCTCTGCTTCTCAGGAGCCTGGGGACATCTTTGGGGACCAACACAGCTGTCTCGGGACAGGGTCTCTTTTCACTTTTGCAAGGTTTATTTTAAATAAGCAGTATCGCTTGTATAATCAGGGAAAGATTATGTTTAGTCTTTACCACCTCCAAGGTCATGTGTCTCTTAACAAAGATCAAAGGGCTTGACTCCTCAAAATCAGGTTCCTCTGTGCGCATCTGTCCGAGTTCCGGAGAAACCTGTTTTCCTTGAGTTTATTGGGAAGTCGGCTGTTGTCCCAACACAAACTGCACGATGGACAGCAGGTGGCGCTGCCGCCTCATGGAGAAGCCACCGGGAAAGCGCTTTCTGGGGTGGGGCAAAGGCACTGGGCTGCCTCTCTCCCAGGGACAGTCCCCCTCCCCAGGGAAGGCACTCTGGTGAAGACCCCTGGAGAGTTAACTGGTACCCACTGCCCACGCCTGCTGCCGCCTCACCAGGACTCTGACCGTTTGGACAGATACCACGCAGCGCTCGCTGCCTGTGTCACACAAGCTGTGACCACGTCAAGGCCAGAAACGTGTGCTGATCTGTGGCTGGCTCTAGGGACATTTCCAAATACAGAAACAGTTTACCCTTTTTCAGGGGACGTCTGAGGACCTGGCATGCTTCCCTGTGGCCGTAAGCCCTAAGCACAGTGGGACGCATGGCCCGTGCTTCCTCCATGGTGTGGGAGTTTTAATAAGATGCTTGGAGAGGCTTGTCACCATTGCTTCTTCCCAGACCTCTATTCCGAAGCCATGGGATATGACCTGCACCTTTTCTGCGAGCAGCAGAAATGGTCTTGTGGACCACATTTCAATTGGCCCTTTCGCTAGGCCTGGTAGCTGGAGGAAAGTGGGTGACCGGGAGCCGCAAAGCACAGTGCGTTAGGGACAGGGCTTTGGGTCTGATTCCAATTTCCAGCTCTTACTAGCAGCGCCTGGAGCAAGCCCACTGACCTGTCCATGCCCGGTTCCTGCCTCTGGAAGGCGGGAGTAGTCCTAGGACCTCCCTAAGGGAATCCCAAGAAGGGCAGAAGGGTGTTTGGGAAGAGGGCTTGCTGTGGCCAGCATGCAGCCTGCCTGGTGAGCATGAACGTCCGCTGCGTGTCTGGACTTGGAGCTGCCGTGGCAGCTGGGCGGGAGGGGGCAGCAGAGGCCGCGCTGAGCTTCCTTCACCAGGGCTCTTCTCAGGAGTCCAGAGAACACTGGGGGAGAGACTGCAAACTCAAGCGGTCACCAGGACCCCTGGGAATCTGTGAATACTGGAGTCCTGGGTCCCACCTCCAGAGAGTCGAGTCAGGTAGCTCTCAGTGCCACGCTCCCCGGTCTGCAGCTTGAGTGGACGCCCCACGTTTCTGATGAGGGCAGTTCCACACTGAGAACCACCATCAGAGATGAAGTCGTTGGGCTCAGGGGTCTTCTGGCCTGGAGGTTGAGAGGTCCTCCCTGGGAAGGGGGCAGGGTCTCTCCAGGTGCAGGTTGCTAGAAGGTGGGGAGCTCTGTGGCTCCCAGACTGAGCGCTCATCGGAAAGCCTCGCGTCTAGGCTCTAGTGAAGTGCAGAGTCTTGCCGTGTGTGTGGCACACACCCTCCCCAACACGTACTGTCGACAGATCTCTAGGGAAGCAGGGCGAGACATGCCGGTCTTGTGGCCATTCCTGTCTGGGACCACAGAGCTCCTAAGGACATTTGCCACTGCCCTTCATAGGTCGTAAGGTCAGCATTGCTAGAGATAACCTGAGGTTCAGAGGTGATAGGGCTTGCCCAGGTTCAGTGGTGGCAGAGCAGGGACTGTGTAGCTTTGTCTCTCTACTATCTCTGGAGTAGCTGCCAGCTGGTGGGTGCTTGGAAGGCAGGGAGGCAGGCCTTTATGCACCCCTCCTCCCTTCCTTGTCCCTCGCTCTCCAGCTGCAAAGGGAGAGGAAAACTGGGATAGGTGGGCTTTGATGGCACAGAGGGGCCAGTCACCTTCCCATCAGAGGCACATATCCTGAGTGCCTTCTAGCCAGATGTGGACCAGAGGTGGGCATGAGGGAGGGAGGGAGCTCCATGGGGTGAGGACTGGCTGGGCCTGCAGTTCCTTCCCGCCTGGGACTGGGCATCGAGGAGGATGCCAAGGCGATTCTGCTGCTGGGTCTGCGATGGGCCACCTGCTGAGGCTTGGGTACACCCAGGACGTCAGCCCCTCTCCCCACGCAGAACCCTGGATTCCCGGGATGTGTAATCCACAATTAGAAATCCGATGGCATTACCCTTGCTACTTCCCACCTCCAGGCATTTTATTGGGGGAGGGGGTGGAATTCATACACTTAGGGCAGCTTGACTGCATTGTTCCAAGACAGCCCCCCACTGAGGTATGCTCAGGTTTTACGAATTAGTTCTACCTAGGATGTCCCTACGGTCGGATGGTACAAATGCACACAGCGCTCATGGTTTTGCAGTAGACAGAAATGCCTTTACATTTCTAAGATTGTTGCTTGTACGCGCACAGCACATTCTTGTGCAGGCGGTCGGAGCTTTGCCGCCGGCCCCTGTGCAAATCAGGGGAAACGGGCCCTGGGGAAGACGCCACCCAAGCAAGCAGTTCCATGAGGCACCAGGAGCAGCAGCGGCGGCAGCAGTGTCATGGCTGCCGAGACCCTGTTGCCTCCTTTCCGAGCCAAGCTTTCCTGGGGGGCGGGGGTGGGGGAGGCTTTTCTCTCATCCCCAGGCGCAGGGTCAGACTGGGAGATGGAGGCCAGGCCCAGCCTGCGGGTCCCCGGCCGGTTTTCCTGCACCAGCCCCTCTGCGTGCCTCCTTCGCAGCCTGGCCAGGGTGTGGGAGCGGCGGGAGAGCCCGCAGAGGCGCAGGTGCCCCCGGGGCGTGGAGCAGGAAGCCGGGGCTCGCCTCTGCTCCAGGCTCTGGTCCGCGCGCAGTAGATCGCTGGCGGTCCTGTGGGGGCAAAAGAGTGGGCGCAGAGGCTGGAGACGTTGCTGGAGACTGGGGAGCTTCCCGGCTGGGCAGGCATTGGGTTTCTCCTAATCAACCCCACTTCCCAGAACCTAGGTCCTAATTGGGGCTCAGTCTCCATGGCGCGCGCGGGAGGGAGGACAAGACCCACTCTTGCCTGCGGTTTCTGCACTGGAGGCCCGCGGGATTTTCTCCGGCCTTGTTTTCCTGGGCACCGATCTGATGGGCGGCTGTGGTGGCGTCCACCCCAGAAGGGACAGTGCCGTCTCTGCTCGCCGCAGACATGCTCCTGGAGCGCAGGACTAGGTGCGTGTGGGCGACAGCCTGCTGAGCAGGGAGACCCCAGCCCCATCGCTTCGGCCCACCAGAGACCCCAGGGATGGAGTCACCAGCCTTTTCCTGTACTCTTTATCTCGGTTTTATAGACAGCGGTTAGTTTGGGACATTAATTGCCTAGGCGAGTTTGATAATTTTGATGTAACAGAGCCCTGGAGAAATTACCCTCATGTCCAAAATGTCAAATTTGAGAAGAACCAGGTTCAGAGGCTCGCAACCCCACGACGCGGAGAAACTGCGGTGGGTCCTGAATGGCCGCACGGACAATGTGATTTTACTGTTTGTTTTCTTAGGTAGCGGAATCGGTAGGGAAGGAGGGTGGTCCGTTAGAGACACAGGTTTTTAAACCGTGTTTTCCCCCCACAATGACTTTGGAGGAAATGTTCTTGAATGGAAATGTTTTTGTCACCTTGCTCTCACACCAGTGGTCTTTTTCTTGCTTATATTTTACTCACTTGTGAGTTGGGGAAAAACAAGTATAGAGAACCAAAAACAAACAAAAAACCCCCACAAAAAACCCTCAACAAAAACAAAACTCTACAAAAAAAATAAAGTTGTTTCATAATTTATAACCGCTAGAAAATGGTAACAGTAAAGCCTGAAACTCCAAGTAAAACTCTCAATGGTGGCAAAAAAAAAAAAAAAGTTAAAAAAATCATCTATATACTTATATCTATATGGCTTTCCCTGGGGAAAGGAGGGGCACAGTTTTTCTTTCAACATCTGATTATGTATTTCAAACAAGAAATGACATTTAGAGGGGCAGAGGGCTCTTCTTAAAAAACAGAAGCCAAGAAAAATAGTTACTCACGTCCAGATCTCACATCAGTAGGAAGCGAAGGATGGAAAAAGGAGGATTAGCGAAAGAAGAAAAAAAGGGGGAGGAGAGAGAGAGAGAGAAGAAAAAGGATTCAGAAACGTCCACATTTTACATAAAAAAAGGCTAGCCATGCCTAGCCGATCTCTGTGTGTACTGGGGTTGAGAAGATACTCCGTAATCCCAATCCCAATAAAATACTCATTGATTTTATTTCTAGCTGATACAATGTTAAAGGCCATGTACAAATGTTATACATTTTTATTTTTGTTCTTTTTTTTAGGAAAAAATACACAAAAGGCAAAACATCCTCGAATTGTCATTTTATACAGTGCAGAAGGAAATTTAAAATACGTGTCACAAACGCTGCACCCCAGCAGCCAAATACTAAAAAAAGGGGTAGTCCTTCATTTTATATATATATTTATATAAACATATGGAAATTTGTTTTTACACAGATTGGACTTTGTTTCAAATTTACAATGGATCTCTAAAAAAAAAAAAAATTTCTACGCGGCAAATATTGCCAACAAAGTTACACCATTAATACTGATAAACGGAGGAGCCGATGCGGTGTTTCGATTATTAGGGAAGAAAGTAGAATAAATAACAGGATGAGCCTTGCTATAGTTTAAAAAAGTGCCTTAACCTTTCTGCGTCGCCTTCGCCGCAATCCTGAATTCGTGCGCTCACCGGCCTTCCCTGTCCCCGCGCCGCGCTGTGCTCCCCTTGCTCTCACACCAGCACGTTTTTACAGTAGAGATCGGGAGACAGTTGGGTCTTGTGAGACGAACACCCGCCGAAAAAGTCAAAATGCAATCGGAAACAAAACCAAAAGGACTGTAGAGAAGGCCCGAGGAGGACTGAGGGGAGGGCAGAGGCCCGGGGAGCCCCTGCTTCTGGGCTCCTCCTGGTTTCCTTTTGTAAGAGGAACAGTGGCTTCGGAAATGCAAGTCCGCACAAAGATCCACCTGTGGTTGCTGGAGGGCTTCGGAGATGGGGAGGGAGATGGGATTTCTTGCCCCCCCTTCCCTGCAAAACCCGGCTCTAAGAGGAGACTTGCGCATTCCAAGACATTCTTTCAAAAAAAAATTAAAAATAAAAAGATAAATACTCAACCAAAAAATAAAGTATTTGATAATGATGGTCTCACATGTTTGCCTTCTGAAAACCTTCCCCCACTTCTGCCATTGGAGGGAAGGCGGGGAGAGGCCTCAGCAGAATTCTCATTTAGATGTCGAGGGTCCCCCCAACACAGCACCTTCTCAGCCGCCTTCAACTGGATCAAAAACAGATACTTATTTACCAACAGCTGCGGTCAGACAGACCCCACAGCCACCATGTGTTAATCTTTTGAAGAAGTTGGGGAGGAGGTGCTGACCGCCATGTTGCGTCTTTGCCTTGGGGATTTCTTTCCAAATAATCCAGGTGGGTAGGGGTCAAACCCTCGTCTTCTGCCTACGGTTATACCTCAAGAATAAAGCAGTTTCTTGCAATGCGTTCCAGGTCCCTGCGCCAGGCCGCCCGGGCCCGGTGGGGCCTGCTAGCTGTGGTCTCACATCACACAGGGCTTGATGTCTTGGTAGGTGACCTGCTGGTGGTAGTAGGAGCCACTGCCGGCCGAGTGCATGGACGAGGACGCCATGGTGTTGAAGGAGAAGACGAACTCCTTGCGGTCACACATGCCAGGGGACTGGGAGTGATACCTCGGGATGCCTGTGAAGGAGGCAAGAGGAGGGCAGGGAGCAGAGTTAGGGTCAGGGACGCAGGGCTCCAGGCGGAGAAGCAGCGCCACCCGGCTCCAGCGCAGGGCTCTGTTGCCTCCCTACGCCCCACCGAGGTGGGGCCAGACTCCCAGAGTTCTAGCCTCAGGCGGGTCCAAGCAGCCCCAGATTCCAGGCCCTGGGCCCTGTGCTCCGGCAGAAGATCCCGGGACCCCACTGATGACCGCTGCTCCCTGGGTGCCCACTGTGGGGGCCTCTATCGCCTCAGACATCAGAGCTCTATGCTGGGGCTTCCTGAGGCTGAAGGGGAAGGGGTGAGGAGGCTCTCACGGGCCAGCAGATCTCAAGAAGAGTCTGGCCTCCGCTTCCATGGCCAGCCCAAGGCCTGTGCCGGGCCCTGGGGCACCCACCCCCCAACCTCAAAGCCTGCAGAGGCCCTGGTGCCGCTGGAGCCTTCCCCAGGGGAAGGACCCTCCAAGAACAGCTCCCTCCCCCCAGCGGGTGGAGAGGCTGCCCAAGCCTGGGAGTCTGAAGCAGCCCCAGCCAGGAGATCCCTGCAGAGAGGCGGCCCTCAGGCCCTCCAACCACCAGACCCGCTCCTGCCTCGCGGGGGCAGCTGACAGCTGAGCCCTGACAGGCCGTGCTGAGCTCCTCAGCGCCCTTTTCAGAACCAGGCCCGGAGAGGCTGGCGGGTGCAGAAAGGAGAGTCCCGAAGGGAACACTCTTCTACATCTCCTCCTCAGAGGGGTGGGGAGGAGTGTACCTGCGACACTGAAAGCCTGGATCCTCAGAAACAAAGAGTCTGCGGGGCCTGCACCTCTAACTCTTGCTCTGGGCCTGGCCACAGCTCCTCTCTGCCTCTATCACTACAAAATGTCCCCCAGCTCAGCCGTCCCGTGGCCGGCCTTGGTTCCCTAGGAGGCTGGGCTGCTGGGCTGCTGAGCACCCAGCCCAGGCAGCTTGGGGCCTAACTCTTCCTTTCTGTCCACGCAGCTTTCCGGTGGAGATTCCAGGGCAGGCCCAGCCAGCTGGCCGAGACTGGGCTTGGGCTCCATCCTGGGAACTTGATGAGGCGTGAGGGGGGTAAGGGCTTAAAGAGATGTAGAATATCGGGGTCTGAGTCTTTTTGTTAGAAAGGGGTCGCTTGGCCAGGCTAGGGACTACCAGCGGCGAGGAGATGGAGCCGAAAAGGAGAACAATTATCTTGACCTGAACTGCCACCCTTCAAAGGGCGGCGTGCGGGACAGAGATACTCTGGAGAGCTGGTGCCTCCCCGAAGCAGTGGGGGTGGCACCCCCCAGAAGTGGCATGGAGCCCTCGCCCAGGGCGGTCAGCAGTTTGGGGGCTGGGTTCCGTGCACTGACAGATGTCGGACCAGGACTAGGACAGCCCTGGTCTCCCCACTCACCTTGCAACTCAGCTGGGGCGTTGTGACTGTTCTGGTGTAGATACGGCTGGTCCAGGGAGTGCGTGGAGAGGCTGCCAGACAGGGGGTTGGCCGCGGGGTTGCAGGGGGACAGGGGCTGCTGCTTGATGTAGGAGGCGCCGCTGTTGAGGGCTGCAGAGGCCGAGGGTGGCCAGGCGGCCGCGGAGCCCGAGTAGACTGCGTGCGGCTCCATGACCCCGCTGGCGGTTGCAGGCAGCAGCGGGGAGGCAGGCACCGAGCTGTCGTGGTGCGGGTACTCACCCGCCGCTGCGCCGCCACAGCTGCCCATGTACGAGTGCCCACCGTTTGCGGGCAGGTGTGGCACCGAGTGGCTGGGCAAAGCCATGCCGTCCACGTTGCCCGGCAAGTGGCCGTTCATCATGCCCAGGCCACCCTCCAGCGCCAGACTGTTGGGCGGGCACGAGAGGCCGCCGGCAGAGCTCTGGAAGCCGTAGGTGTCCGGGAGGTGGTTGAAGCCGAGCCCGTTCATCATGCTGTACATGGGCTTGAGCGCCTGGCATTTCCTTCGGAAGCCGCGCGGCCGCCGCCGAAAGGAACCCTCCTCGAACATGAACTCGCTGGCCGGGTCGATGGTCCAGTAGTGGCCTTTACCAGGCCGCCCGAGGCCCTTGGGCAGCTTGATGAAGCACTCGTTGAGAGAGAGGTTGTGGCGCACGGAGTTCTTCCAGCCCTGGTAGGAGCCGCGGAAGAAGGGGAAACGGCTCTGCAGGAACTGGTAGATCTCGCTGAGCGTCAGGCGCTTGGTGGGCGAGCTCTGGATGGCCATGACGATGAGCGCGATGTACGAGTAGGGCGGCTTCTCCGGGCGCCGGATGCCGGCGTTGGTCTTCTTGGCCTTGGACGGGCCGGACGACGCGGGGTCCATGGCCGCGCCGCCTCCCCCGCCGCCGCCGACGCCGCCGCCGTGCGGTGGCTGCTGCTTCTCGGGCGCCGAAGACATCGGGTGGCTGCTGCCGCCGCCGCCGCTGCCGCCGCTGCTCTGCGCTGCCGACGAGCCGGGAGGAGGAGGAGGAGGAGGAGGAGGAAGAGGAGGGGGGGGAGGAGGGCGAGGGGGAGGGGGCTGCGCGCGCGGGGCTGGCTGCACCTCTGCCGTCATCCGCGGCCACTTCTCCGGAGCGGGCCTCGGCGCGCCCTCCCCCGCCCGCCCGCCCGTCCTCCCCGAGGAGCTGCTGGATCCGCCGGCGGTTGGCGCGGAGCCCCCCTCTCCCCAGCTCCCTCCTCCCCCTCCTCTCTCTCCTCCCTCTTTCCCTCTCGCCCTCCCACTAGGGAAGGAGCCCAACGGAGGCTGAGGGGCAGCCTCTTTGCAGCCCCGGCAGTGGCCGCGAGGAAGGCCCCCCACCTCCGTCGCCGGTTTTTTGGGGAAGGCACCACCTCCGGGGCCTGCGGCCGTGCGCCCCCGCGGGGAACAGCACTTGGCCCTTGCCACCCGTGGCGCTCGGCTCCACGACTCCAGCCAGGCCGCCCTCACTGCATCTTCTCTCTGCGGCGTCTCGAGGGCCGGCCTAAGACCCTCCAGGAGTTCCCTCCCCCCCCGCCCCCCTCCGGCCCCGCGTCGGTGGGCGCTTAAAGGGCCCCCACCCTCGGCGCCCCGCGGCCGCCTGCAAAACCGCCCCGCCTCCACCAACCTGGCGAGCAAGTGTTAATGCGCCCTCCGCCCGCGGCTCAGCCCCGTTCTGCGCAGCCCCCCCCCCTTCTTCCTCGCTCGGAGGCGCGGACACCCCGGGCCTCTCCGGACGCGCACAGCCGGGTGGCAGATCGCAACTGCAGCGGCGGCAGCGGGTACCGGGCCGTGGCCACCGCGGGCACAGCCGGCTCGGCCACGGGTCCCCGCGGCCAGCGGGCGTAAGTTCCCGTGAGGGACCGCCTACCCACTCTCCCCGCCCCGGGGAGGACTGCGCTGCGCCTGGGACTTTTTGGACTCGCCCAGAAGCGCGCGAGCAGGCGGGCAGCCGCGGGAGCCGAGCACGGGCGGAAAACGAAAGCTCAGGGCGGGTCGCTGCCGCTTTGTCTCGGGCTCCGCGGGCCGGGCGGGAGCAAGTGAGAACCGCCGGCCCTGTGGGGGCCGAAACCATACGGGCTTCCCGGAACAAGCGGCCCCGCTCATTTGCTCATTCATGCACACACGCGCATGCATTGGTGCACGTGCAAATCCGGCAAATTACGAAGAGTCAGAAGTGAAAACTCACACTCATGCGTGCCTTCCCACTCACGCACACACCTCGCTCAGGCACGTGCGCCCCCAAGTAACGCGCTCGCTCACCCGCACAGAATAAGACCACAGGAGCTTACATTCTCACCTATTCTCATTCACGTGGCCACTAGCCACGTTGGGATCTGAACCACATTGTACCCGCCCCCCCCAACACACGCACACAATGAAAATCCGCCCATTTGGCCCCGCAGCTCCGGTGTCCCCACTTTCCAAGAACAGGTTCCGATTTCTCATAGATGGTAAAGGCCCTGGCAGGAAGTTTATACGGCTCAACGTAAACACGTTCTGGGGATTCTTTAATAATAATAATAGAGAATTCCGCGTGCGCGGGGGGGAGTTGGCCTAATGCCCCTGTGGGTTCGGCCTGCCGCCGCCGCGGGGCCTCTGACACTGCGCGCCAGGCCAGGTTCCGGAAAGCAGTCTGCGCGGGCGGGGAGCACAGGCCCGGGCGGCCCTCTCGCGCCAGGCTGTCCGCAGCAGGGGGCTCGCACGCACGCCTTCCCTGGCAGTGCTGGGGCGCGGGCTAGGGCTGGGTGGGAGGACAGTGGCGCCGAGCGCGGAACCGCGCAGGAGCTGGGCGCAGCACGGCAAGCGGGGACCCAGGTGAGTGCTGTTCGCGCGCTGACTGCAGGACACCGAGCCCAGCCTCTCTGGCCCTGGCCCTGGGTCGGGCGGAGGGAGGAGAGGGCAGTTTTCAAGGGTCGTCGCGAGGAGCCTAGATGCCTTGCCCTGGCAGGATCCTGGACGAAACACAGACGCCGGGAGTGCCGGGAGGCTCGGAGTGCGCCTGCCCCGCGGCGCTTTTCAAAGCCCACTGTCCTCTCGGGTTTCTCTGGCTTCCTTGTCCCCCGCTGTCCCCCCTCCTTGCTCAGACGCCTTCAGCCTCGGCGGTAGACGCCTCGTCGCCTTCGGGGCGCCTGGCACGTCTGTGCGAGGAGCTGGGGGTCTCAAGGCGAAACGCGCCCAGCGGTCGCTAGCTTTCCAGGCCGAGCGGCGCTCGCGGAAGCCGAATGAGTCTACTTCGCCGCGCTCCGCTTCCGCCGGGCTCCCCGGCCTAGGGGAAGGGTGTGTGGGATGTGACCAAGTTTGTGTGTGGCTGTATCTTCGCGCAGGAGGACGCGCACCCGCGGATCCACCCCCATTTCACACGGCCCAGCCGGCATCCACGGGCCTCAGAGACCCTGAGCCCGCGCGCAGCCGCCAGCGCGCCTTAGTGAATGCCCCTCACACAGCTTAGGCGCCCCAACCCTCGCTCGAAAGCACAGGCCTGCCCACCGCCGAGGACGCGCCTTCCGTCTAGCGCACACACTCCTCACGCCCGCACTGCGCGCTCGCCCACGCACAGCCGCTCCATTCGCGGGTACACGTGTCCACGCTCGCACGCGTTCTTACATTCTCTTTCCATCACTTTTTTTTTTTTTTTTTTTTTTTTTGGCTAAACGGCAGCTGCAGGCTAGGAGGCCCTGGCGGTGCTGGGAGGGAAGTTCCCGAGAAGGGGTCGCTACCGCCAGCTGCTGGGAGCACATCTGGCGTTTAGTAGAGAGGCCTGAGGGAGAGGCTGCCCCATTCCCCAGCCTGCTAAGGGTGCAGCAGTACCCTGCGGCTCTCAGGCTCTCAGAAATCGGGAGCAATGCCTCCGTTTCTCTGACAGGCTGCCTTCAAAGTGAGGGGGCTCTACAGGACTTGAAATTGGGGGAGATTTTCCCCAGTAGCCTCTTCCCTCCTGGGTCCTCTCCAGTTGGGAGGCGCCTCAGATGCCATCTTTGACTAAACCCCAGATCATTTCCTCCCTCCAGCACATGGGGGTCTTTCACTGGCTCCCCTGGTGGCTCCTGTGTGTTTTGGGATGGGGGAGCTCCTGCCTTCCTAGGGAGGAAGTGTGGACTTGGGGCCCCGCCTGGCCTCCACTTGCCCCTCGGGCTCTGACAGCAAACCAGACTTTGCAGGGAAGGGGCAGCAGTTACCTTGTCCAAGGACAGGGGCTGAGTGGCTGGGATCCTCAGCAACGCAGCAGATGGAGGCTCTTTCCAACCCTGATCTCCACCCAGGAGGGAGGTAAACGTGGGAATGTGAGGAGGAGGGGAGGGGAAATGAGCTCCCAGCTCTGTAATTTGTAGGGGACCCCCCTCCAATTCTAGGAAAAACCACATCCATAGCAAGGAGGGCTTTTCTGTGTGCTCAGAGAGGAGGCTCTCAGCTCTCAAGTTGGCCGGAGAAGTCTCACTTGATCTTGCATTTTGAAGTGGGGAAACTGAGGCCCACCAGGGACCTAGCCTGGGTCAGCCAGTGCTGCCAAGAGAAGACCTCTCCATCTTTTCTCTCTACCCCCAACAGGAGACCCTCCCCCAGAAGCTTCAGTGCAGGTGGAGTGTAGAGAGAGTGAGTTTAGAAAAGCTTTTGGGGCCCCCCTGCTAGCTCCTGGCTTCCCAGGCAGACAGGCGCAGAGAGGTCCTTTGGGGAGCAGGCGATGAAATCGTAACAGCTGTCGCAGACACAGTGTCAGGAACAGGACTTTGCACGCCGGACCACTGGCCGCCAGGTGCTGATCGCTGCCTTACCAACACCCCTTGGATGTTCTTAACCTTTCCACAGGCTGTGAATCCCTTTGACAGACCATTGAAAACCAGATCCCCTCCACCCTCCCAACCCCAGAAGGCAAGGCGCATACCTGCGACATTCATAGAATGGTTTTTCAAGGTCTCACCAAAGACCTGGAGCCTGTCCATGAACCCACTACCTCCCATCTATGAACCCAGGACCAAGGTTAAATGCCCCAAGGATATTTGTTTACTCTTCACAGAAGCCCCCAAGAGGTCAATATTATCCCTCCCTTTACAGATGTGTCCCCAGCTCTGGTTATCCCATGCCCTGGGTCATCCTGCAGAGCCAGGATGCAAATTCAGAGCTGTCCCCGGAACCAGGAGTTAAGCCACAGGGAGAGCAAGGGTCTGCAGTGGAAAAGCCAGAGACCCTCTGCCCGCACACTGGGAATGTCCGGATTTGAATGCAGCATTCACCGTGTACGGATGTTGCATAAGCTCTTTGTGCCTTCGTTTATTGGTAAGGGGACGTGGTTGTGGGCTGTTTTTTTTAAACAGCTTTATTGAGATAAAATAGACACATAACATCGTGTAAGTTGAAGTGTGCTGATACAGTGTGCCGATTGAATACATTTATGTGTTGCAAAATTATCACCGCCATGCCCTCATCATTCCTTTAAGCCATCTCTATCCTGTCACGTAGTTACTGTTTCTTTTGTGTGTGAGAGCATTTAAGATTTCCTTTCTTGCAACATTCAAGCATATGTTAACAGTATCATTAGCTGTAATTATGCTGTGTACTGTAGGTTTTTCATCTAAGAAGGGGATAAATGACGGCACCTATTCTCAGGGCTGTTGTAAGCGTTGAGCCTGTACGGAGAAAGGCTATCGTAGAGACGGAAACAAAGTCCCAGGGGCCCAGCGCACGGGAGAGTGGAGAAAATACAGACAGGGATGTGGACAGCTTTTGCTCTTAGTTTAAAGATCCATAAAGACACCATTCCCATCCCAAATCAAATCTACGCCCCAGCTTTGGCCCCAGGAATCCTAAATTGGGGTGGGGGTGTAAAAACAGACAAGCCTGCCATGTCTCCCACTCCCCAAGCCCAAGGTATTTTTACTGGCTAATTGCTTAAGTGAAGCCGCCCTGGCGGAGAGTGCGCCGTAACCCGAGCAGGGAACCAGATCCAGCTCGGATTGTGCCGGCCGGCCCAGTGGGAGGGGGCTGGGGCAGAGGCAGCAGCCGACCACCCACCGAGAGGGCAGCCGCCCTGTCCCCCACTATCCCTGCTCTGCATTAGTGAGGGGCCTGAGCCTCCCTTGTCCCTGCTCCCTCCAACCCCTTCCAGGCGGTGTCCAAAGGCAACAGAAGGTAGGGCAGGCAGGGCCCAGACCTGAGGTGGTCACTGGGCAGTTAGGGAAGCCACCTGGCCTGGCAGAGTCAGTAGGGAGGCCTGGAGTTGGGGACAGTGGTGGGGTATCTGTGGGTGAAAAATGTGACCCTGGGGACAGGGGGCTGTGGGGAGAAATGTCAGGGTCAGGAGACAGAGCAATCCCCCCCCTTCCCTGGCTAATAGGGTGATTTGTGCACAAAATACGTGGGATGTTTCTCTGCAGGCACCAGATGTGCACACGTATGATGCCTGCCAATGTGTAGAATATCCTCCCGGAGAGGCAGACCGCGCAGGACACGGGGCGCCTGGCTGCCTTGGCCGGTGAAGCACGTGACTCTTGATTTCAGGGTCATGAGTTTGAGGCCCACGTTGGGAAGTTTACTTTAAAAAAAAAAAAACGAGAGACAGAGAGAGAAACCTGCAATAAATAGGCCCAGAGTAGGGTAAGATGAGGTCCATGCCGGCGTGTCCTGTTGGCACTACCGTGTCGGGCAGGTGTGCATCACCAGGTCTGTGTGCACAGAAGAGCGTGAGGAACACACACCTAACTCGCGTCTGTGCTGAGGCTCGGGATGGGAGTGTGGTGCAGTAGCTTCCTGTGCGACTACTGTCAGATTCCGTCAGTAGAACTCGGTATGTGAGTAGAATATGCGAGTGCACTCTGCGGTGTTGCACGTACGGACAGTTACGGACTGTGCAGCACAGCACATCACTCGCACGCGGCGGGCTGTGGGCTGCGGACGCGGGACGGTAGAGGCTCCTCGGACCACGTGATTTAGAACTCCGTAGACCGCTGTCAGGGTTGCGTGTGTTCTCGTGGGCTACTCACACGAACCTTGTACAACGCGCACGCGTTGGTGCATGTGCACACAGGTCATCGTGGGAGAGGCGCTGGTGCACCAGAGGCGTCCTGGGTACATCGTGACGCGAGGAGACTCAGCAGCCAGTGTGGCCACTCGGAGCGCGAATAACAGAGCAGACAGGTGTCAGGGGCTTCGAGTGTGCTCTAACACACGGAGTGATCCTGCAGGGATCACGCCACAACACCAGGCCTGTGTGCCCTGGCCGGTCACTAGCACACAAAACCGTGACTCTGGAAGGCGTTCCTTGCTTCATCTCAGGCCCCGTCTCAGAAGGGGAGTGACTCTCCTACTTTACTTTTCTGGCAGTGGAGTGACTTTTCTGCACTCTGTCCTGCTGGCAGGGGTGGGTGGTTCTCGGAATGAACTGGAGACGTGGGGATGATGTGCTCCTGTGTCTGTCACAAGAGGCCGTGAGCTCTGGACCTTGTGGAATGAGCACTGGGAGGGGCCCTGACTGCGGAGAGCCCCAGTGCCTGGGTGCACAGCGACCGTCGGGAAAGCTGATCCGCAGTGCCCGCCTCATTCTCCGGGCCGGTCCTCACCTGTACTCAGGGCCACCCAACCAAACTCTAAACCCCACGGCCCTGTTCTGCCCTCTTGTCAGCAGCAAGCCATATTCTGGCCCCCACCTCCCAGGCTCTCCACGAGGGACCCTAAGGTGCGGAGGAGAGAGTGGCAGTGCCCTCTGCGCAGATGGGGCTTGGAAACCTCACCTCTGGGGACCACCAGGGCCGCGTCGGGAGGAGCCGCTGTGGGGCGAGTCAGGCACACGCCCGGCCCTGACAGATAGTCGTCCTCACTCAGCTGCACATTAGAGACACTTACACATTCACGGAAAAAAAGTCTGTGCCTGGGCTCTTGTAGCCCTGAGCTCGCCCCTCTGTGCGGGCACTTTACCCAAAAGTACACATTTTCCATGACGTTCTCCAATGAAATATTTGACAGCACGGCAGCCTAGGAATTTACAGCTCTCTGCCCTGGGAGGTTTTCTGGCATTAGCAGTGCCTGTTGCTCTAAGACAGAGACTGTTCCCGGACACTGAACGTCCTGATGCTCCCATTCCGGATGCCTGGGCCGCCCGCCGCTCTCCTTCCCACGGAGGCACCCAGTAGATTTTAAAGCTCTCTGCTTGGACAGCTGTGCTCAGAAAGTTGGGGCAAAGGGGTTCCTTCTCCCACGGGCGCGTGCGTGTGTGTGTGCGCATGGGGGAGAGGGGTGTCTCCCAGATTTAGTTTTCCAGCAAAGGATCCACAGGGAAGGAGAGAAAACAGATACCCAGAAGATACAGCCGGAGGAAGGGGCTTTGCCCCTCCCGTACTCAGAGGGTGGGGCTCCCAGTAGAATTAAATCCTGAGGTGGGAGGGGCAGTGCCCGGGGTGGGGGGGTGGGATGAAAATGCATTCTGTGTGACGTTCCAAAAAGAAACAAACCAAAAGGAAAATATGAATTAAATTTCAAGGGCCAGGTATTTTGTGTTTCTCAGAGTTGAGGGAGAGTAGAACACACACACACACACACACACACTGTGGGAAAGAGGGCGTTGGAACAGTGTGAGGTCAGGGAACTGGGGGCCAGGCAAGGTGGGAGATGCAGGGAAGAAGCTCAGATTTGTTCCTTAATCAAAAGCAGCAGTTTGCTCCCGGAAAGCTGCCCGTGTGTGCGGTCGAAATGTGCCCATTGGTCTCCATTTATAGCCAGTGGTGCTCTATTTCCATTCGGGGGCGGTAAAATTGATGAAAATTAAGTGTTATTTTTGGGGAGAAAACAAAATCTGCCCAGCTGTGGCACGGCTTGGGAAGGGAGGGATGGTCGGAGGGAGGGGCTTTACCTGCCTGGGGGCTCGGCCCATAGGCCAGGGTTTGCTGAGAAAATGGAGGTGACAACCCTCTTCCCACACATCCCCTGTGGTCTGGCTGAGTCCTTTTGTCCCAGCCGGGTTGTAACTCTGCTGCTGCAAGGACCTTGGAAAGATCTGTGTGTAGACACAAAGGACTTGCATAGCTCTGCTGCAGGATGGACCGGAGGGGCTGCTCTTGTGTGTGCATGACACGGGGAGGGGCACAGCTCCCGGAAAGTCAGAACCGCATGGGGTGCTGGGCCGCTGGGCCTGTGCACCTAGAGCAGAAAGGCACGAATGCCTGGAAGACATGGACCCCCGCCTCTCCTCAGAGAGGGACCTGGGGTATTTGGTCATTAGAACCCAGAAACACCTAGGGTCAGAGACACGGAGAGCAGGACCTCAAGAAGCATATTCCGATTGTGGGAAAATCGGTTAACACACCGGGAAGAGAGACAGGAACAGACACTAGAGAAATGGTGGGTTCAGCTTGGGAAGGAGGGCATCTAGAACACCAGCGGGGTAGGCAGGCAGGGAGCTCCAGACTGGAGTGAGGAATGTTTGTAAGAAGGAGAGAGGGAGTGAGGGGGAGGGGAGGGAGGGAGATGAGAGAAAGAGAGAGAAGAAGGGAGGGAGAGAGAGACAGGGAGGGAGGGAGGGAGAGAGGACTTGAGGCACATTCTCAGCTAGGCACACACGGGGCACTTTTCTCTCTGGGGCTCCTGGCACCGTCAGCGCCCACTCTGACACGGACGTTTCCCCGAGGACGGTATTCCTGGGAGCAGGTCACAGACCTCATTCCCTTTAGCCCTAGAATGGGGCTTTCCCGGGAGAGTGGGGAGGGTATTGGGGGCCCTTCTGGTATCCCCGAGACTGTTTGTGAGTAAAGCCTTTGAAGGAGGCCAGGGGCAGAACAGAACCGAGAGTCTCCGCGAATGGTTTCATCTCCTGTTGCCTCAGTTTCTTCATTTTGAAATGGGGATGAGGTCAGTAGCCATCCACAGAGCTGGACTGAGGACCAGTTGAGAAATGCTGGAAGTGCCCCATGCTGGGTCCGGGAGGGTGCTGAGGTGAGTGGGGGTCCTGAATGGGAACCAGGGCAGAGAGAGGTTTTGGGAGTGCAAGTTCCACCTGATTGAGACTTGGCTCCGTTGCTGGGTGACTGGGGCTGGTGGCCCTGCCTCTCTGTGCCTCGGTCTCCCCATCTGCAGAATGAAAACAGTTGACAGTAGCTCCTTCTGGGTACTGAGAAGATTCGACCCGTGAGTAACTGTTAACTGGGGTTGCTGTTACTGGGGGTGCTCCCTCAGCCGTGGTGTTTGCGGATCTAGGGGGTTAAGATGCCTTGCCCCTTTCTCCTGGAAGTTCCAAAAGCCTATGTAGCCTCTGTCTAGGGACTTGGTTTGGCAGGACCAGAGCTTTGGTGGAGTGAACACAAATTGGAGAATCAGCCCATGTGACTTGGGACAGATCCCTTCCTCTGTGGGCTCCATTTCGTCATCAGTGAAATGGGCTACCCTGGGCAGGACGGTTGTGAAAATGGCTTAGAATTGTGGCGCCGGCCTCAGGGAGAAGAGTGCTGGGTTGGAGGGGGACCTGCCTCTGGCCCGGAATTGGACTTCCTTTTACAGAATAATGATGAGGTCTCAGATGTGCCCCCCGCCCCACCGCCGGCCATACCTAGTCCCTGGTCACCTTCCGCAGTCCCTGCCGTCAGGGAGCGGCTGGCGAAGACCCGGGTTAGAGTCCTGTCTCCCTGCCAGGCCAGCTGTGTGACCTCTGGAAGCTTCTTAAATTCTCTGGACCACCTTTCACATTTGCATGATGGTGGAAATGAAGGTATCTCCTCAGGGGAGATGCAGTGAGAATAAGTGCTGTGGTTAGGGAAGTCCTGAGCGCCTCCCGTGTCCCAGCACCATGCTAGGTGCCACGTAAGTTGCTGGTGCCCTGGAGCCCATTTCACAGGCGGGAAAGCAAGGCACGGCACAGGCAGCGAGAGCTCAGTAAATGTGGGATCCATTAAAAGATACCTCCTTCCCTCCCGTGAGGGCAATAAGGGGTCCCAATTCTGGGCTCCGTTGGCTAATCTGGAAGAAGAGGGGAGACCATCCCTGCCCCCTCTTTCCACCACCCATAACAGCCCCATAACTGCCCCCGCCCCCAGACAAGGAGGGGCAAATCCAAGGCTTCCTGCAGAGAGGACCCCCTCCCTCCCCCGCCAGCCTCGATTCCACTTCCTGGCACTGTGTGTCTGGTCTGAGCCCTCCGCCAGGGTGAAGGTCCCCTTTGCGGGGCTGGGCGCTCCCTTAGCTCCTAGACGGCCCCCTCCCAGGGTGCCCAGGCTCAAAATTGGGGCAGAGGACTTGGAGCAAGGCAGACACGGGAGCAGCCCAAGCTCAGCTCTTCGGAGGCCGAGGGGTCCCTGCTCCCCAGGACCTCCTGGGGATTCTGGAGTGCGGCCCTGACCGGCCCAGGCACCAGCTCTCCCCCTCGGGAGATTAGCTCTTCCTTCTCCTCCAGCCGCTGCTCCCCAAGCCCAAGGCAGGCCGGGCTCCTTCATCTAAAAGGCGCTGGGCCCCGGTTCGTACTACTCCTTTTGCCTCTCAACGCTCGACTTGTTCCCAAGCGGCGGAATTAAAAATCCAACAGAGGAAAAAAACAAAGTAGTCACTCAAACTTTCTAGTCCTTTTATTCTGAAACATACTTTCTCAATGTTTGCGATACACCCGTCTTTGAACAACTCCGCCCCACAAGGGTCCTGGCCCCCGGCCGGTCTTTGCCCCCGGCCAGCAGCAGGCTTTCACGGTGCATCTCCAGTCGCTGCCCAGCCACCAATTAATCCTTATCCTGGGTCCTTTTTTCTTAATAATTTAGCAATTACCTACGAAAATTCTATCCCCAACACGGAAGATGTGTAAGACCTGCTGTTTCTAAAAGCCTCAACCTGAAAGTATTTTAAACATTTTGTTATATTCCCAGGGTCAAAGTCGATGCTTTTATCTCCCTCCTCCTCCCACCTGCCTTTTCTTTGTGAAAGTTTGAGAGTATGTTAGGTCCACGTGGCCGCTACAGGCACTGCTGCCCCCACCCCCCCGCGGGGTCATTCCCCCCCCCCCCCGCCCCGCTACCCCTCTGCGTCGGGCTAAGACCCATTTCATTAGTTATGAAAAGTAACTCAATTAGGAATCAAATTCACTTTTTTAGAGAGACGGCTTATAGATTTCCTACCCCCGGCCCCCTCCGGCCACTGCCCCACGTTTTTCTGCACATTTTGGCAAAGCAGCGTTTTCTGAGGACTTCGCTTCTGGGTAGCTGCCCTTCACCACTGCCTGCCTGCCCCTAACCTCTCTGTCTCTGTCCTTTGAAGCTGCCCAGACTCACTCCGGTTTGGCGAGTCTGACTCCAGCATTCTTTACATCGCCTCCCAGAAAGGAATTGCCGAGGGCTGGCGTTCGGCCGAGGCGGTGCGACCGACTCGCGGCAGCCACCGTGCTCGGGTTTCTCTCGCGCGGACCCAGACCCCCGCAGGGCCCCGGGTGTGCCCCTGCTCCGAGTCCGGGCTGGCCGGGCTGAGAGGCCGCTGCGTCCACCGAGGCCCCGGCGGTGGGAGGGTCCTGGGCAGCCCCGGATGGGCTGGTTACTACTGTTCTCATTCTGCGACGAAGCAATTATTTTAACCTTGGTTTGGGCAAATGATGGGTTCTGCTTGCGTGAACGCGGTGTTTATTTTACCTCGACCATCCCGGGGGAGGGGGTGCGCGCCGGATGCTGGCGGGGGACGCTGGAGTGGCAAATTGAAAACTCTCCAGCCCGGGAACGGTCGGGTTGGGGGCGGGTAGTGGCAGTGAGCACCTCTTTCTCACTCACTTGGCCCGATTCAGCCTTCTCCCGCCGGCGCGAGTGAGGGGAGAGGCTGGGGGTCTCTGGGGAGCGCTGGGGACTCGCAGTCGTGGATCAACGCCTTCTGGAAACCAGTTCTGCGCGTCTCAGAGCCCAGAGCCCCGCTTTGGCCGGTCGTGGCAGGACCGCCCGGTCCCGGGTCCTGCGGCAGCCCAAGCATACGAAGGGAGAGGGGCTGAGGGGAAGGGTGTCTGCGCGGACTGTGGATACAGCATAGGTTGCCACTAGAGGGGGACGCCCAGACTGGAGCTGAGGCCCGTGCAGTGGGATGTCTTGAACGGGGCTTTTTTTTTTTTTTTTTCTTCCCTGTGCAAAACCGGGAACTGCACTTAAATTGCAAGATGGCCTGGAACATGTCTACGGAATAGCAGGATGCCAAAGATTATGCAGTAACCGAAGGAGAAAAAGCACATTAAAGGTCTACTAAGTGGACCATTCTGGCTACCTCGCTTGGAGGCAGAACTCCCCGAGAACTGGCTCTGTGCTCCACCTGCCTCTGCCCCTGTAGATCGAGCTGAGCCCTCGGTGAGCCGGGCTGATTGTGGTCTCCAAAACCCTCCTGATTCTTGATTCGAGGGGGAGCAGGGTCTAACTAGTGGTGGGGGGCTGTTGGGAGAGGGGAAGAGGGCGATGCAGACCCAGATCGAGACGGACTCTGGTGGGCTCTGCTCTGGGAGATTCTTGGGCGCACATGCTTACGCGTGTTCCGGAGGCCGCTAACCCGGGATCGGACTGTGTGAACAGGGACGCCAAAGCACCGACGAGCACTCCCGGAGGTCGCGGGGACCACTGGAGTGGGCGGCGCAGACCCCACCGCTGTCGTGCTTCCTCCACTAGAAGCCCATCCCAGCAAGAGTGGGCCTTCAGCCCCAGGACGGAGGTCCCAGGTGGCCCGGCCCCCGGCCCCCTAGCTCCTTCCTCCACCTTGCCTGGTGTCTGGCTGAGTGGAGACGGCGCTGCTTCCAACTCCATTAGTTTGCGGCCCGGCCGCCGGCGACCGGCTTCTGCCGCGATTAGGGCTGCGCGGGTGAGGGCGGAGGCCGGGGGCGGGCAGGTAAAGAGGAACCAATTTGCCCTGAGGCTTTATCAACAAGAGGCTTAACTAGGAATTTAGGCTGACAACTCAGCACCTCCGTGGGGCACCGGCAGCCGCCCGCCGGGTGACGAGCTGAGCTGGGGGCAGCTGGAGAGCCTGGAGGCCTGAGGCTTCAAAGCCTCCAAAGGCAGCCCGGGCCGGCCTGCACAGCGTAGACTTCACGGACCCGGGTGCCCCGGGCGCGCCACTAGGGTGGGGACCCTGCGGGTGGGCGAGCGCCGGCCGTGGGTGCTGGGCCGCCTCTCCTGGCGAAGTAGGTGGCCGTGTATATTTTTGTTCAAGTGGTGTTTATGTTAATGAAAAAAGGATGGAATTACAAACAGCCCGCCGATTGTGCTGCGGCCGCCGGGCATTTGCGGTGCTGGAGTCCCAGGCCCAATGAAAGGGCGCGCACAGCCCCCTTCCGACCCGCTGTCGCACGCCCCCAGGGGTGAAATTGTCGTGCCTCCTCCCCCGCTGCCCGTAATCTGGAGCTCTCCGTTCGCAGTCACGCCCCCAAAACCCGCAGCAGTACAACCAGGTTTTTGGGTTAAGGAAAACCCCAATTTGTGTCCTTCAGTGCCTTTTTTGAAGTGCGCATAGATAAGTCTTTTGGGACACCTCGGTGGGGATAAATTCAGTCTCCCTTCTCTCTTCAGTGCCTGGCTTTCCCTTGCCTCTTCTTTATTTTAAAAATAATGTAACCAGCCCGGACTTCTTCAGTTTGCTTCCTGGCCCAGATGTTCTTGTGGGCAGAGAGAGCTCCAGGTTCCCCATCCCAAGGGAACTGTTTACCCCGGCACCCACAGCCTGCTGCTCCTCTGCGGGTTGGGAAAACGTTGGTGCCTCCTTTTCTTAGCTTAGTGAGGACTGAGGATGGGAAGAGCAGGAGAAAGCACTGGCCAGACAGGTCCGGGCCGATCTGACCTGGAGGGGAGGCTGGCCAGGCAGTCCGGGTGCCTGGCTGTGGCTGTGGCCAGGCAGGTGGGTGTTGCCAGCCCGGGGCAGCAGGGCTGAGACGGGCACCATGCCCCAATTTTCTTCGTGGAAATGGACCCGGGTCTTCCAAACACTACGCGGCAGCGTCTCCACAGTAAAGCGAAACAGTGGGGAATTTCAGGCCTTGTCTGATCCGTTCCCGGTGGATGTCAGGCGGGGGAGGTTTTGGTTTTCCCCACACACCTCCTTGGCTTTTCCCCACACTGTGCTTGTGAGTCCGCAGCTGCCGGCGCGCTCATCGGCGCAGCTTAGGATAGCGCTTCCGGGCACACAGCACGCGCCGCCGCAGGTGGAGGTGGCGGCCCGGGGAGCACCCTAGCCTGGCGCTTCCATCTTCCGAGCTGGATCTCGCTTCGAAGGCCGCGCTCACCCGGACTGGGTAACCCACCCAGTGCCCAAGCGGCGCAGAAGTCCGGGGAACCGAGGAAACAAGAGTCTCTGAAGGAAAGGGGAAATGCGGGGTAATTGCCTGCCGGAGCTCAGGTTCTGCAAGCGGGCACTCCCGGCTGCAGGACAGCTGCTTTCGGCCTTTCGTTGTACTTCTAGTTGCAGGTAGTGGGCCACGTCGGGGTGACTGACTTGCGGAGGGGGGATGTCTGTTTAAGGGGCCACCTCAGGGCTCCATGCCGACCCCTGGAAACTGGGGCTGGGAGGTGAGATCTGCGTCTGCTTCCAGACACTTGGGTAATGGAGCCGTTCAAGGTGTGGGTTTAACTAGATCAAGGGATCTTAGAGGTGGGAGGTGCAGAAGTGCGGGTGCATTTGGGGGCAGCAGCCCATAGCTCTCACTGGTTGTTCAAAATCCCTAACACACTCCCTCCCAGGTGAGAGCCACCAGACGGAGCAAACTGAACCTCACTCACAGTTCTCCGTACCCTGTTCTTTTGAAGAGTTGCCATTTGTCAAGCCCATGTGCTCAGCTGATATTCTCTTGACGGGTTCTGTAGCCTTGACATTGTGCAGCCGAGGGAAAAATCCGAGAGGAGAGACCAGGGTGAGGGCCATGCTTCTGCAGGCCTCACTCCACCCCAGTCCTCCAGGCCCAGGGTGGGGGTCACAGGCTCCAGCCAGGCCACATTTTTCTCGCAGAAGTGCTGGGGTCATGGGCCCAGTGGCGGGAGACCTGATGCAGCTGCTGCTCCGAGTCCCTCCTCCTTGTGGCCCCGCTCTGGCGCCCTGCGGCCCCAGCATGCTCTCATTGTGGCAGGAGCTTTCTGCAGGTGCTGGGGTGGCCTCATCCCCAGCTTCCCTCACCAGTCACCAGCCCCCGTGCAAGCCGGAAGTTTATGTTGGGGACACTTCAAACTGGTGTTTAGTCTCTGAGCTTGGTGGCAAGGCACATCTCGAGCCCAGTGCCAAGCCCGCTGGCCTTGCGTTCTGCCGGTGGGGGTGGGGGCAGCCATCTTCTGGAGGGCTTTGGAAAGCAGAAGGTTGGGCTTAAAGAGGGACTAGTCTGCAGGCTGCTCTCAGGGATAAGCGTTTGCCCGGGCTCACTCAAGCAGGCGGCTGCAGGGTCAGGCCAGGGAGGCACCCCCGCCCGCCCAGGCTCCTGAGCTCTCACCCTACTCAGCGGGCCGGGAGCCTCCAGAGCCGCTTTCCCTGCCCGCATCACTTTCTCCAGGGCTTTTCCCTGGGGCTAGCGGATGCCAGATGCGGAGCCCTGAACTCGCCTGCGCGCTGGCGGGCCCAACCATTGATTCCATCCTGCAATTAAACCCGAGGTCAAATATCTCCTTAACGATGCTATCAGGCCAGCGGCTCATTATGGCTTATATTTAGCCATAAACTATGGGTTGTAGCAAGGAGGAGATGAAAATTATTGTGCTCTGGGAATGAATCCTTTTAGCAGAAACCAGAGCTGTTATTTAGCAGGGAGAAGTAAGTACAGGCTCAGGCTTCCAGGCGACCCCAGGCAGGACGAGCCGTGCTTCCAAGCCCTTTCCGGCTTCGCCTGTGCCCCCACCCCAGGCCTGGCACCGGCGCGGCCTCCACGCTGCTTCCCGAGGCCCTGAAGGCACCCCTGGGGAGGAATACTGCTTCTCAGCGAAGAGGGGCGCTGAACATCCACTGAATCTGGTCGCAGCTCCCACGTTCCGAGTCCCGCCAGCCCCGTGGCCCGTTTGCCTCTCGGAAGCCCATGCCAGCTTCGTAGGGAGGTTGCATGGCAGCTCTGCTGGGGAGTGGTCTGGAAGGTGGCAGGTTGAGCACGTCGGCTTTCAGCGTGGTTCTGCCTCTGCCATGAGCCTTGGGTGTGTTATCTGACCCCCCACCCCTCAGTAGCCTCATCTGTAAAATGGGAGAAGTCAGACCCCCTTCTGGGGGACTCAGAAGAATTAAATCAGATGTGAATGCGAAGGCAGTAGCCCAGCTGCTGACCACAGGGAGAGGTCAGTAAATGGCGACCAAGGGAAACCTCAGGAGGACGCTGATGAAGCAAGACTGCCGGGGTGACGACCTGACGACAGAGGAAGGCCCCATGAAGAGGAGGACGGAGGCAGACCCAGTTGGTGGGGCTCAGACCATCATCCGCTGTGCCACTGGCTTGGGTCCCATTTCCCTTGCTCAGGCCCCAGGGTCTTCATCTCTGAACACTGCCCCAGAGTGGCCGGGGGAGCTGAGAAGCAGAGGCAGGGTCCCCAGTGCAGAGCTCCCCTAAGAGGAGTTGCTCAAGCCTCTCACTCCCTGCCTCTTTCCCAACAACCTGGATGTCACCAGGAGCTTCCAGACACGCTGGGGACTCTCAGCTTGGCCATGGCAGTGTTGAGGGGATGGAGATGGTTTGAGCCAGAACCACCCCAAATGTAGCCTTTCAGAGAAGTGACCACATGACCCACAAGCTGCAAATATTTGGACAAATGAGAAGAGGGAGGCCCCAGCCTAAACGTTGCCCAAGGCCCCCGAGGGAAGGAGTAAACTAATCACAGGGCTAATAGCCCCTCTCAGGGCAGGGCAGGTGTGTCCTAGAGGAAAGAGGCTGTGGCCACCACCCCTACTGGTCAAGGCCTGACTTCCCTGGCTTCTGGGCTGGGTGGGACAGCAGTCTCCATCCTTCCCCATGGACGTCCCTTTTTCACGTTCATGTGCGCGTGCGCACACGCACACACATACAGCCCCCTGATCCCTGGCACTGCCTCCTTAGGGCAACCTCCCCGCTGCCCTGCGGTGCCGTCCTCTCGGTTCACTCACGTCCCCTTCTTCTGCACTGTCTAGAGACAACAGGGGATCCCGGGGTCCCTCTGAACAGAGGTCCTGGCAAGGGGGGGTACCCACAGCCTTTCTTGGTCTCCGGGCACCAGGGCGTCTCTGGAGGTGTTTGCAGCTGCGAGGGAAGCTCTGGAGGGTGGTTGGTGCTGGTGCCCGTGCTAGCAGGCCGCGTCCTGTCCCCAAGCCTCCATTTCTTCTTCCAGGAAATGAGCATTTCTGTGTTCGCATGCCAAAGTCCAGGCCTTCTACCTCGGACTTTCGATGGTGTGACCCTCCTTGCTTCGACTGGCTTGTCTCTCTCGGGGGCATCACCAACCCCATCAGCTTCAGGAAGCACATCCCAGGTGCTTCTCGGGCATTGGATCCCCAGGTGGGAGATGAGATCCCACCTGGGGACTCGCTGGGGTTTGAGGAGACATTCAGCAGGTACAACTGCAGGGAGCTCCTGTTAAGTGGTGTCTCGAGATGTGACTTTTGTTGGTTAATGGAAGTACACATGTGGTTTATTGTTTTCAGCCAGCACACATCGGGGGCCCAAGGCTCTTTGGGCGGCACACTGTCTGTACGACCCAGGGGCTCTGCCAGGCGGAAGGAGGAGAGGGTGCGGGCAGCTGGGGCATCAGCATGCCACCGCATGGTCTGCACGCCGGCCTCAGTGGCCCCAGAGCGCCGGCTCGGACACGCCGCGGGCTGACTCAGAAGCCGGGCCTCCCTGCCCAGGGCTGGCGTCCTTGTTACTGTTCAGGTTGTTGCGTTGCTGGGAGGGTCTCGCATCTGAGATGACAAATGCGTTTAGCCTGACACAGTCTTGGAAGCACACTGCCTGTTACGGCGGGAGAACCCGCTGCCCAAAACATGTATTTCATCAGAAGCACGTTTACTGTCCGGCGGGCCGGCTGCTCCGGTGAGGAGCCCCAAAACAGCCCCACTGTGTCCTCGGAGCCTCGGAGTCGTGGTTCTTGTGCAGACAAAGTCCCTCTGCTAAAACGTGGTTTTCTTCCTGGGCTTTCTTCTCCTTCGAAGATGAGGTTGAATGCCTTTCTTGTGTCAGGCTTGCTGGAGCGGTGAGGAAATGGCAGGAAATCCGGTAGGATCGGGCAACCAACACACCTTTTCCTGTTGGGGATCACGTCTGGGTCCGTGGTGTCAGCTGCACCCGCGAGCCTACAGCCGACCTGGAGCGAGCCAGGTGCCCAGGGAGCCCTGCGTGCGGTTTGGGAGGCGGGACAGCAGTGTTGCGTGCGGGTCCTTCCTCTGTGCCGGGCTCCACGCCGAGTATTTTGTTACCTGGTGAGTCCCCAAAGAGGCCCACAAGAGAGACTTGGAGAGTATGATTCCCATTTTGCTGATGAGGTTACAGAAGCCCAGGGAAGTTGTGACTGGCCCACGGTCACACGTTTCTGAGGGGTAGAGCTAGGGGCCAGCCCAGGACCTGCCTAAGCACTCCTTGCTGTCCCAGACCTTGAACAGAGACACCAGGTGCGGGATTCTGCCGGTGCGTCTGGGAGGAGCTGTAGGTGATAGCGCAGGAATTTGGGGACCGGTGTGGGTAGGTGTTAAAATACATCGCCTAATTTTCATATCAAGTTCATAGTTTTCTGAGAACGGTTGATTTCAGACCACCCTGGAGTCACTCCTGATGTTCTAAAAATTGCATTCTGAAAAAAAGTGTGTGTGTCGGGGCTGTGTTCTTACTTATGTGCCAGTATCTGTGAAACATCTGGAGCATCTGTTCTTGATAAGGGCACTTTTCCAAACAGGATTTGGGAAGAGGTGACCCAGATTCAAAGACAACTTGGGATGCAGAATGCTTAATTTGACCCACAACTGCATTGCCAGGAAACCCAGCTCCGTCCTTGCTCTGTAAAGGTACTCAGTGAGAGGTGTAGAGAGGGGCTTTCCCTCACAGCAGGCCAAGGGCACAGGCCTGCCAAAGGGCAGAGATGGAAGGACAGTAGGCACAGGCTGAGAAGCTGTGGGAACTGGGCATCGGGCGGGGGGGCGGTGTCGGGTTGTCTTTACTCTCCCTGCCCTGTTTCTTTCCAGAATAAAAATATTAAAAAAGTTTAAAGTAACATTTCTGGAGCTCGTAGGCACCAACATGGCAGGGTGGGGACCGGGACAGGGAGCTGTGCAGAGTTCACTGGTCATAAGGGGGCATTAACACACACACACACACGCACGTACACGTACACACTCACAGAACACACAGCAGAATAGACAGGAATTCTCGGCATTCGAAGCTGGAAGGAAGCTTGATAGGGTTTGGTTCCTTCTGTCTTCCTGTAGTGACAAACATGAAGACTAGGAGGGCTAAGTGGCTTGCCCAGTGTGGCAGAGCGACGTTAGTGGTCGTGTCAGGACTCGATCGCATGAAGACAGACGTTTGTGGCATGTGGCAGAAGAAACGAATTCCGTGCTCACTGTTGTGTAAAATCACTGAAGCGAGCCGCCAGCTGGGTCTTCCCCAAAACGTGGGCAAAAAGGCGAGCGAGGCAGGGAGCCACCCGGATGTCCTAAACGTCTAGAAGCTTTGTGCGCTCGTCGCCGGAGCGTCCAGGTGGTAATGGGCCGGACTCCGGTCTTCTCAGGCTGTCTGGGGACCTGTGGCCATACCTGTAGGTAGCTGGGCACTGCACGTTCACACCCTCCTTTCAGACATCCCAGCCCTGGCAGGTGGCATGATGGTGCCCTCCCTGCAAGCGTGTTCCACAGAGTAGGACTTAATACAAGGGATCGGGGCTCCCAAATCATCAGAGGGAGGGGTGTGTTCTAGCAGGGCCGCCGGAATGGACTCGTGCACAACGCAGAACTGACCTGCTGAGACAGCGCCGTGTTTCCCTTGGGCAGGAGGCGGGAGGTGGCTCCGGATCTGCCGAAGCTGGGACCACGGCTGTGCCTGCCAGCCGGGATCGGGAAGTCACCACCCACTCGCGTCTGGACTCGCCACGGCGCGTGACTGGACGCTGGCCTGCTGTGCACAGACCCCCGGGTCTCCGTGCCCGTGTAGCTGTGGAGCCGCCGGGCGCTGGCACCTGCTCCAGACCTTGGCCAGCGGCATCTCACTGGCTGGGTGTCACTCCCCCTGCCCGTGGGCTGCTGGGAGTCTGGGAAACATAGTGCTTTTACTCTCCAGACCTGGAGACACATGGGAGGAGGGCAGTGGGTACTGGGAGCCCGTCTGATGCAACACCACACAACACAGGGAGGGCCCCGCTCGTGGTGCTAGGGGGCGTGTGTCCAGCCGCCTGTGATGTGCCGTCTCACTGCGGCCCGTCCCGGTCCTCAGCATCTAACAGCACCGAGGGTGTGCTTCGAAGGACATGTTCACTCTGCATTCAACACCTCCCTGCCTCTTCATTCTACAAATGTTTACTGAGCGCTAGCCGTTGCCCTCATGGCCATAAGGAGCGTGCGTCCTGGTGGGGAGAGGCAGGTGGTTAGCAGCAAGGAAGGGCAACTGGGCGGGAGAGCTCATTCTCTAGAGTGAAGAGCCCTGAAGAAAGTCGACGCGGCGGTGAGCTCGGTGGAGGAAAGAGGCCACGGCAAGGCCTTCAGGTGAGCCTGAAGTGTTCGGGACCCCATGGGAGACCCTGCACCGGAGTCGGCCAGTCCAGCCCCTCTTCAACTGCTGACCCGCGGAAGCCGTGAGAAATCGTACAGCTACTGCACATGGCCATGACTCACTACGAAGCAATGGGTGACGAGAAAATGTCTGACTTGTGTTGTAAAAGTACACTCTTTACTGAAGTAGAACATAAAGCAGAGAAGGCCACAAGTGAGCTTGATGAGTTTTCTCAAAGGCAGTGTTTTCTATACGCAGCTCGCAGAGGTCTGTCATCCCCGGCCCCCAGAAGCTCCACGTGCCCCCTTGCGGCCGTGCCCCTACAGTGACCCCCAGAATTGGGGTGTGAAATCCTCAGTCCCCGTGTGATGGTACCGAAGGTGGGCGTACAAGAAGGGTGATGAGGGCGTGAGTGTGGAGCCTTGTGATGGGATTAGGGCCCCGGAGAGCCACCACGGGAGGCAGAAGGCACCATTGTTCATCCAGGACGTGGGTCCTCACTGAACGCTGAGTCTCCAGGAGCTTGGTCTTGGCCTTCTGTCCTCCAGAGCTGTGAGAAATCAGTCTGTTGCGTAAGGCCCCCAAGCTGTCGTGTTTCTGTCATAGCTGCCCAAAGCAATTACGACGCGCCGGAGGCGACCGCCCCCTCACTCGGTACAGCCGGGCATCCTGACTTGTTGTACAGAGTGTGACATGGGGACTTTGCTCTGACTCGCACACCCGTGACTCACGCAGGCTGCTGCAGGGAGCCACAGGGCGTCCATCCACCCTGCCGTGGAACGTCCCATCACGCGCTCTGACCCACGCCCTTTGCTCCTTCTGTCATGGAGGGATGTGCCCGTGGTTCTGGTTTGAGACCGTCGCCAGTGGTGCTCTTAAGAATGCTCTAGTACATGTCTTTTGGCAAATGTGTGCATTTCTGTTGGATATTGTCTCTGTGCCGCTTAACACATAAGATAGCACCCTCACATTTAGAGGCTTATAACGGCAACCGAGTCTTCTTTCTCAGGATTCTGTGATGGGCCGGCTCAGCTGGGTGGTTCTTCGCTCCACGTGACGCGCCCCCGCGTCGGTGGGCTGCGTGTGCGAGCTGGCTTGCTCTCCTGGCTGGCGGTCGGTGCCGGCCGTTGCCGGGAGCGCAGGTGGGACGGCGTGAGAGTGACTCGCTCTCCTCCCGTGGCTCCGGCTCCTAATGACAGGTGCCTGGACTCGGGGAGGGAGGATGTAGAGGCCTCTTGCCTTCCTTAAGACCTGGGTTGATGTGCAGACACCATTCCATCGGCCAGAGCAGCGGGAGGGTCGGCCTGGGTCCCAGGGGAGGGCTGCGCCTTGGTGGGAAGGCGTGTCGTTGGGGACAGTCTCTGGACCCTAGCAGGGGGGATCGTTCAGTCGCCCTGGAGAGTGGATTGTGCGCTCAGATCCAGCAGGACTCAGGAGTCCCCTGGGGGCCCTTCTCACCTTCACCTGGACCTCTGCACTAAAGGTCTGCCCTCTCAGGGCCCCTGGGTGTGAGCACTGCGTGGGTGAGTCAACACCTTCCCTGGCTGGTGTCCTGACCGACGGCTGTAGAGGGTCCACGATGGGCCTCAAATACACGCGCCCGCGGCCATGAACTGAGTGTCACGAGGGCCCAGCGAGGAGCCGCGGCGACATTCATCCACGTGGGGCCTGGGGCGCCTGGAACTGGGGGCGACTTTGGCGCTCCTCCCAGGAGACAGTGTGGTGGGCGCCCGTGGTGGGGAGCTGCGCCGCTGTGAGGCCTGTCACGGCAGCAGGAACGGGGGCTGAGCATAGGACACACTTAAGTGTGTGTGGGGGGAGGCGGCGCTCCACCGCGAGGGAGGGCCCCAGCCCCCACCGCCCCGCCGACCGCGACCTCGAGCTAGTTACTCATCGTCCCTGCGTGTTTCCGACCTCGGGGACATGCGCACGGGAGCGCTGCTCCTCACCCTCCCCGCGCAGCGCCGGCAGCAGGTGGGGGAGGGCGCGGCAGGGCGCAGAGCCAGCCCCTCGAGGGCGTCAGTGTGTCCTGGGGCAGAACGCAGTCAGGCCTCTTGTCCCGGGTTTTTGGTCCGACTTGGACAACGACGGGCAAAGGAAGTTTTTCAACAGGTAGGAAGACGCAGACAGGACCCAAAGAGGCTCCATAGCCGAGGGGCGCCAAGGACAGCTGCCGACACCAGACGCTGAAGGTGCCCGGCCTGACTCCCGCCCGAGCCTCTGGGGGAGCCCCCGCCCCTGCGGACGCCCCGCTTCAGCCTTCGGAGCCGCGAGGCCGTCTGTTGTTTCCGCCACCCAGTTCGTGGGGCTTGTTATGGGGCCCCGGGAAGCTGAGACGGACTTAGATTTCTAATGTTCCGTATTTGCGTTTGTTAAATAGAAGACGCGGTGGGATGAGTCAGTATGGCCACGAGTGAAACTGCTGCGGCCGCGTTGGTCGACAAAGGAACGATGGCAGGATCTATAGGTTTTACATGCTCGTGAAGATAAAAATCCGAGCCCACAGAGTGTTCCTCTTGTTCTAATTATTTCATTCCTTTAAACAACAAACAATGTGGCTAAAACAAACAGAACCTTTTTTTTTTTTCACGAAACAAACAGAAAGGGTTCAGTGACTCCAGTGGGTAAACCATCCCGCCGGCGTGGAAACAGGCTGGGGCTCCAGGCAGGGCCCGGTGTGGGGGGGGCAGCGTTGGTGTAGTTTGGGGTCTCGCCCGTTCCAGGGAAGGGACTGGGAACCCTTTCCGAGAAACACTCACGGGGCTGCTGACTCAGAGTTCCGAGGGCTGTTCAGATGGTCCCAGCCCCTGCCCTCCAGGACAGGATTCCACCCGTGGGGACCCCCATCTGTCCCTGAGTCTCATCCTCTACCGGCAGGAACCTTCTGTGGCTGACCCGCTCCATGGAGCAGGGGCACCCACATCCCCGAGAACTCCCCAGTGCTGCTGGATCTGCAAACGCTGGGACTCGTGGGCTCAGTATTCACCGAACACCAGGACCCGTCTGTGCTGTCCGCTCAGCAGCAGGTGGGGGACCAAGGCACAGACAGACTGAGTCACTTCCCCACAGTGGCACATGCCGGACCAGGGTTCCAGAGCGCCCATGGTGCTCACTGTTGGATCCCCAGCTCTAGGGCATGGAGAAGCCTGGGGAGGGGTGTGGCGGGGGTGGGGGAGTGAGGAACTAGGAGCAGCCCCAGGGGAGTCAGCCTTGGCCCTGCCTGCACCTGTCCTCAGGCCTGGCTCCTTTCTGGCCAGATTTCAGCATAATGTCACCTGTACAGAGGGGCTGCCCTAGCCTTCACTGACACACAGCGAGATCATATTGTCTTGACTCACTGTGATCTATTGTGTGCCTTGACATCCCCACTAGAACAGCCATGTCCTGTGGGCAGGGAGGGTTCTGTCTCACCTCCCACTCCTGGCACTCACAGAGAGTCCTGCTCCGGTGTCCTGTGTCCCCTGGAAGGAACGCCCCTCGCCCTGGGCACTGACAGAGGCACAGGAGCAAATCAGGTCTTGACCTCAGGAATCCGGAGAGAACAGGTGCAGAGTGGCCCACACAGCTCATGTGTGTGTGGCTCCCTCCATCCTAGCCACGTTTCATGTGGCTCTTAAGAACTCGCAGTGAGAATATGATAGTCACCCCGCTTTAAAATGAGAAAGTTGGGCGTGGAGAGGCAGGTCACGCAGTAAGGGGCGAATTGAATCCTGAGCCCCCAGTCTGGCCCGGAGGGTGGGAAGGTGTGAGAGAATGCCACAGAGGGCTTGCTGCTGTCGTCAGGGGCCCAGCTGGTGCTCCCAGGACACTGACCATGTGTCTTCTTAAGTTTTGGACAGGGGCTCCAGAGAGCAGGCGAGGCCACCGAAGTAGGACACCCCACAAGCAGGACTTACTGAGCCTCGCAGAGGAGTTCTGCGTGTGGGGCCAGACCGGTGTGGCACCCGCAGACGCGCCGAGGGCTCGTCCGGGAGCAGAGAACTAGGTATCTCATGGAGCCTAGTGCAGTGAGGAGGAGAAAGAGAAGAGCGTTTCTGCTTGCTCTGCTGAGTCCTGTTTGGTCCGGAAATGGGACTTGCAGCAGCATCGAATGGTGGTAGAGGAGCTCACCGGTTTTTTGAGTGGCTTTGCTCTGGAACCGTGAGAACCCCGGCGGGAAAACACGTAGTGGCGCTGACGTAAATGGAATCCAGAGCCCGTCCGGCGTTCACCTCCTTGGTTCCCCAGCGTCAGGCAGGGTGACCCCGCTTTGTGTTTGGGGAAACAGAAGCTCAGGAGAGTTGAGGAGCTTGCCTGAGGTCACTCAGCTCAGGCACAACAGAGCTGGCCTCCGAACCCCCAGCCTTTTGATGCAGGGGCAGATGGTGCGTGCCAGTCTCTCTCCCCAGATCTGCCCGGGGGCCAGAGCCCACAGCCGTGCGGGGGCGCTACCTTGGGAGCGGGTCCACCGGTAACATTCCCACCCTGCCCTGCCGAGACTTCCGGTTTGCGAAGGCAACAAACACCTGTCCTCTCAAGCCACTGCTTTTCCTGGCGGTCTGTCACTCAGGGAGGGACCGCCTGGGGGTGCGGTCACACCGCCTGTCCATGGGCCCCCACTGACTCCTGTGCTCTGCTCTGCCACTCTGCCCCATGTTCTCACGGCGGGGAGAGGAGGGGTGGAAACCGAGGACAGGGGTTCTGGAAGGTTGAGACCCACAGCAATACCTTCATGTCGAAAAAGAAAGAGCGTTTAACTTCTCAGCAGACACGGAGGCAGAACAGAAAGGCTGGCGCTTTGGAGTGGAGGGTACTCCGCCGGCCTGCGGACTAGGGCCATTTCCCCCCTCTCTGGATCAGATGGACCCTGCGTCAGGACACATGTTGTAAAAATTAGTTCTGTACCATGGTAAATTTGCTCTGCCATCATTCCATGTAGGTGAAGATAGCAGATTGGTTTTACATTAAGACATCAGCTTCGAACATGAGTAGATGTGTATATGGAAGGCAAGGGTCAGGTCTAGAGGCCATCAGAGCATGTTTTGGTTGGGCTTTGGCAAACATTTTTTAAAAATTAGGCACTGTAATCAGGGAGTAATCAGGGAGTTAAGAGGACAACTGCCGTCTCTTCTTTGCCCACAGCCAGGGCCAGGTGTTCTGGGGCTGAGGTCCTCGGAGAGACTGACACTGCAAGACGGTTTCCATCATCTTTTGACGGCAGCCGACTGCCTGGCTGGGGCCTCCACCTCCTTCCTGTGCCGCGAACCTTCGTCCTCGCCTCCCGTGGCCGGACTGGACCGCCTAGCTCTGGAGGGTCTGTCAGGCCCCAAGCACACACACTCCGAAATAACTGGCCCCCTCTGTCAGGCTGTCCCTGTGTGACAGGCGCAGGCTGAGCGTTCTCTGTGTCAGGAGGTGTTCATTTTTTAAGTGCCCCGCAGCTGGTGCATGGACACGTGACCTGAGTTTGGTCGGTAGATCCTGCATGGGAGCCTTCTGAAGGGCTTGTGGGACGAGCGTGTGTGTGCGCAGATGCGTCCGTTCATCGCTCGTCCTGACCGGCACGCTTGTGGCTGTTGTGACGGCCAGAGCTGCTGTGATCATCTTGTGAGCTTGAGGAGAGAGCTCCTGGCTGAGCAGAACGGGGAAGGGAACAAGTCCCTCGTGGAGTTACTGTACACCGCGGCGCCACCCTGCCTGTGAGATTCTTGCTGTGTAAAAGGACAGAATTCGTGCATCGTGTCAGTTTTCTTGTCTGTGCAGCGGGGCCAGCTCTGAAGGCTCACGGGCATGAGATGCTGGGGTAAGGGAAAGGTCTGGCACAGGGTAAGTGGTCACGGCTTTTCTTGATGTCATCAGCTGTCTTGTGACATGAAGGCTGCTGTGCAAAGGGGAGCAGAGCAGAAGGGTCGAGAACTGACCTCTCCCTCACCGTCCTGGAACCGCCTCACAGGGACTTCTCTGAGCGGGTGAGCCTGAGACACTGGGGCTCCCTGTGCGGGCTGCGTTGCTTGGGTCTCTGCCGTAGCAGCTCTGAACGCATCCGTGTCTGACCTTTCTTGTTTCCTTGAGAAGCAGCAGTCCACCACAGGGGGATTAGGATGTTATGGCAGGAATGCAGAGAGAAAGCTTCTGACTTCCAAGACAGGCTCTCTGAGTCTGTGGCCTCCCAGTGGTCCAGAGGCTTTAAGGACACAAGAGCGTGTCCTACATTCTACTACCCCGCCTTCTCATATCACAAGGCAGACTGGGGAACCCTGGGCACAGGGACTCACCGCCCACACCCAGGACCTGGCGTGGAGAAGGGAGGCCTGAGAGCGAAGGGAGGTGGCACAGGCTGTGACCCTCCACGGGGGCTGGTGGGTGCATTCAGAGACACGGGACCTGAGCGTGGGGGGGCCACCCGCCCATGCTTTTACACCGAGCCGCACTCGACTCAGCAGGAGGGAGACGGTGGGCTCCTTGCGGTCAGTGTGCGTTCTCATCTCGCGGTCCTGTCTGGTCACTGTCTCGGCTTCTCCCTTGGCCGCCTCCCCTTGAGGGCATAGTACATGTCACTTCCACTCACATGCCGTTGGCCTGCATGCGGTCATGTGACCACAGCAGGCTGCCGGGAAGTCCGGAAGTGTATTCTTTTTCTTTTTTTAAGATTTTATTTATTTATTTGACAGACAGAGACCACAAGTAGGCCGAGAGAGAGAGGGAGAGAGACAGGAGGAAACAGGCTGCCTGCCGAGCAGAGCGCCTGAGGCGGGGCTCGATCCCAGGACCCTGAGACCATGACCTGAGCCGAAGGCAGAGGCTTTAACCCACTGAGCCACCCAGACGCCCCATGGGAAGTGTATTCTTTAGTGGAGGTGGCCACTCGCCCTGGGAACATTCAGCTACCACAGAAGAAGGGGACACGGGCACTGTTGACAATGACCATCTCTGTGAACTGAGAGTAGGCTCAGCTTTTCCCAACTCTTGAGCTGCCTGGGAATTGCTGGAGGAAACCTGGTGAGTCTTTGCCTAGGAAAGCCCGAGCTTTCTCTGTTTTCCTGGGTCACTGTGCACAGCAGTTATGCGCCAGCACTGGCCATAGTTCTGCTCTTTTGTGCACCAGCCGACGTCCCCAGCATGGCCAGGGTCTGGCTCTGTCCGTGGAGATGCTGACCCACTCTCAGCCCTTGGTGGGAGGGGGCCGCCCTGACTGCACTCGCAGATGCCAGGCACTCCCAGGAACCCCCCTGCAGTGCAGCTTGCTGAGAAGCTGCTGGAGTGGTCTGGCCCACACGCCTCTGCCTCTGCGAGAGAGGATGCAAACACTCCCACCGGGTAGCTGGCCCAGGGCCTCCTGGGGCCTGCAGGCTGCTCTGGGGTGCTCTGGAGGGAACTGTCACCAGCAGGGCTTGGTGAGGTTATGTTCCCGGAAGGTCGGACCACCTGTGCTCCTTGGCTGTGTCCCCCTTGCGTCATTTGTTTCAGAACCTCCAGCAAGACCCCAACACCACACGCTTCCCCATCCTGCTCTCTTTGAGGCTCAGGAACCTTAGGAAATGAAATAGCTCACGGTGTTCCTTTGTCTGCCCACTCCAGATCACCCTTCGATTCACTTAGCAAATGAGAACTAAGTGTCATGTATCGAGTCCCTCCGAGGGACCAGGCCGGGCGTCGGAGGTGGCCTGGCGTCATCCGTGTGGCGCGTCTGCACGTGCCCCTGGGGCCGGACCAATGCAGACAGTGCTGTGAACCATGAGGCTGTGAGGTTGGAGACAATAGGTATTGACCTACAAGGACGTGAGGATGGGTCCGACCTCGGGAGGACTCTTGGGGAAACGCCAGTAAGAAATCCAGTGTGCCCCACGTGTCGGTAGAGTTCCAAAGGAACGAGAGCAGGGTCTGGCCAGATACTTGCACAGTCTGCGTTCATACTGACATGACTCACGATAGCCAAAAAGTGGAAGCAACCCAGGTGTCCATTGACAGATAAATGGATAAACAGAACGTGGAATAAACACAAAACGGGTTATTATTCAGCCTCAAAAGGAGGGAACTGTCACCTGCTATGACCTGGATGGGCCTGTAGGACATCGCGCTCGGTGACAGAAGCCAGTCACAGAAGAACGACCGCTGCGTGGTTCTGCCCACAGGAGGTGCCTGGAGCGCTTGCGTTCGTGAAGGCGGGAGCTCTAAGTGCAAGTGTCCTTGGTGCCCCAGAATCTCATGTGGAAGTTTCCAGAAACAAAGGAAGGTACTGGTGGGCTTAAATGAGGGGACCCATGGAGTCCTTCGCACCGTGCTCAGCGCCCATCAGCATGGACGGGATAGCCGCGGCTAGCCCTCCTGTTCCGACAGCGGCGAGAGGGTCCTCTCCTGCCTCCGCTGGCAGCCAGGTCTCCCAAGAGGCGGAGTGCGTAGAGGTTATACGTGCGCACATGACGTGTGATACTTGGGAGAGCAAGACGCGGAGCACACACACATCTGCGTAATGGTAGCTGCGTCGTATGTGTGTCCTGCTGCTTGAAGTCTCTTTGTCTATGTTCTATACATACGGACACAGAGAGACTTCAAGGAGCAGGTTACACCACCACGGGGGCTGGCGAGCCTGGAATCTGTGCAGCCAGCCGGGAGCTCTGGCGGGAGCTGAGGCTGAAGTCTTGAGGGGGAATTTCTTCTCTGGGAACCTGTTTTGCTTCATCAGACCTTCACCTGATTGGACAAGGCCCACCCAGATTATTGAGGCTCATCTCCTTTACCTAAAGCAAATGGCCTCTGGACGCAGACCACATCCACCAGATGCTTTCAAAGCAACACGTAGGTGAGTGATTGAGTAGCCGGGCCCGGCGTCCTGGCCGAGGCCACAGGCACCTGACGGAGCTGCTCACGCTGCACCTGGCTGTCACTCTGCCCTGAGGGCCTGGGGGCCAGGGACCAGGCAAGGCTGTGAGCCTCTCGGCCAGTGTGTTCTGTTGGGTCTGTGTGCTCAGCCCTGCCACTGAGAATGATCTTAAGAGACTTGCTGATGAGGTTTTAGCCAATCATTCTCCCCGAGTTTGTCGATTTGCAGGAAAAAATCAGAGCTGTGCCCATTTGCTGGCCTTCCCGCCACGAGACAGAGAGACGTGTGGACCACCTTCTCCATAGAGTGGGGCCCTTCCCCAGGGCTGATAGCAGGGCCTCACACACGTGCAGAAGGGAACGGGACCTTAGCAGTGTTCGCTGAGCACTTACTATGCACCAGGAGCCTTGAGCCGTGTGGTAGGGATTGGTTCCTCTAATCACGCAGCTGGATGCCGGTATTACACTACAGATGAAGACACTGAGGCTCCCAAAGGCTCAGCAGGTTGCTCGGGGTCATGTGACTAGCACATGGAGGGGTCGGGATCCAAACCCACTCCCTGGCTCCAGAACCCATTCTCCAGAGCCTGCAGTGCGGGCCACCCTAGGAGCCCACTCTTGGGGGCAGGACACACACCTGAGAGTCTTAGCCCCGACGCACATTTTCTTTGGCCAAATTTGAACTTCATTCTACTCTTGAAAGAGTACGCATTTCCTTATCCCAAACAGGGCATAATCCCGCTCTGTCTTCTCTGGACTGTTTTGAGAATTTGTGTGTATCAGACACTTTAGAGAAACATGAAAAGAATTTTTTAAATGCCACATTTTTTGTTTATCGTTAGTGTTGTTGTTGTTGTTGTTAATCAGTTATGGATTTGCCTTTGGGGTAAACCCGAGACAGCCTAAAATCCCAAGCCCCTCGGGAACACCCTCGAAGGTTTCCCAGGCAGGGGCATGCGGCAGGCGGGCCAGCCGAATGTTCATGAGCCATGCTGAGGTCCGAGCCGTTCCGACGGGTCCTCCGGAGGGCTCCTGAGGGTAACTGGACACTACTCAAAATGGAAGAAATGAGCTTCAACCACGGCCCATCCAGCAGGCCCGTATTTAATAATACTTCCCCAATGCGTGAAGCACTTAGTTTTAGAATAACAGGAAGAAGGGAGTCGCCCGTAACCGCAGATTTGAATGTCGACCTGGCCATCACACCCTCCTGAGCAGCCTTGCTTTCTCTGGCCACCCTGGCCTCCTAGTGTCCCCGGCCCCCTCCAGGCCAGCATGTCCCAGGGAAAGTGGCATCCCTGTGCCTGGCACCCCTGGCCTTCCTGTAGTCTGCTTGAGGAAGGCCCCCGTGCTCCGGCTCAGGCCTAGAAACATGAGAGCCTCCATTGGGGCCACCGGGCCAGGGAAAGCACCACAAAATTGCTCCCTTCCTTCTGCTCCCCTCCACTGGCTGCCTGCCTCACGGCCGCTCCAGGAGACCCTCTGCCAAGAGAGCATTGTGACTCCCCTGTCACAAACGGGGCCTTTCACGGCTGCTGCTCTGGGAGGGCGGGGACCGGTGGCCTGCTCAGGAGGCAGCTCTGGGCACAGCAGCCACGGTCGACCGGGCTGCACCTGGAACCAGCCCTCGCTGGAGACAAACCGTTTATGGGACTGCCACGGGGAGCCATCCCCACAGCAGCGTACACAGATGATCCAGAAAGCTCTCTTGGAAAAGCTATTTCCTTCTGGGAGAAAGACTACCTGTGGATGGACGGACTTGCAGTGTCAGCGGGTCTGGACGACTTAAAGGCAGACCGCCAGCCCTGGTTTCTCTGAGCTTGGCGGCTCAGAGAAAGGGTGGCAGGAGACTCTCCACACTCTGCCTTTCTGGACCCGGTGCTGTCAGCCACCCAAGGATGTAGCTAATTCGGAAGTGGCTGACCCTGCAAAAGGCGTGTCCATGGTCCGGCATCACCGGGGACACGTGGACAGGGCTCCTGCACTGGGGGAGCCCCTCATGGCGCTGCTCTCCCTCCGCAGACGTGGCAGTGCAAGAAGCCCAAGGGGGCTGCGGGCGCCCCAGGTGTAAGTGGCGACCTGTGCACCGGGTACCGTGCCTTTCCCCTCAGACAGAAGTGCTGCTTCTCTCTCCCGGAACCAAATGGTTCCCAGAGCAGGACGAGAGGGCAGCAGCCCCTGCCCACCTGGCTGTGCCTCCTACAGGGGAAGCAGGAGGAGAAGCCCCTGGCATAATTGCCACCGTCCCCTCCAGGCTGATGACACCAGCTCCTGCACATCTGGGCTTACGGGCCAGTGTGCCAGGTGTCTGCCGAGGTCACACACCGAAGCCAGTATTTCATCGCTGGTGACATCAGGATCCCGGCTCTGTGATCTGCCCCAGCCCCCAGAATAGCAACAAAAATGAGCCAAAATGTAAGTACAGGAGTGCTGTGTAAGAAGGAGACTTCCCGAAGTGACAGGGCTTTGTCCCTTGTGCCCGTGAAAACCACACAGGGGAGACTCTGAAAGGGGACTTGGGGTGGGGGAGGGGGCAGGGCAACCCTTCAGAGCCCAAAAAAGAAGAGGCTAAAATATCCTTCAGAATGTTTTCAGAAGGTCATTTGGTTTCCCCTTTCTGCCCCATGGTGGTCTATAGCTTTGTTCCCTCCAGCAAGTTAATTAACTTCTCTGAGCCAGTTTATTTTTTAGTGTGTAAAATAGGGATAAAGCCACCCACCTCCCACGGAGTGGTTGCCAGCTTGGAAAGGGACGTGTGTGATGAGGTGACATCTGCTGACCTGGAAAGAACTGCCAGGAGACGTTCTGGGATGAGGAAGGAGAACTGCACGACGGGGACAGCAGCAGGCTTCTGCGTAGCCGGTGCTAGACTCTGTGCTGCTGTCAGTCCCGCTTCACACTCGAGCAAACAGAGCCCCAGAGAGGCCGAGAAACTTGCCCAGGGATGCACAGCTGTAAGTGGGCCTAGCAGGTTTTGCAGCAGCCTGGCTCTAGGAGCCATGGGCTAGACCGTGGCACTGTGGTGCCACCCCACTCCATTCTGCAAAGACGAACCCCGAGAGACCTCTGTGCTTCATGCACTCGGTGTCCACGGGGAGGGAAGCGTGTGCACACACGGCGCGGCCCATGGTCAAGGCAGCGGGCCTTGGAGTAGGAGTCGGGTAGAAGCAGGCAGGAAGGGGAGACTAGTCTTTGCATATTGTGATCGTCTTCTGCTAGCTGTCATTTTCAAGATGAATAAGCATTTTTTGAAGAGAGAAAATGCTTTGATTTCTGAGGCTTTGTCCAGCTTCTCTGTTCTTGGAGTCTCTTTGGCGTCTCTATGCGGTTGGCACGCACGGCTTAGGCCATGTTGTGACCAGGAAATCAGCCGTGTTCATTGAGGGAGCGTGTTGCATTCCCCACAGCTGGCTTGAGCTCTTGACCCCTTGGAAAGAGGTCATCCCAGGTCCTTGGCAGGGAAGGGCACGTGGCTGTTCCCTTAAGACCGGGCGCATGGGTCCGGCACTGGCTGCCACTCTCATGGAGACACCCCCTGTGCCAGCTCTCCAGGGTGTCTCGGGAATTTGTGTGATTTCCCGGTGACATCTTCCAAAGGGCAGCCTCATCTCCCCTAAACTGAAGCCACTCACACATTGTTGGGGCAGGCGCAATCCCTCCTCCTGTGTGTGCGCCGGGTGAAGTGAGCCGGCTCCCTGAGAGTCGTAAGCTGGAGCTCATGACTTCATCCGCAGAGTCTACTTTTGGGGCCCCCAGAAAGCAGACCGGGGTCTGCCTGGGGAAGATCCCAGGAAGTAGGAATGAGAGAGTGGGGAGAGAGCAAGACAGGGAGGGGCAAAAGAACAAGGTCATGTGGATGCCTTATGAGCCTGATCCCACTGGAGCCCCTCTGAGAGCTGGGAGGGAGTCGGCCCCCTGGAGGCAGGGGTGCTGGGCGGTTATCCAAGGCTCTCATCCTTCACTGGTTCCCTGCCCCCGCCCCCCGTGGGGAGGGTGAGGCACAGGTGCTTGGGGTGGGCTGCTGTCAGCAAGCTGGTGGGTATGTCTACAGCCGCAGGTAGACTCAGGTGGCCAAGGGGACCTGGGCAGGGTGTGTCCACCGCACCTCGCCATACATTCCTGTGTTCATGCATGAAAGATGCAGGTTCTTTGCGAATCTTCTCTCCCTCTGAGAAGTAGCTCTCAGGGAACAGAAATACTGCGGCACCTCTAAGGACGGTTCTTGTGAACATTAGCAGTAAGTTACCTGCCGTAGTTGGGTCGGCTGAAAATGAACAGGCGCAAAACAGCGATCGCTAGAATTTGTGCTTCTCAGCTCGTAATCCGCATGGGCCAGTCAGGGGTCTCGCCGGAAGTCAGATTCTGATTCAGTGTTTCTGGGGTTGGGCCTGAGATTTTGCATTTCTCACCGCTCCCAGGGGATGTCAAGGCTGTTCGTCTGTGGACCACATTTTGAGCAGCAAAGACTTAAATGCATGAACAATGTCTCTTTCATGAAAGCCCCCGGAGCTGGTCTGGTTCTGGGGTGCTTTATTTGTGAAGTCCCGGGAGACCTGGTCCCTCCCATCCTGTTGCTCTCTTGTAAATGGCCTCCATTCCCTTGTGGCCTCCAGTTGATGGCCCCAAATGGCTGCAGCAATTCCAGCCATCTCATCTACATTCCAGTTAGAGGAGAGAAAGGGATGAAGGGCAACAAAGTAGTCGTTTTTTAATGTAAATCTTTTATAGATTCACATGTGGTTGTAAGAAATAATATGGAGAGATCCGGTCACCCGTTACCCTGTCTTTCCCCAGTGGCAACACTTTGAAAAGCAGCAGTACAATATCAACACCGGGATGCTGATATTGTCGTAATCCACGAATCTCATTCAGATTTCTGCAGCTTTGCTTGTATTCCGCACGGGTGCCTTGTGTCATGTGCACTTTTCTCACCTGTGTAGGTGTGGGGGTCCACATGCCGTCACATTACACAACGGCTCCAATGACGTAGGGGTCTCTGGTGTGGCTTTGTAACCACCCCCCCTTATCCCCCATCATACTCACGTCCCTAGTCCCTAACCTCTGGGAATATGGGGTAAAAGGTTTGGGCCAGGAGTCTTTCTGATATTCATGCCTTTTTTTTTTTTTTTTTAATCAAGATCTTCTTTACGTACAATGGAATATACAGATTTTAAATATATAGTTCGGGGAGTTTGATGAATCATCAAACTCAGCCATTTGGCTCCCCACACACCCAGAAAGCTCATCCGTGCCTCTTTGTGGTCAGGGCCCCTGGACCCCCACAAAGCAGTGTTCAGACTCCCGCCTCCATGCTCGCTGACCCGTCCCCGAGCTACCTATAGCAAGGTCCAGGGCAGGCGCTGTGCGTCTGGCTGGTTCTTGTCGACACGCTCTTGAACGTCATCCATCAAACGGTGCACATCAATACTCTTCTTAAAAAATCTCCTCTCATGGCACCGTTTACACATAATGTGTGTGTCCTCTCCCCGGTTGACGACACCTGGCTCTTAGGAATGAGCTTCTGCGAACATTCTGTACTAATGTTCTTAGGGACATCTGTCTTCTGTTGTTCGGGGTAAATGCCTGGAGGTGGAACAGCTGGGCTGACGGGTAAGAACGTGCTTTCCTTGGTACGACTGTGAGCTGGGTTCCAGAGCGCTCCTGCCGTTCAGAGCCTCACAGCGCGCTGGTGTCACGGCCGCCCGCGTCCTTGGTACCGTGTGCTGGCGCCGGTGCCGTAGGTTGGAGCTGTTTGGCGTGTGCGTGTGCTATCAGGTCGCACTTCCCTGGTGGCCAGCTGTGTCGGGCGTCTTTCCGGGTGGGAAAATGGCCCCTTGGGTACCATTGTCTACCAGAGGCCTGTTCCATCGTTTGCCCGTCTTGAAGCTGGAGTAGTTCGTCATTTTAATTAATGAGTCGTGAGCGTTCCTGTGTCCTGGTGGGAGGCGTATCTCACGACCCGTGGCTTGCCTTCTCATTTTCCTAGTGGTGCGCAAGCCCCAAGTTTTGGTGGAGTACAGGTTAGCGATCTTTTCTTTCTTTCTTTTTTTTTTTTTTTTTAAATAGACTCCACGCCTGGCATAGAGCCCAACGTGGGTCTCAGGACCCTGAGATCAAGAACCGAGCTGAGATCGAGAGTCAGATGCTTAAACGACCGAGCCGCCCGGCGTGCCCGGTTTTGCACTCTCTGATTTGGCCGTCATTGCTCCGCGGGTCCTCGCTCACGCGTCACGTTCTGTCTGGGGGCTCGCGTCCATTCAGGCGCACCGTCCGTGTCACGTGCAGTCTGCCTGTGGGGTCACGTCGGTGTCAAGAGTCGCTTGCTTCTCCCTAAGGACGTCCAGTGGTTCTGTCCTTTTTGCTACTGAACTAATAATCCTTGTCTATTGCTAATACTTGATACCAGTCATTCTCTATGTTTTGTTTGATCATTGAGCTCGAGGCTTATCAACTGTATTAATCTTTTCAAAGAAATGACGTCTGGCTTTTAATTTTTCTCTGTTACTTGGTTTCTGTTTCCTTGATTTCTGGTCTTACCTTTATTCTCATTCTTCCACTTGTGTTTAACTTGCTCCTTCTCTCGCTTCCTAACGTGAGGCCGAGGCCACCACCTGTAGACTTTGCTCTGAGGTTCCTGACGCCGCAGCGGCAGCTCTGGATGTCTCTCTCCGGGCTGCCTTGGCTGTGCTCTGCGGATTACGTGGCGCTTTGCTTTCTCGGCCCTTGGTCACAAAGTACTTCATGGTTTCCGCTGTGACTTCCGAGACTCTCGGATTATTGCGGACGAGTGTTCCTTAAGTCCCAAGTGGATGGTGATGTTCCCAGGATCTCCCTGGAAGGAAGGGATCTTCCTATAAAATTTTGCCTCGTGATATTTTGAAGCACCGTTAGCAGGGGTTTCCACGTTTACATCTGCACAAAGATTAAAATGTATATTTATTAACTACTACATACACGGAGTATGATATGTGTGTGTGCACTCGATGGGCGCACGCTGTGTATACCATCACCACTCATGCTGCGTGTGTGTGTGTGTAAGTACTGACACAGCGTATGTCACAGGGCTCCCTCCCATCTCCGTGCCCCGTCCATCTAGCTTTACTGCCCAAGCCCCCGCCCTCCAGAGACCCACTTTTATTCTAGAGTAAGAGAAGATGCAAATCTATACGTTCTTATTCCCCCGAACAGAAGTTAGCACGTGATGTGTGCTCTTCTGCGTGTAGCTTTTGCCCATAACACTGTCCTGGTGCTGTTGTCACGACAGCGCTGTCAAGCTTCCCTGGGACGGCCATGGGGCGCTCCCCGGCGGGGACGCTGGAGAGCCCCACTGGGGACATTCAGCTGGTAACCCCATGGGCTATTGCACGGTGCCGGCACCGCTCTCCCCACAGGGGGAGACCATGGGCACTCGCCATTTAACATTCTCCTCCTGTCACAGGGCTCAGATGTGGGTCCTGCCCTCCAAGAGGGTCAGGGTTCACGGCTCTTGCCTGCGGCCACCCCCAGTGACATCCTTTTTTGCAAATACCCTGCATACAGTGGTGGTGTGCGGCTGCCGCTTCTGTATTCGGTGCTGGAGTTTAGCGATCAGAGGCCTGGGCTCCCAGCTCTGCTGCTAATTCACGGTGCACCTTTGGCAAGGGCTCTGCTTTGGGGCACTGGGACAGAAATAGCCAACACGACCCGGGGGTGCTTATTATGGACTCAGCACGACTGTTAAGGACGTTGCATATTTAATCCCACTTACAACATTGCTAGAGAGGTCACATTGTCGGCTCTGTAGTACATCTTTCTGAGGCACAGAGAGGTGAAGTAACTTGCCTAGGGTCACACAGCTCAGCAGAGCCAGCATTCAGTCCCAGCGATCAGTCTGGCTCCAAGTTATTGTGGGGATTGGACACACCAGGGAACTCTACATATTCAGAAATGGACCAGATACCTACATGCTCGCCACAGATTAGCCCTTGTCGACGTCACCTGCCTGAGGAACGGGAACACGGCGGGTCTCATCTAGATGGGAAATACCACGTACACGTAGAACAGAGACTCACATTCACCCCGTACAATTTCCAAAGGCGCTAGGTCCCTGGGAGAGGCAGTGGAGGAGCAGCTGCTGCTGGACTGAGGTGGGAAACGCCGGGGGACTGGGAGAGCCTGGGTCATCCTGTTGATAAAACTGAGGTAGAGCCTCACTTCCCACCCCGCTAGCACAGGATGCCGTCAGCATGAGATGTGCAAATGACCTGGAGTCCCTTTGCTCTTCTTTGCAGCAAACAGAGAAGCAGAGAAGTTAGCAAGCTTGTTTTGGCAGAGGAAAAAACACAAAATGCCCAAACCACAAAATTCTCAAGAATATTGCTAAGCACTAATTTCACTAACATGTTAGACAGCCTTTCGGATCTAGGCAATCTTGTTCCTCGGCTGGAAACAGTTCCCGAAAGCCATGTGATCCCAAAGCCACACTGGGCATGTGGGGATAATGAGGAAATCAGCTCCTGCCTTCCCTCGACTTCCAGCCAAGCCGAGTGGGGGCATCCCCTACTGCTCCCGCCCAGGGCCCACCCAAAAGATGCTGGCTGCTCTGTGCAAGCCTCAGCCCTGTGCCCCTGAAGTCACTTCAGACCCCGCGGTTTCTGTGCCCTCGAGGTATAAGCACACCGCAGCCCACTCCTCCCCAGGTCAGCATTGTAGGACCAGAAAGCCAAGAGCAGGGTGTAGACATGTCTTCTTGTAAGTACATCGCCTTGTCATTCAAGGTCAGCATCCCGATCAGAACAGGCTAAATAATGAGGCAGATAGGCTCACATCCCTGTTAAGAAGGTAATGAGTCACAAATGCTATTTCGATGGTTTTCTTTGAAAGAAATACACATAACCAAACCAATTTTAATTAAAGATCTTGTCTTTGTAATCAGGCAGCCACAAATGAAGGCCAAAATGCTTTCATGTGGAGTAATATACACGGAGCCGAACTGGTTTTCCCATAAAAGGGCAGGGCTTTTTTTTTTTTTTTTCTTTCTCGAATAAGAAAGTAGTTTGTTCCTAACAATACGGGGGAACGCAACAGAAAGCTGTCTTTTGCAAAGTATAAAGCAGGGGCCACCATGCTCCCCCCATGGCTGCTGTTTGTTGAGGTTAAACCAGTTGGAACGTTTGCCAGATTTACATCCCGCTAGGAGGATCCCACCCTTTGAGATTAGACATGTGGGCCTCGTGTTTCAGCAAAAAACGTAGTCGAAACCAAGTAAACACCCTACACGTACATCTAAAGCAGATTTCATGCAGAAATGATTGTAACACACCACAGTGTGTATTTCTGCAGAAGAAACAGCCCGGACATCAAAAATGATGTTTTGATTTTTAGTTTTAAACGTCAACAGAATTGAAATACCTCTCCTAACTGTGTCCTCCAAAGCCAACAGAGGAGATCATCCTTTTTGGTTAAATATGCATGTAATTTACTAATCCACAGAAGGAAAATGCATCTGAACTGGCGTGAGGTCCACGCGCGTTTGCTTCTTGACAGCGTCGAATCCCGTCTTCACGCAGGAGGGTCTTGGGGTGGCCGCCCGCTGAGCGTCCCGCACACAGCTCGCACCCCGTGGCACGGAGCGTGTCTTTAGGTGGCCGGGCTCTGGCCAGGGAGGGCTTCGGGGGCAGCTGTCTTCTGGAGTCCTCTTGGCATCCCCAGTGTGGGAGCCTTGATGAACTTGGCCCCCATCTGCTGGGCCGGTGGGCCTCGGGCGGCAGCAGGCTGGGGTGCAGACGTGGACTGCTGGGGCAGTCGGCGTCTCCGGGTGAGGGACTGGGATGGTCCTGCAGGTGCTGAGCTTTGCTGTCTGGCCATAATGAGAACATGGGATGGGCACGTAGAGGGTCCCCGGGCAGCTCCCAACGCAGGGAAGCTCCCGCTCTGAGTGATGGGACGCACACCGGCAGCCAGAGATGCCGCCGGACCGATGTGTCCCCGCGGTGGGGCAGGGTCACACAGCCAGCTGCGTCTCCCGGTTTCTGCTCCGGGATCCCGAGGTGCTGCCCCCGCTGTGGGAGCGGTCCTGCATGTGTGATCGAGCCCCGGGGTGCGGAATAGCAAATCACATCTCCCCTTCCTCCGGGAGGGTATGCTCTGCGGCCGACAACATAGTCCTCTCTGCTCGCTCCTGGGTCTTGGGCTCCAGATGCATTTCGCAGACTGGCACGTGCTGGAGAGCCCCCGGCGGCACCTCCTCGTGGGTGGTGGGGCTGAGCAGCTCGCACACACTGCGTGCTCAGTGCACACTGGCCCTCGCATCCCCATTTTGAAACGCACAGGGTGCCGGAGGGTTCTGCTCTGACTCAGCGGGCAGCATGGGTGCGAGGGTCGGCGTCCGCCACTGGCGTTTGGTAGCTGTGGACAGCTGCTTCTCTGTAAGATGGGGATGACCGTCTCTACTCCAGCCCCGGTGGTGGCCGCACCGCAGCCTAGATCGCGGTACGGATCGTGAGCCCCAGTCTCAGCAGGAGGGCCGGCCTTCCCAGCCAGACGGGTCAGCCCAGATGTTCTTTCAGAATGCCGGTCACCTCACGGAGCGCTCTCTGCTCAGGAAGTTGGCGTGGTCACAGGACACAGGGTGAACACAAGGACCTGGAACTCTGGTGGTGCTCCAGAGCTGGCTCCCTGGCCCGGCAGGATGGACCCCTCCCATTGGACAGCCTCTCCCGTGCCTGGGGAGGACCGCTGTCAGTCACAGAGCCGGGCCGTGGGGTGGCTGCGTTCCGGCCCCTCCTGCTCGTGAGCTCGCTGGGACTTGCTGGCACTCCAGAAAGAAGGGGACTGTCTGAGGCTAAGAGGAGGGCACTGACCCACTGGTCATGGAACCTGTGGCCCCCAGGGCTAAGGAGGCAGCATGAACTGACCCGTGAAGCTGCTCCTGGAGGCTAAGATCCACAGCCGCGACTTTCTCCGGGAGCCGGTCAGTGGGTGTCTGCTAGGCCTCAGAATTAGAAGGCAGCGCTACAGGCCTGGAAGGCACCTGGCCTTGTGCTGTGCCATGAGCGATGAGCCTGTCTCCCTCTGCATCAAGGATGCTGACTCAGATCTCACAGATCCAGTGCGGCGGGGGTGGGGGGTGTCCCCCACCTCCCTGAAGGACCCAGTGCTTCCCCACACACACCCGTGCTCCCTCTGGCCTGCCTTCTCTCTGAAATGCCGCTGCTACCTGCCTCCCCCAGGCCAACACTCCCTGTGGGTCACGGCCATCAGCAGCCTCCTTGGCAAGGCCTCATCTAACCCCGAGGCCGGACCTGGGCTCCTCTGTAGCGCCAGTACTGCGTGCCCCCTGAGTAGTGTCATTACCTGTTATATGGGTTTTAATTATCTTCAGCTAGAAACAATAGAAACCCGGGCTTTTCTGCTTTGTTTTTCACAACAAAGTCTGGAGGAAAGCAGATCAGGGCTGTTGAAGTGCCTCTCCTGCATGACGTCTTCAGGACAAGGCTTCTTCTGTCTAATTAATCCACCATGTGTCCCCCCTTTGCCCAAAGCCACCTTTGCTCAAGATGGCCAGTTCAGCCCCAGCCATCACATCTGTACTCCAGCCAGCAGGAAGGAAGACCTGTGAGAGGAAAGGGCAGAGGGCTGGGTCAGCTGTGCCATTGTTTAGGGAAGGGTCCACCACATCGCGCTTATCTGATAGGTCAGATCACAGTGACCTGGCCACCTTTGGCTGCAAGGGGGGGTGGGGTTTGGATTCTGGGTGGTCACTCGCCCAGCTGAATACGGGCTCTTTTCCCATGGAAGGGGATGACAGACATGGGGGACGAGAGGAGGTCTGTGCTTTCCTCATGTCCATCCAAGAGCCAGGATGGTCAGATTTTCAGCAAGTGGGTGTCTGAGTGAGTGAACGACGCACTGCCAGCAGCGGGACCCGGATGGGAGGCAGGACTCTGATGGGTCCTCACAGGATTGCAGGCCCAGGGGTCCCCCCGACCTGCCGCTTTGTTGCTGAGCTGCCCTGGGAGCAGCGTTCCTCTGCTCGGAGGGGTGACGAGGGTCCGGCACCTTTGACTTCAGAGCTGCACAAGGGCCAGGGCGTGAGGAGGCCTGCAGGGGATGGAGAGTCTCAGAAGGTCCCCGGGGTCCCTGGGGGAGTTCCCTGATCGCCTCTCCTTCCCTCTGCCCCACCTAAGTGTCCAGTGCCCTCTCCCACTGCTGGGTCGGGGCCTGCAGAGGCTTAGCAAGTCACTCCGCCTGGCTGCCTGCATCTCGTTTATCCCGTCACTGGGCCCCGCTGTGCAGACAGCTCTGCTATGGCATCATCTTTTATGACCCAGTTAGCAGGAGACCCCCCAGACAATCGGGAGACTTGGAGCGGTCTGCTTCCCACAGCGAGGCTCCTTGTGGAGGTTGGGCTGCTGGATGTCTGGAAAGAAGGAAGGACAGAGGATAGCGGAGGGAAGGGACTCGACCCTCCAGCAGGCGGTGAGGGAGGATGCTCCTGAGCTCTGCTGGACCACGGACGGAGGAGGCAGGAAAGGCTGGAACCACCCACACACTTCCCCCATATGGCATCACAGCTGTGGCTCCTTAAGCTCTACTCGGGGCCCAAACACGCAAAGGACCCATTACCTCCCCGCCCCCCAGCCTTGTCTGCGTCCTCCATCCTCCCCCTGGGTAGCCAGGAGAGAATTCCTGAGGGCTGGAAGGACCTTGCCGCCATGGTGTCCAACGTCCTCCTCTGACAGAAGGTGAAAGTGAGGCTCAGAGAGGGGCACGTGTCGCCCACAGTCCCAGAACAGCCAGAGCTAGACCTGAGGCTGCCTTCCAGGTCCCTCAGAAGGGCCTGTCATCTTGCTGCAGGTTTGCCTGGACTAGGAACAGCACACATCCTGGGCGTCAGGAATTCACCCCGATTTCCCACTGGGAGGCTCGAAGTGCCTTGTTCCCTGATTTCCTATACCCGTTCAGATCATCGCGGGACACTCCTTACGGGAATCGTGCACTCCTTTGCATGGGGGAACTGAGGGAGGGAGGCGTCAGTGCGTGACATCCCAGAGAAGATGCCCTCCCACCCAGAGGTGCCCCTCCCTTGGTCACCACCAGGGCTGCTCCCAGTCTCCAGAGGCACTGGCTGCCTGTGGCATTGCTTCTGCACGCCCTCTGCACCTCAGGAGCTTTCTCCCAGCTGACCGCATGTGTTCGGAGTCACTGAGAAGACATTGCCCCAAACAGAGCCGCTTGAGTCTCCAAGGACTGAGTGATCCCCAAGCTGAGCAGGTCTGAGCCGAGCTGAGGCGGGGCTTCCTCCGGGACGGCATGTGCCGGGATGGCATGTGGGCAACCGCAGACATGACCTGCGCTCCAGGGTCTTCTGTTTAGGATCAGGGGGGCCCTGTGTGCTGCCTACCTTCCCTCTGGGGTGTCCCATAGCTCCCTTTTTACTTAGAAGTCAGTTGCAGGACCTGCTGCAGGCCACAGTCCGGTTGAGCTCCCCACTCCGTGCTGGACACGAGCACAAGCCGCAGCCCTGTGTGCCTTCCTGCTGGGACGGGGCGCATCGCCCAGCAAGTACCCTAGTGGGGGGGAGCTGCTCAGGAACATGGCCCCTAATTATCCCTCCGCGTTGCTCAGCCCGATAACTGTTGCATTTGGAAGTAAATGACACACTTTTCCTACATCTGCTCCAAATTTGCATTTCAGAAATTAGAGAACTTAGTTACGTGGTATTGCATAGCCGTCCGGGCAGGGTCTTAGAGTATGGAACTGATTGGATATTCTGTCCCAAATAAGAGGGGTTTCGAGCTCTTTCCAGGAAATTGAGTGGAACACCCGAACTGACATCCAATATTAAGTATTATATTTGTAGAGTTGTTCTGTAGAGCTTGCTGGCGTCCAGCATCTGAGAGCGAACTTTATAAATGGGGAAATGGAATACCTGTTTAGAGTGGTGCTCATCAGGGCTAAGGAATTAAAATAGCGCAGTGCGCACTCCAAGTCAGCTGCTTGTAAAGGTAGAGCTATTAAAACATGATTAGCTGAACCGTACTTTGTCTCAAACATGTCATACACCATTAAAGTTGAAAAGACTTTGATGCAAATACCCCTGGCAAAGGCTCTGCCCCGTCAGCAGCGATGTGCTGGGAATGTTCCCCGCAAATACACAGTCCTGCTGAGTGAGGGGGAAGGGGGGCCGCCTGGGGCAGCAGGACGCCTGGGGGCTGCCAGGACACCCAGCACCTCTGGACTCTGGCTTATGGGCTCAGGAGCCCGTGACAGTGGGAGGATTCGGTCCCGGGCAGATCCGTCGGAGTGGGCGGGGCAGAGGCAGGAGTGGGTGCAAAATTGAAGGGGAGGCCAAAAGATCTTGGTAACTGAGAAGTTGATACTTTAGTATAATGTTTAAAAACAAAGAGAAACTAGCCTACTACTGCCTGCTGCCTAGCTCTTTTGTAAATAAAGTTTTATTGGAACCAGGGCCGAGATGAGGATGTGACAAGTCAGGCAAGGTTGTTCCAGTTCAGGATCAGATTCTGCTGTTACTAGAAATTCAATGTTTTGTTCATTGTGGATTTTTTGGTGTTTTGAGTTTTGGGGTGTCCATTTAAATTTGGGGCCTGGGTCAAGGATCCCACTCACCTTACCTGGCCAGGGGAGTAGTTTTGGGTGGTGTACTCCCACCCCTATTCCCCAGCAGGATAGGATGGTGGCCTCTCTGCCAGGGTCCCCACCATGCTCATGGTGGGTGTGGCGGGAGCACAGAGGCCCTGCAGGAGAGCCCGACCCCACCTCTATCTGAGCCGTTGCTGTGAACATTTTACTGAAAAACACTGAAGACAAGCCCCCCCCAATCCTACCCTACCCCCAGGTGTAGCTTGGGGTCCCTGAGCACTGTTCTTAGCTGCTAGCCTTAGGGTACCTCTAACATCTCTACCCACCCCCTGTGGCCTTGGGTGTGGTGTACAGCCTTGGCGGGGGGGTCCTGGAAAGCTGGCACTGGATTTGGGAATGACCTAGGCTCACCCTGCAGGGTGCAAGAGGATTAGAACCTGGACCCACCATTACCCAGTCCTACTGCTGCGCCTTGAGCCTCCCAGTTTCCCCATCTGATCTTGGTGGGGACCACAGAACTCGCCTTGCCACGTCCCTGGATTGGAGCTTCTTAGGCCTCAGGCTAAATGCGTGAAGGTGTTCCTGCTCCAAAGGGCTATGCGCGACCCAAACGCAGCGACCTCCTGTAGAAGCAGGGCCGGAGATGGGAGCGTCTTATCCAAGCTCACACAGCTGATGAGTGGGGGTGTGTCTTCAGGAAATTCCAGGTCTTGGTCTCCACCAAATGAGACCTGCTTTGGGATATGTGCTAAAACAGCAGGCTGCTCCCCACCCCAAAGTCTCCGGTTTGGGAGGTCAGGGCTACGGCCCAAGAACTGGCCTTTCTAACCTGTTCCAGGGCGCCGCAGGCTGCAGTCAGGATGTCACTTTGGAAATCGTCTTCTGAGGGCGACTGGGTAGGAGGAGTTGGAGGGAGGGAAGCCTAGGGTGAAAGAAAGGAAGCTGGTACCAAACCATGTCCTCTCCTTTGCAGGGGCCACTTCTACTGCAGGGGAGGGGCCCGTTGGTCAAGTGGTGTTTCCCAAGTGCCGTGGCTGCACCAGAAGCCGCTGTACACGATGTGGATTTCCAGACCCCACCCAGACCTGCTGAATCAGGGGGCGGCCAGGGGCGGGTGTGCTCATCTTTGCCCCCTCCACCCCCCGCCGGTGATTCTGATGCCCACGAGTTAGGACGACTCCCCACCCCTCCACTTCTCTGGGGGCAGCTGTGTCTAAACACCCGTCCTTGCGCCCGCCCCGCAACCTTGAAATCTGGAAGTCAGTGCAGCCGTCTCTAGCTCGTAGAACTCTCCAGATGATGCTCCCGTACCAGCAGGACGGAGAGGGTGTGAGCTACAGTCTCCGATGGAGACCCCCGCAGCACTGCAAGTTGCACCCGCGCGGGCCGCTGAGGGAAGGGCCAGAGCTGATGGACGGCCGTCTGAGAAGCGGGGGGTCTGGAGCGCTGCAGAAAATTGTGTGTGAGGACGTTGGGCAGGGCACCGTTATTCTGTAGGGTTGGCTTTTCCTTTAAACCGCTGAGGCCTGGAACGGGCCCAGTTATAATAGAATTGACCATACTGCCCACTTAGGGTGCTGACCACGCGGCCTCAGAAACGGGCAGAGAGACCTATAAACTGAACCAGCACCACCACGCACCCGCCCCCCCAGCCCCGCGCCTGCCTGTTTGGCTTGGCAGAGCCGAGCCTTCGGGCCTGGCCTTATTAGTATTGGTGTCATATGGGCTCCTACGGTGACTCGCCTCCGACATGTGAGCCGTCCCCTCGCTGCTGAGGAGGAAACTCTCTGACGTCCCTGTCGCCACTGAGATTCACCAGGGTGGCTGCGGACCCCAGGGCCAAGGTCCTTGGTCTCGGGCCACTCGGAGGCCTGACCCCGTTGTCCCTGGGGTCCTACCCCTTGGTGTCGGGCACACGTGTCAGCTTCACTGGTGCACTCTGCTCAGTGCAGGTGGGACGAGGGCTGCCAAGCTCTGGAGGGGACCGAGGCCACTTGGGGGCACTGCTTCTGGCTGAAACTGGGCAGGCCCTTTGGCCAGATTGTGCCCTTTGCTCAGCCAAAAGCCTGAGGGAGAGACGTGGAGTTGGCCTTCAGCAGTGGGCAAAACTGGGCGACTGGAGTGTGGGGCAAGACTGGCCAGATTCAAATCCCTGCTCTGGCCCAGGCCCGTTGGTGGTCATCACGTGCGGCTGAAAATCGCCACTACCACCAACGCCGCCACCAGAAAAACCCAAATAAACCCGCCTCACTGTGCCTCAGTTTCCCTGTGTGGGAAAAGGGAATCCAGAGTGCCACATGGTACTGTTTTAAATATAAAAGGGATATGGCCATGTAGTGCAGACCTGCAGGACTGAGTTCCCAGGAGGCCTCTATTCATCCCCCCATCTCTCTTGCCACTTTTTTACAAACATTTTTTAATTTTAACTTTTTTTTTTGCCAACACTAGATTTCACCTCTGGGATCTAGTTATTAACCCAAATGCCTCTGTTTAAGGATTTAGCAGCGTACTTTTGCAGCCCGCTGCAGAAATGCAGCTGGCCCCTCCTTGGGAACCTGATGGGCAGAGTCAGATTCCCGAAATTTGTAGGCAGATACGAGGGTCTCCGAGGAGGGGGAGCGGCAGGAGCAGAGGTACCCCACGAAGGACTGGACCTGCGGGGGCAGAAGCTGCGTGCCACTCACCCTGCCCCGCCCCCGCCCCGCCGCAGCGTTCGACACAAAGCCAGCTCACTGGCGCCCCACAGCGGGGCAGTTGCTGTCCCCTGGGTGCCGTCCTTGGCACCTTCTTTGTTGCTGCTGTCTGTTGAGGGTCAAGCAGTGACCCTACTCATCAGGTCCCGAAGGACCGGTGGAAATTAGCCTTCACTCCTTGTGAGGAAGATGGGGGGGCGTTGTGTTCCCCAGCTTTTATTATGGAAATGTTCAGACACACAGGAGGTTGAAAGGAGTCTCCGACAGCAGCCATACACCCACCCCCCACCCCAGACTCCAGCTTACACCTTGCTATCCTTGCTTTATCTGGTACCTGTCCATCTGTCCGTCCCTCTGTCCCTCCCTCCTGTATCAACTTTTATTTCATTTAATTTTTTTCTGGAGACATCAGATTGCTTTGCTTCTGAGACTGACTTATTTTCCCCAGGTGTCTCTGTTTAAGGTTTTAATAAGGCGAAGTCCCTACAGAAATGCGACTTCGCTGTTCTTGAGGTCGCTCTCTCCAAGTCACACCTGCACGTGAGCGGTAGGGCAGCTGCCTGGGACGGCGACTCTGCCAGGCACAGTCAGTGCCTCCGCTCCACACCTCTTTGTCTCCTCCAAGAATTAGAACTACATTTTCTCAAGTGCAAAAATAAAACAAAACTTTAAAAACTCTGAGCAGGTTTCTTCTTCCCCTTGTGATAGCATTCATTCATCTGTTCACCCATTCAACCGTCCATCCATCCGTCCATCTGTCCGTCTGTCCACCAGGTACCCATCCCTCCATCCGTCCGTCCAACCGTCCATCCATCCGTCCATCCGTCCACCAGGTACCCATCCCTCCATCCGTCCGTCCAACCATCCATCCATCCATC